>NC_141756.1:93181086-93506711 GCF_982258835.1 Parasteatoda tepidariorum | reverse complement strand
ATGTTTCGATAAATAAACCAAACTCAATTAAATAGGAGCAATCTTTTAATTTCTTCCAAAAGATGTAATAAAAAATCGTTGAACATTATTTTCTGTAATTATTGTATTATTATAATATTCTGCAATAATTTTTTATTGTATTATTATAATTATTTATTTTCTTATATTTAAAAGAGAGTAAAAAACAATTATTTATTCACAGGAAAAACATGCAAAATTTGTATTCAGAAAAATATTGTCGGAAATAATTTAACTTCATCTTATAACTTTTTTTATTACAGATAGCACATCGTTTCAATTTAGCAATTAGTTAAGGCTTATTTATTCAAATATGATTTACTATGAATGAATATTTATTCAAATATCATTTACTATGTAGTTTAGGGTAAAAAAAACTTTCTCTCTCTCTCTCTCTCTCATTGCTTGAACAAAAACTAGAATCTAAATTTTATTTCGTTACATTGAATAATCCTATAAGAATTGCGAAAAAATTTTTATAGGAAATTACCAAATATTTAACCCTATTTCTAAAGAGATAGCAAGATACTCAGAATGCACACGAAGGAAAAAAAAAGAAACAAAACTATGAGTCGTACTAAATAAACAAAATTAAGGAATGTTCCCAGAACTTGAAAATCAACTAACGTGATTAATTTATACTAGTAGCATTTCTGGAAAAAAAAACTTTATTTTTAAGAATATAGAAAACTCCTCACTAAAAATTAATAGTCAGTGTTAAACTTTTCCGGTGCCTTTTTCAAGAACTTAATGCCTTCTCACTAGAAGTTAGTATACTTCGGGGAGTTAACCTGGAGCCTTTCTGAAGAATTTTAGGATACCTTCCTTCTAAAAATTACTAACCTTCCTGGAATAGTAACTACGATATTAGGCGGAGTCATGTTTTTTCAATACCCAATCTAAGTATGACTTAATTTATCTAGTTTTGCCATCTAGCATGAGAGATGGATAAAATTACTATTTTGCGATCCAGTTGATCGGTTTGAGAAGAGCAGAATTATGGTGCTGTTTGTTATATACATACTTGAGAAAGTTTTGGCAGACCAACGCTTGCTTATCCCGACTGGCCAGTGGACACCTGAAAAGTCTCACATTTTCTGCTAATCAAAAGATCTTTCTTCTTTGCCCTAAATGCCAGGCATCACCTGAGCACATCTTGAGCTGTTTAGGGCAGGACTGGAACGACGTTCATTCCTCTCCCCTTTTAGTTTCGGACTTCCTAAATGTCAACGGATTTATTGATCTGGTCTGACTCCGTCAGACCAGATGGGAATTAGCGACAACAACAACAGAAAATTTTTGCCTAGGTTCATCAATTTAGGCATGAAGCAGAAACTCTCCTAATGTATGCAGGGAACAAAAGAAAAGTTTGTTGTCCACGTTTGGTGTTTAACCTCTAATCAGCCATATTTAATAAGCATAATGAATTCGATTGAATAATTAGCAATCGAAATTACACTGCTATTCGTGGACTAATCATGAATGCATAAAAATGTAATTAAAATACAAGTTAAGCGGAAAAATAATTAATAGCTGAATTCAGCTAATTCCTCTTGACATTTTTCGTTATAGCTCATTTTTCGTGTTTTCCTCTGGTATCTAATGTGTATCAGGAAATCTAATGGAAATAGTGTGTGACATAAAGGAGTTATCTTACATTTCGCAGAATGCCAAATTCTCTAATTTCAAATTATAGTTGTCTCAATGTGTCTTAATGTGTATACTTCGGGACGCAATGGACGCAAGCATTAACTAATTTCTAACAATCAACGAATAACGAAATTAAGTGCATGTACTTATTTAAGCGACACATACTAAGACTGAAATCAACATAAAATGTCATACTATGCTGCAGTTTTGCTTTGACACAATTTTGATATGCTGTTGCATTTCGACTTGCAGCTGAAAGACCACCTACGGTAAAAGAGGGAGAATTCTTAAGAATTCAAAAAAATATCAGAGCTAGAAAAGAGCAGGCTTCTTCTTAAAACACTGTGAATTGTCCTTTGGCAGTTAATATGTTCAAAAATAAATAAAAACGCTCACACCAGTAACGATAATAGAAAGCGATAATTTTAGCTTACAAATGAATGTAAATAATCCGAATTAAGTTATTTTGATAATAAATAGCGATTGATGACATTAGCAGAGATCACTATTGAAATATAAATAAAACAACCTAATTCGAAATTCGTTTCGAAAAAAATAAAGAAATTAAATCTATGAAAGAAAACATCATTTAAATTCGCAATTAATATACATAAGAAAGTTATTTTATTCTGAAACAAATTTTGTTGGAAAACATAGCAACTACATAGATATATATTTAATACCTTTCAACTAAAATTAGTTTAATGCATTACAAATATGTTCAAATGTTTCTTTGCAATTCTTTATGGCATATAAATGTTCACACAGAATTTTTTAACCTACTTAAAACTAGCATTATTTAGAAATTAGCTTTTAAAAATATTTATTTCTTCACCTTATAACGTTTTGATTCATTTAATAATAGTTAATTAATTTTGTTTAGTTTTTGTCGCTTAAAGTACAAACAGTAATGCATAAAAACTTTGTTTAATGCGAAATAAGTCATGTGTCGTTTGCATTTTCAAAATGAACGTAGGCATCTTGTTGAATGCTTAATTAGATTAAACATTAAAATTTACAAGATGTCACGTTTTAGCAAAAAAATAACAAGCCTGCTTTTGAAACACTGTTAAAAAGAAATAACTTCATTAAAGCTGCAAATGAAAAAAACCTGAATAGCTTTAATAAATAATTAATACAGCCCCAAAATGCTTCTAACCAACTGTCACATAAGTCGATAAAAATAAAAGAATCTAACACAAAATAGTAAATGCAAAACAAATTATGACATACACATGCCGAAAGTTAATCGAATTCTACACATTTTTTTTCTATTTATTAGTTGAGTATCTAAATAACTAAATAAAACATAACAAAAGAGTATATACAAGTATTAATCCTGAAATGTCATTTGTGGTTAAGAAAGTGAAACCAACGAGTTATGATGTACTTTTCATAAGATAATGAGTTATTTTCATTAAAGAATGTGTTTTGAATAAGTAAAATTATTTAAATGTCTTAAAGGTTGCAATAATAAATAAATACATCCATGTTATCCGATATAAGTCAAATTTTATTTGAAGTGTTTCAGACATATATATATATGTATATATTTTCTTTTGATAGATATTTTAAAATGTAAGGTGTCTCATAATTTGTTTAAAATTTAAGCTCATATAAAATTCTACTTATTTCAAAATCTGAAATTTTGCACTCTAACATACATACTTTATTAGGATTTATTAAACCATTTATAATCAGAATGTTTCCTTTTAATTTATTCCAAACAGAATGTTTGTGTAAAAAAATTATTAAAACTGTCAGAAGTGTCCATTTTTTTTACCTTTATGTGAATTTAATATTTATGTATCATAATGCGGACTTGATATTTTTCTTTTGAAAATTGTTACCCAAACCTTTATGGTAATTAGTTGAGTTTTTTTTCATTCAAAACGTATCAGAAGAAGCTATTATTTAGCGAATGTTTATTAATATTACATTTAAGCATATTTATTAAAAAACCCTAACAGTTATTTGATTGCATAAGTAAGTCGCATGGGATGTACAAGAGAAAAAATATTTAATTGGACTCAAATATTCAAATTTTCATTTTCGTTTCACTTCGCAATACGACAGGCCACACACACTAAGGAGGCAAGCGGTAAGAAAGAGTCACACAGGTGTCGAATTCCTATGCTTTTGCTTTAAGTTGCGCAGAGGTGCTGTGCGCATGCAAATGTAAATGTTTGCGAATCTGCCTCCTATATGTCTCTTACTGCTTGCTACCTGTGTGTGTGTGTGACTTGCCTTACGTCCCTGAAAAATTTTACACAAATAATGATGTCCATGATTTGATTAAAAAAAAGTTCTGAAAATGAAGCTTTGCTTCAGCAGTTATTAAATAAAAGGTAATTGTAATAGTCTGAATTTTTTTTATATATTTTCTAATTGTCGTTGAATAGTCGACCCAATTTTTGAGCTTAAGGCTTCTCTGTCACCTTGTAATTTTGAACCCAATCCAGAAGACAAGGGAACTCCTGAATCTAGTATAGGGGGAAATTTACCTTTGTGGAAAACTTTCTGATGGAACTAACCCGCATTTGCGTTACAGGGAAAGAAAATCACGTAAACCTCCCACGGTTAGCCCTTCGGCTAGGGGAGTCTAACTCATGATCCGCCTACCACTGATGATATTTTACGTCAGCACTGTGGTCGGTGTAAGTCGGAGGTGGAATTCATATGGACCAGCTATGACCAGGATTCGAACCCGGTTCCCCATAGCCATCACGGCTCAATGGTCTACTTTTTCTTATGACTGTTCGTTGAACAACCGACCCAATTTTTAGGTTTGCAACTACTAATGTTCAACTCTGTAGCCTTGTAATTTTGAACCCAATCCAAAAGACAAGGAAACTCCTAGATCAAGCATTGGGAGAAATTTTGCCTTCGTGGAGGACTTTTTGATGGAACTAACCCGCATTTGCGTTACATGGAGAGGAAGACCACGAGAGCCTCCCACGGTTAGCCTGATGGCAAGAGGACTCTAACCATGATCCGTCCACCACTGAGGATATTTCACGTCATCACTGTGGTCGGTGTAAGCCGGATGCAGAATTCGTATCGAACAGCCCAAAGCCGGGATCGAACCCCGGTTCACCTCATTGGAAGGCGAACGCTCTATCCCCTGATCCATCTCATTTTCTACATTTGTAATGGTCTGAAATTCGGGGCCACGAACTTTAATATTTTATTGTTTTAAACTAAATTGTGCATAAAATACATATAGGTTATAAGCACAATTTTTATACAGAGGAAAAGTTTCCTTCAAAATAAGTGAAACTTTTCCATTTATTTAGTATGATTTCCTATGTTAGTCAAATAATTTTTTTTTTTTTTAAATTTGATATCCTTTTTGTTTTCTTTCTTTCTTATAACATAATTTTAATGAATAAATGCGTTTTCAAAACTGAATCAAAGATAATTTGAATAATAATAGATATATATAAATAAACAAGATATTGACTGTGGCATTAATATTTATCGAATATTTAAAACATTATCTATGCCTGATTGGAATTATAATAGTAAGTGAACAACATATTTTGCCATGATATTATACACAGTGTTTTTGTTTTAAATTTGTTTGAGAAAAAAAGCAACTGATTAGAAAAAGTAACATTTTAAACAAATAATCTTTTTTTTTTCTCGAGCAGAAGTTGAATTCAATTTATTACGGTCCGCCTGCAGAATTCAAAAATTTTGAATTTTGAGAAAGGAACTTTACTAGAACTAGCATTTAACTTAATGGTTAAATTCAACATAAAAACAATTATTTTTAAATAGCAGTTATACTTAATTGTTTTATATGTAGCTTTTAAATTTGCTTCTTAATGTAGTTTTATTAAAAAATTAAATGTAATCTGCATATTACAGCTATTGCATATTTGATTATTCTTAAGAAGTTTTATTTATGTAATTAAAACACTATTAGATTCCATTAACAATGTACCAAACGGAAATTATTTTGAGTTATGTGCAAATTAAGATCGTTAAATTAATGGTTGTCTCCTTGTAGAAAAAACTTCTCTTATAAAAAACATTGTTATAGAAATTCAAATAAAAAAATTTGCAATAATATTTTAACTAACATAAAAAGGTCCATTGGTAAGGAAAAAATCACTTGCAAATAATATTTAAAAAAATATATTTCCTACTGTTTTACGTTTTTTGGTTATAATTTGAATTATTAAACAAATACAAATATGAAAATTTATTAGTTTACTATTTATGCAACTTCAGATAAAAAAGAGAATAAAAACGTTTTTTTAAACCTTCATAATCATTAAATATATTAATCAGCAAATATTAATTCTGTAGTATATTCTATTAAGTATTAAGTTTTTTTTTTTTTTTTTTTTTTTTTTTTGCAAATACTGAAACTAAGTACTTTTTTGTTACATTAAATTTTTCCTTTATTTATAACATTCCTTTCGATGTAAAGTAATTATTTTTTGTGCAGTATTATAAAGATATTCATACATTATTTGTTTAATGAAATAAATTTTTCAAGTCTAATGATTTTAATTAAGTTAAGTCAAAAATATAGTTAGTACATAAAAGAAGCACTAATAAAAGAATGTTTAGATTTTTAATGCAAGTTAAAAAGAGAAAATATATTATTTTATCTTTTTGCGTGTAATCACCTTCAGTTATGTAATATAGTTAGCAAGTTTTTTCAAGGCAGTTTTTCAAGATATCCAAGTAGAAAATAAAATTATTCTGGTTGTGACATCCAAGTTTTCTAACTAATTTTTTTTTTGAAAAACTGAAGAAAACTAATTGCTTTGCTTACAACAAAAGTTTATTACTCAAAATAAGCCTTTGTTCATGAATATAAAAATCTGTAATTATTTTAATTCTAGAATTGTATTTTCTGTAGCTATTTATATTCGTTTTAATTAATTATTTTTTTTTAAAATATAATTACAATTGTAAAAATTTTCTTAATGGAGTTGTTTGAGAAAAAAATTAAGTAAAAGTAATTATATTTCTTAAAAATTCTTATTTAATTTTAATATTTAATTTAGAAATATTTTACGAGATACTCTTTTTATTACTAATTATCACGTATGTTTTGTTATTGCTTTGAAAAAGTTTGGTTCATATCTTTATTGCAACTTTTCTTGATAATTGTATATTTTTTTGCAGTTTTTCTCAAATATTATTAAATTAACTGGGAAACTAATTGTCAAAATTAAAAATTGCTTGTTTTACTTATGTATGTGTGATTTTTTTTGCCTGCATAATTTTTTGGTTTGGTTTTTAGGTTATATACAAACAATATGAATGAAAGTAAATATTCCAAATTTGGAAAAGCACTGCACTATAATTTTCACAATGAAGTAGTTCTCTATATCCATTTTCTAAAAGCAAATTATTTGTTATACTTTTTGTACCATAGGTTAACTAGGTATCATAAGTTAAATCAGATGTATTTTAGATAGTTTTCTGAAATATATTTTTCAAATAAATATTTCTCTTGACTGATCATGACAATAAAATTTTTGAAGGAATATTTTTTCAAGGACAAAAAAGGTTATAGTTATTTAGTTCAATCTTTTTATTCAAAAATTTTGACCGCACTGAACACATTGACTGCAATTTTACCACATTTTAGGCAACTCCAAGAAAGAAAGAGAGAGTATTAAATAATATTGCACAAATGTTTGTTAAAATTGCAACACCATACAAAGAATTGTCAAAAATTAATGAAATTTATTTTACATACTGCTGATAGGGGTACAAATAAACGATACAATTTTCACGATGAAATAAAAAAGAAAAAAGTTCATCTGAAATTAGTATTTTGTGAGCCCGCAACGCTGAGATATGGGTGCCTGTGCACATCTTGATATTGTAATAAGCAGGTTCTCAATGCATTTCTTTTGAATGGGATTTCATAGTGTTTCAACTTGACACCAAAGTTTAGTCTTACTGAGAGGTCCCCCAGCCGTACAAGTGAGTCACTGACCAATGAAATTCCAGACAAGCTCAGTGGGTGACATGTCCGAGAATAAGTGGGCCATTTAAGAAACTAAACCTGTTGTGTCCCCCCAGCCGTACAAGTAAGTCACCGACAGAGGAAATCCCAGACAAACTCAGTGGGTGACATGTCCGAGAATGAGCGGGCCATTTAAGAAACTAAACCTGTTGTGTTCCCCCCAGCCGTACAAGTAAGTCACCGACAGAGGAAATCCCAGACAAGCTCAGTGGGTGACATGTCCGAGAATGAGCGGGCCATTTAAGAAACTAAACCTGTTGTGTTCCCCCCAGCCGTACAAGTAAGTCACCGACAGAGGAAATCCCAGACAAGCTCAGTGGGTGACATGTCCGAGAATAAGCGGGCCATTTAAGAGACTAAACCTGTTGTGTCCCCCCAGCCGTACAAGTAAGTCACCGACAGAGGAAATCCCAGAAAAACTCAGTGGGTGACATGTCCGAGAATAAGCGGGCCATTTAAGAAACTAAACCTGTTGTGTCCCCCCAGCCGTACAAGTAAGTCACCGACAGAGGAAATCCCAGACAAACTCAGTGGGTGACATGTCCGAGAATAAGCGGGCCATTTAAGAAACTAAACCTGTTGTGTCCCCCCAGCCGTACAAGTAAGTCACCGACAGAGGAAATCCCAGACAAACTCAGTGGGTGACATGTCCGAGAATAAGCGGGCCATTTAAGAAACTAAACCTGTTGTGTCCCTCCAGCCGTACAAGTAAGTCACCGACAGAGGAAATCCCAGACAAACTCAGTGGGTGACATGTCCGAGAATAAGCGGGCCATTTAAGAAACTAAACCTGTTGTGTCCCCCCAGCCGTACAAGTAAGTCACCGAAAGAGGAAATCCCAGACAAACTCAGTGGGTGACATGTCCGAGAATAAGCGGGCCATTTAAGAAACTAAACCTGTTGTGTCCCCCCAGCCGTACAAGTAAGTCACCGACAGAGGAAATCCCAGACAAGCTCAGTGGGTGACATGTCCGAGAATAAGCGGGCCATTTAAGAGACTAAACCTGTTGTGTCCCCCCAGCCGTACAAGTAAGTCACCGACAGAGGAAATCCCAGACAAACTCAGTGGGTGACATGTCCGAGAATAAGTGGGCCATTTAAGAAACTAAACCTGTTGTGTCCCCCCAGCCGTACAAGTAAGTCACCGACAGAGGAAATCCCAGACAAACTCAGTGGGTGACATGTCCGAGAATAAGCGGGCCATTTAAGAAACTAAACCTGTTGTGTCCCCCTAGCCGTACAAGTAAGTCACCGACAGAGGAAATCCCAGACAAACTCAGTGGGTGACCTGTCCGAGAATAAGCGGGCCATTTAAGAAACTAAACCTGTTGTGTCCCCCCAGCCGTACAAGTAAGTCACCGACAGAGGAAATCTCAGACAAGCTCAGTGGGTGACATGTCCGAGAATAAGCGGGCCATTTAAGAAACTAAACCTGTTGTGTCCCCCCAGCCGTACAAGTAAGTCACCGACAGAGGAAATCTCAGACAAGCTCAGTGGGTGACATGTCCGAGAATAAGTGGGCCATTTAAGAAACTAAACCAGTTGTCCTTTGCACCGGCACAACACCGGCATTATCATTTTGGAATACAGCGTCCACCATGCATCGAATAATAGGGAGGACCTCTGTTTCCCTATTCTGAAGGTTGCCGTAATTCGTACTCAAAGGGGAGGAAAATTGTACCCAAAAACTCCCCACATTATTAAACCAAAAAGCAGTATGACGCTGTACGAGCAGACAATCCCCTCTGTAACGTCTGGAGAGTACTCTTCCGTCATTGTAGCTTTGAGCAGTCTGTTACCACTAGGTATGCCATACCCTGCGTTGCTAAGTCTAAGTTGTGACTCAGAAGCTTGAGGAAACCTGTGTAGAGGAACCCTACACTCAGCTGAGGAAACATCAACGGCTACATTAAGTGGAAACGAATCGTCAAGATAGACAACGAAACACCTGTAGCCGTGCTTCAACGTTGTGCTAACGCATAAGAGGTAGCGATACAATTTGTTTCACCTATACAAATGAGGTGCCTGCGTGCTGTTGTGCTATTGCATGCCCCACTGCCATGTTTTCGCGTTGCTGTTTCTCTTTCTTTCGTTTCTTCCAAATACGCATTGACGGTATTATTCTATAAAGCCAGGTTTCGTTAGCGCAGGGGCAGTCGCTCTATGTTTCTATTAATATGCATGTCTTTCATAACTCCACACTTCACATAAGTTGATTTAATTTGCATAATATTTTGATGGACACAGTTCAAATTTTCACCACCGTAAGTATATTTTAATGATAACGACATAAATTTTAAAACCGTCTTTAATAAAGATTTGAAAAAAAGTAAAATAAAGATAGAATTTTCCACATGCTTTAAAATAAAATTATTTTTGCATGACTTAATGTTATTAGCAATTAACTACTATTATTCTAAATGACATGATGATATTGTTCTACTTTTATTTACAGTTCAGCCTGTCTTTTTTAGTTTTCTATTTAAAGATAACTAGTTAAAATCTGTACGCGAAAAACGCGTAACCTGTGTTTAAAAGAGACCTAACAAAAAACTGAGCTTCAGATTTTCATTTTTGTAAGTTATGGCTGTATCTAAAAATAAATTAAATGATGTTTACCTCACAACATTTTTGAGAAGCTTAATCGATAAAAAAAACTTAGTAACGAATTAACCACAGTATCTCTTAATTACTCGCTAATAACCATACGTCTTGCAGGTGATTTAAAGTTATGCTGAACAGCCCCAATAAGCTTTACCGAAGTAAAAGGTATAATGCTTAATGCATTATCATACCGTGTTAGGTATTAAAAATTTTAGCTTTTTAATTTTGCTATGTTCTTAAATTTATATTAAATCCTTTTTTTTTCTTTAGTTTTCTCTTCCTACTTTAATTTATCTCTATTTCTTCCTTTTATTTATTTTCCGTTTTTTTTTCCTTCTTAATTACTCTTTTTTTCTGTTTGTTTCTTCCTTCTTTCGCCTTTTTTCTATTTCTATTTTTTTCTTTTCTTCTTTTTTTCTATTTTCCTTCTTATTTCTTATTTTTGTTTATTAAAAAGGGGAAAAAAATAAAATAAATAGGAAGAACGTACATGGATTAAAAAATTAAAAAGTTAGAAAACATGCAACTATTTTAATGGCGTGAATAGTATGATTCATAATAATGCTTCAAACTTTTGAAAACTATTGAGAATTTTAAAACAATTATGTATTTATGAATAAAAAGTAAATTAATTAAGATGGTGTTTAGGGTGTGCATAGTTTAATGAGTATAAGAAACTAAGGTTAACTTTTAAATAATCATCATTGTTTGATTCTGAGTTATTCAATGGCTTAATCTTCTACAGGATACAATTACTGTAATGTTTTTGTCTTTTACATATATGTTAGACTACTTCAAAATTTATTCTGGCGTGACTCTATTTTCTTCAAGCTTTAAAACAATCTTTTGCGATTTATTTATTTAAATTCGGTGGATAAATTTCTGAATTATATTTTTTGCACAAGATAAATTTATTTCCACTTTTTAAAAAAATTGTATTTAAGCTAATTATTGATTATGATAAAGTACGTAACTTAGGTTGAAAGTAAGGGGGGGGACACTTTTTATTTGATAAGCCTTACCAAAAAAATTTGATCAGTAAATATGTTGATTGGTAATTTGAAAGGTTAGGTATTGCGTAATCGTTTCTGCTTTCAACATTCAAGTGAAAAACTTAATTTAAATTATTTCAATTACAATTTTCCTTTGTCATGAGCAGAAATGTCATTATAAACAATGCATATTACTCAATTTTTTCAATCGTTCGCCTTAAGGGATTTTGATTTAAAACTAGCAGAATTATTTTTTTTATTTTCTCTTAATAATCTTTGTACTATGAATTTACCAAACTAAATTAGTCTCAATATTTATAAATATTTTATATAAGTAGACTAAACTAATTTCCTTTTTTTGCACAAAGATTTACATTAATACTTTATATATTTTTCATACCAGCTTTATTTTTCTCAATTATTTGTTAAATTTAAAACGGAAATTAAATTCATTAATCTCTATTTAATCTAATAAAAATTAAAATTAATTAATCTAATAAAAATTATGATTTCTTAAAATAAAATGTGTTAGTTATTTTTAGTCATATAATTTATTTTAATCCATATTATTGTCAGTAATTTTCAAGTAGAAACAGCTTTTTACCCAATACCTAACTTCTAAAGCGTATTGCAGAAAAAAAGTTAAGCTATTCTATTAAGTTATTAAGTTGTTCTATTAAAATATTAAGCTATACTATTAAGCTATTTTTTAAGCTATTAAGCTATTCTTTTAAGTTATTAAGCTATTCTATTAAGTTATTAAGTTGTTCTATTAAAATATTAAGTTATTCTTTTAAGCAGTTAGCTAATCTATTAAGCTTAAGATATTTTAGAAATTCTTGAACAATCTTGGGACCTTTCTGAAAACTCACTGGAAAACAAGAATTAAAATAATATTTTATTTCGGTGACTTTTATCAATTTTTTATTGAAATTCATTGCTCTTTCTGGAGCGCTAACTACATTCTAAATCAAAAGCCTTCTGATTTCAAATGTTTCCCATGGGACTTCAGTTAATGTGAATTCGAGAAAAGTATGAACCCAACCGTGACGTTCTTTTCCAAAATATACTTTTTTTTAAAAAATTTCTCCGCATTTTCTTTTATGCTGCAAACTAGGCTATAGTTTCCAAAAAAAGATTACTAATCAATAAACACTTTCATACGTTTAAGATGCCTCAAGTAGAAATAAACTTTCCCTAAAATAAATTAAAATATCCTTCGTGCTTTACTTTTTAGCACTAACATAAATTGTATTTTATGGAAAAGAAACTTTGTTACATTCTATAAACTTCTTAGTTTGGTATTATTTATTTTAAAGTTCTTAATTTATTTTTAATATTGTTATTTTATCATGTATCTAACTTTATGGTGTAATGATTTTAAAAAGAACATAAATAAAGGATGTAAATGCTTTCTGAGCTGTTTGCGAAAGAAAAAAAAGGTAATTCTCATTATTTTTAAAATTAGGAATGCTTCTTTTATTTGTTTCCATTTTTTAATTATGATGCAATGTTATTTTAGAAAGGTGTTAATTTCAACTCGAAATATTATTTTTTCTATTAAAATATTTATTAACTATAGTCTGTGTTGTTATTACATTACATAATGAATGCTATAATAATAAAGGAATTAAAATTAAAATTCATTAATATTGTTTTTGCAAAAATTTCAAAATTCCATTGTTTATTTACCGTAAAGCTAATTAATTTTATAATGATTCAACTTTTTTATATATTAGTGAAAGATTCTTTACCACGTTTTCAATAAATATTCTTTTATTTTAAATGCAAAACTGCCTTGACATTGGACAATTTTTATTAAATTTGTAGCAGTTCCTAAATATACCTCAGAAGATTTATTCAACGTTTAAGCGGGAAATTATATTTATTACAGAAACATGTACACAATTTTATTTAAATGCCGATTGATAACACAAATAGACTCTAAAATAAAGCAAACCATTTAATGAAGTGAAAATTTTAGTAGCTGTTTTTATGTCAGAATTATAGATTTTTAGTCTGGGATGTCGTTCTTGTTGTAACTCACAAGGGAAACTAGGGAAGTGTGACTCTCCAATTTTGAAATAAACTTGTGGGATGTATGCCTTATGAGGAATAATTTTTGGGGGAAACATTCGTTTCGGCCCATAGAAGGTCCTGTGAGAGATAAAAAAATAATTCAATCTATAGAAAAATCGGTATTTTATTACTTCAATGCAGGCTATTAGTTATTGTAATTGTCTCATACTCCAATTAAATTTGTGGTACTTTCACGTACTATATAATGCATATTTAATGTTAAAATTGATTTCGAAAATTTTATATATCTGTAGTTAATCAGAAAAACCTGTTAGGTTAAGTTAAAAAAAAAAATTGACATCAATTTTTTTTTTTTTTTTAAATTTTCCAAATTAATTGGAGTATGTGATTGCAAATCAATTAATTAATTATTAATTAATTGACAATTAATTAATAATTAATTTTTTGAATAATTTATTAATTAGCAAATTAATTAATTATCAAATTAATTACAGATTAATCGGATTATGAGACAATTACAATAACTAATAATATGCATTGAAGTAATAAAAAACGGATTTTTCTATATATTGAATTATTTTTAATCTTTCACAGGACCCTCTACGGGCCGAAACGAATGTTAATTAATTTATTAATTAGCAAATTAATTAATTATCCAATTAATTACAAATTAATTGGAGTATGAGACAATTACATTAACTAATAGTCTGCATTGAAGTAATAAAATACCGTTTTTTTTATGTATTGAATTATTTTTTATCTCTCACAGGACCTTCTATGGGCCAAAATGAATGTTGCCCCCTAAAATTATTCCTCATAAGGCATACATCCCACTAGTTTATTTTAAAATTGGCGAGTCACACTTCCCTAGTTTCCCTTGTCAGTGATGTTGTTACCCAGTCATGTTGTACACTGTTGAAATTTTTATTCTAAAATTATGGTAAAATAACTAGCAACTGTTTGTCCTTCCGATTAATCGTAAAGTTTACGGTAAATAACATTTTTTCCTTTATGGTTTTGAAACCATTTACAAAAAGTATGGTTGTAAAATTATGAATACATAACTATACGGTTTTTTAATCATTTACAACTAGCATTTTTCAAAAACGTAAAAAAAAAAAATATTTTACTGGACATAGGAGCTCGGCTCTTCGTAAGGTAATGGGCATTGGAGAGTGCCGGACACTGGAAATTCTTCATGCGTTGAAGGGAATGTTGTTTTGTCAACATTATAAGAGTCGAACTCCAGTTCTCCCGGTCATGAGATTGAGAAATAAGCCCGCTCAGCTATGATATGTGCGCAGTGGTGAAGAACTAAGCTTCATTAGGTGGCTCTGGTTGGTGCTATAAAATTAACCATATTAGATGAAAGCAGTTAAAAAACAGTTTTTCTCAAACATAACAGTTTGTTTACCATTTTATTTATGAGTATTTGACTGTTTTCATTAAATATGGGTCCCGCAGTGGACTGATCGTTAAGACACGGTTCCCAGCAGATCACCGAAGTCAAGCATCATTGGCTGCGGTCAGTGTGCGGGTGGGTGACCACTTGGATCAGTCTGCTTAGGGACCGAGGGTGTGCGGTATTGGTCCTCGTTAAACTGTTCCACCGTAAAGTGCTCGACTTCGCGTGCAGGTCGTCGGGCTACCGAAGCAGGGGTGCCATCCCCTCTGCAGAGGATCAAAATTGTGATGGCATGTCTTCAGATCATCCCCAGGGATGTTTCCCGGACATTCGCCAATAGCCCATTGTGCAGCTCTGGTGTGACGTAAATGAACTACAACTACAACATCATTAAATATGGTATAAGAAACCTATCAATAGATTGTTATTTAACCATTTTTTCAGAGAAATTTCCAGCAGTGTATCCAGTCATCGAGTCACGTTGTTATCCAGGTATTCTACTTATTATTGGAAGAATTGTATGTTATACAAGATGCTAGATTCAACAAAGCAATACAGCGAGTGTTTGGTGGAATTATATAATAGTTTAAAATGAGTCGCTACATTTTATTTAAAGGAAATAAATGAATAAAAAGTGTGTGTCGAGTATAAAAATAGATTGGTCGTAACTGTTTTGAAACACTTATTTGAATTACTACAAAAAATTGATTAACAAAATTTTAGAGGTCATAAAGTATGCAATTTAAGATATGATATCTAAAAATGAAAATAAGGTGTTCGTCAAGTATAAAATATATATTGGTCGTATCTGTTTTGAAATACTTAATTTCTACGAAAGCTTTTATTAACAAAATTGTAGGGGTCATAAAGCATGCATTTTAAGATATGATATATATAAATCAAGAGTTCGTCTGGTATGAAGATATATTGGTCGTAAAGGTTTTGAAACACTTATTAAATTTCTACAAAAGCCTTATTAACAAAACTGTTAATAAGGCTTTTTAACAAAACTGTAACTGAACTTATTAACAAAACTGTATGGGTAATAAAGCATGTATTTTAAGATATGAAAGGTTTTTGAACTAATAATTTCAAACTTTTTCTTTGTAACATGTATTTCCCTTATCAGTTAAAGAGACTTTAATCCAGTGTTTCCCAACCTTTTTTGTGCCATGCCCCTCCTAAGTCATTCTAAAATTCTTATGCCCCCTATGTAACATATACATAATTTTTAATATTGAAAAATTGAATTGTTCACTTAAGAAACTTAAATGATAGGTTTTAGGAAGAAATCACTAGGAAATTGTTAACGAAACGCAGTAAGTAAATTTTCAAAACATATAATGAAAAACTAAAATTCAAGTAGTTTTAATAAAGATTTTTCTATAATAATTTAATATTTTAATTTAGTGAGATCATTGCTGCACAGAGATTTTATGTTAGGTTCCAATTTGGTTAGCTTCAGTCTCAAGTATACCCGTTGTGTTATATCCAGAGGATTTCTTTTTTTAGCAGTAAATCATTTATAGCACTAAATCCAAATTCAGCTAAATATGAAGATGGAAGCGGTAGCAATAATTTTCTTGCACATTTGGTTGAATTTGGGTATTTGATTTCTGTTTCCTCACAAAGCCATGCCATCACTCCCTTTATATTAAATAAAGTTTTAACTGACTTATCATTTTGCATTTCTGCGAGTTCTTCTTGATACTGCATATTTAATATATCAGACAAATCCACTAACTTTGGCTGCATCATCCATGTTCGAAAATAAATTTGTTTTAAATCATAGAATCTTTCTTTTAAATCAGCCGATAGAATTTTCAGATGACCGACAATAGCAAATAAAGCGGCATTATTTACTTCCCATTTTTGGAGCCAATGAAACTGCTCCAAGTTTTTGTTTTTAATATATATCTGACATAACTTAATAAGGGTAATGAAACCAAATATCTTCGCTTTTGCATCAACAAGAGTTTTATTTGTTCCTTGAAGATGCTTATTTAATATATTTAGTTTTTCAAAGATATCGGCTGAATAACTCACAAATGCTTTATCATCGACTGTTAACAGATACTTCATTTTAGGTTTGTCACCACATGGTCTGCATTTTGTTCTTCACAAAATATTTATTGTTTACAACAGCCATCTCATGTTACACACTATGGGTAAAAGTATTTTTGCTTCTTAAATTTTCATTTTTATGGCCTTTTACTCCTTTGTCCTCTTTTTAAAATGTCTGATATCCACAGAAACATACCTTATTTGGATATCTCTTCGTAAATCGTCTCAAACAAGCAATTATCTAGATTTTCTGAGAAAACAGGTGTTTTAAGCTTTTAAGGGATCTAAACTGGGGAGGACTTGTTGACATTTTCTCTGGTCTAGTCTTTTTGTGATGAGACATTTCTTAGACTAACATAAATAAACGCTCTCTGTTAAATTTTCTTTTTAGCTCTTTTAATTACATAATTTAAGTTATCAATTTCAAAAGAAAGCATATTTTTTATTTTGTTTAATTGCTTTAAATTATTTGGTTATTTTTTTCTTTCTTTTTTGTCGTTATTTTTTTTACATCAGTTTGATAAATTAAATAACAAGGAAACGTAAAATAGATATCGAAGGAGGTAAGCAAATGTTTTCATTTCATTAAATTATTTAATGCTTTAATAATTATGCATTTATGTACTATTTGAATTGTTTTAGATAGTTGTTCGTATAATAAATGTTTTTATTATGTTCGTATATCAAATACATTTAAATAGTACATTAGTTCATGATTTTACCGTTTGTTGTTGGTGTATGGATTAGTTTATATTACGAATTTAATTTTCTTTAATTGTAAAATAATATTTTGAATTCTTTTTGTTTTTAAACAACTTTTTTTTTATACAAAAATGAAATTCAACCTTTAATTTTTTAAGAAAATCCTAGTCAATAAAAAAATAGTAAATGAAGTACGTCGCTGAAAAAAAATTTTTTTTTCGTATTTTCGATTATTCTTTCGACTTTTAGGAGGTACATTTTAATATCGGTTCTTTAAGATCATCAATGCCTTTATTTTATTGAAATTAATTTTCTTTTGCTCTTTTGGCACAAAAGTGATATTTATTGTTGTTTAATATACTAAAAATAAATAAATAAAAATGACCGAAAAACTATTGATTCTAAAAACAGGAAAATAACATGATTAAGAATGCATCATATCAGCTCTGAAAGGTGTTTTTCTTTTTCCTTTTTCTGATTTTTTAAATTTACCATTTTATTTTTATCTTATATGATAACTAATAATATATTATGTATATTATATGATTACGTAGAGCAGAACTCTAACACCAAATCTGTTATACGTTATACATTTACTCTCTCTCTCTCTCTCATGTGAAATAAACCATTTTAAAAAAAACATTATACACCAAGAATAATTTGTATAAATAATGATGATTCGTTTAAATAATGATAATTTTTATTTTAATACAAACAAATTAACTCCCATTTTTATTTTCAGCAAATTATTTATTTAACAATTCAACAATTTTTTTATTTAAAAAATTATTCTTAAAAAAAGTTCATTGAAAATTTCCATAATATTTTATTATTCTCAGTAATAAAAACCTTAATTAAACAAGAAACTTATTTTTAAGAATGGGGCAATATTGGAGGGAAAAACACATTCCGTAACATTGGAGGGAAAAAAATTATCTGCATAATTTTTGTAGTCTTTTTTTTTAATCATAATTTCATAGGATGCTAAAATTGTGTTAATTAACTTTGTGAAAGCTTTTTTCATGAATATTTTTCTGAATTTAAAGTATTAATTTTCAAAAATTTTAATGCTGAAATTATAAATGTTGTTGATAGAGATTAAAAAATTAATGCGATCAATACTATTGTAATTCATCATTTCTTAAAAATGTGAATATTTCTCTTTATCAATTGAATATTTTTATTTCCCGTTTTAAACATGACAATTACGACTAAAATCCAGATCAATTAAACTGGAACAAGATGAGAAAAATACTACACATAAAACTATTTAAATTTTATTTATTTTTCCGCATTTTGTATTTTATTTTCTTTTTCTTTTTAAAAATCAGAAGCAAATAAAATTCATTGTCAAGACAAGCCATTAAAAAGAATTTTTTATTTAGGAAAAAAGCTGTATAACCTTTTTCTTTGGTATTATATTTGCTTTGGAATTTCAAATAAATAAATAGTCCCCCGTCATGATTGTTTACTCATATATGACGTCGCGAATATATATATATATTTACATGCCATTCTGATCAGAAGTTTCAATAGGCAAATTATTCAAAAAAGAATCTTCTTTAAAATATAGCCATATTTTTAGGTCCCTGTACACACTGGAGTAACGTAACTTTATTTTTAGCTCGATGTTAATTATATAACTGATGAATATTTTTTTTATAGCGGCTTTTTAAAAGAAGAGCATATGTGATACATAAAACCGTAAAATTCCATCCAATTTCTAAAACACGTGTTGAAAATTTTTAATTCTAAACATATATGTGATTTCATTTTTTATAACTATATATTAAACAGATTCAAGAAGTTTTATAAAATTGACACTTTATGACTTGCATTATAATTAGCTTGTTGACTAGTGATACTTTATTTAAGACTTTTTATGATTACTTTAATTATTTAATTTTAAGTTAGACGCTTCCATTGCCAATAAGTGATACATGCGCCAGTTTTATAAACTTTAAAATCAATACAACAATACAGATATTTACTAAAATTGTCTGAAAAATTAAGTTTAAAAATAATAATAAAGTGATAACTTAATGAATTAAATTAACTCCAAATGTTATTATTCTTTTTTTAATTTTACAATATCATTTAATTTAATACGTCATATTTTAACCATATTATATATAGACAGAGCTATACTTTTATATTAAATCCAGAGCTTTACATTTTATATTAAATCCATTTTTTGATTTTATAAAACCTTCCAAATACAATTTTCAGTGTCTGACCTGTTAATTCCATCATACCTGTTTTTCTGTATACCGGATAATAATAATAATCTGAATCAAAATATTTTGGTTTTATTTGATGGCCTGTAGCCTTAATAGCTTCGTTTAAAAAAATTTTCTTTGTTAGACAATATCAATGAAACTTTGGTGTTAAAATTGTTGTTTCATCAATTAACATAAATAACGCACGTCGCATGTCGTTTTTATCATCAGTTCTCAAATTCATTACATCCAATTTTAAAAGTTCTATAACTAATTTGTTTTTCTTTTAGTTTGCGTAACATAATAAAACTATAACTTCTAGTTCAATTAAAAATTAATTTCAGAAAATTTTTTAGAATTTTAAAATTCATCTATAAAAAAAATTTTTTTCTTATAAAATAATTTCAGAAAGCTAAAAATATGCAAAAATGAATATAGAAGTATGCATCAAAGAAAAAAATGAGATAATTTATTTTAAGATTTCGTCTGAAAGAGAAAAAAGAAGTCGCTGGGCAAAGTAGAAATCGGGAGCCATCACCGATTTTATAGTTAATACATTCAATGTCAATTTCTCTTCTACTAATCAATTTTCAGGATCTCTTAAAACGAAAATCCTCGCTTTAAGTTCCAATTGTTCATGCGATTTCCTGACAATTTTGAGGAATCTCGACTAAAATTTTAAATTGTAGCATTTAGAAGAAGCAAACAAATATTCAGCTTCGACATTGACACCCAAATCTTAAAAAAAAAGTTTAAAACATTGCTCAATTTTATAAAGAATTATTAAAATAATTGAATATCCATTTAGTAGTAAATTATATTTATTTTTTTTTGCATCACATTATTTTTACTAGTAGAAAAGCGATAAAAACAAAGATAAAAGAAAGCTATTGCCTTTTCATATTCTAATTGGCCAGTTAAATGTGAAAATTTACGGAACATGTACAGAAACGGCTAAACCGTGCAAACGCAAACTATTATTTTGTTCAAATTTAAAAGTTATTTCGTTACTTGAGTGGTGAGGTTTAGCACTTTCTTGTAATATCTCGCATGCTCACGCACTTTTAATTTGTGATTCTGTGCAGTGCAGGTACTTCAAATAATAATTATTTATGTACGTGTAATAATTATTTATGTACGTGAACTAGCAAGAGGCTAAAGCTTTCTATTTTGTAGCAAAATCAAACAATGTATTGAGCGTAAATGAATAAATAAACAAAGCGAGCATTCTTAGATCAAACAATCGCATTTTCATAGGACTCAATTTGGATAGTTCGGGAGTCTAACTTTAAATATGCGAAATAATTAGTGTAAGAGTAGACGATTTTAAGAGTCAAGAAATTTCCCCCACGAAAACGTACTTGCTTTGAATAAACTTTTTCATTCAACGTATGCAGATTCTTGACCCTTAAAATAATGGGATAGCCGTAATGTGGAAAAAAAACAAGAAAAAAAAAACAGTCCGACAATTTAGTCAGAGCTTTCTTATGTTTGCGATTTGAATATTTTTGTTATACACAGGGCTGTCGATTCTAAGGTTGTTCAGTGATGATCAGTAATCTTTTAATTTATTCCTTTTTTTTGTGCGTCAGACAGAGTTTAATGCATTTTTTGTCAGTATACCTGGCTCAGTAATTACGATTTTTGTCTGACATTATTTACTTTCTATATTTAGTCATGTATTATTGAAATGCTTTTTCCGAGCATTTTAATTTTCTAACTTCGTAGTTTACTTTGATTATTTGTTAGTTATTTTTAAAAATATTTTTTTTTTCGGATTTTTATTTTCTCTATAATAATTTCTATTCCTCTGTCCTTGTTATTTTTCAAACATTTTTATGCTAAATGAGAATTTTTGTGATTAATTTTGTAACCAGTAACTCTTAATTCTCATTATTAAAATAATAAGTCTTAATAAAAACTATGTTATAATACAGCAAATTTTTAATAAGTACAGCAAATTTTTCAGATTTAATCTTTGTTTAGTTGTAATAATTTTTTTTGGATTTCATTTTTATCGGATTTTTGCTTTTACGTTTATGTTAATGATATTTTTGTTAATTGTTTTCTCTATATTTTGTTAGAATATTTTAAATTCTTTAAATATATTTCATTCAATTTATACTTAAAAATTTTTAAATATTTTAAAAGTATATAACATAATTTCCTAATATCATTTGGTTGATTCTTTTAAATTTCCATTAGAGTTTTTCGCTATCCAATTTTGTTTCGAAACACTATAGTTCAAAAGATAATATTACATCGTTAAGTTAAAAAAGCATGTAGCCTCCAATATACAATAAAATTTTGGTTATAATTTTACAAGTAATAATGTGTTTAGATTATACTTCTGTAAATACGAAACATATTTAAATATGACGCGTTGGAAATTAATTCCTTCATTTGTTTTAATTTCTTCATCATGAAAACTTAATATGATAAAGTTAATTCTACTTCATTGAATTACTGCATATTTATATGTTTAAAATTGTATTTTTTTTTCTTTGTTTATATTTTAAGCTTTACCTTGGAATAAACCAGAAAAATCAGAAGACTTGTTAAAATTCAAAGTTATTTTAAAATAAGATTTAATTTTAGAAATCAATCTCTTTTACTCCTTCATTTATTTTAAGGTTTTTATACCTTGTGCTTATCATTAAAATTATGATATAGTTAATTTTCCATTTTTTTGTAAACTGAAAATTTATATTCATAATTAAATTCAAATCAATGCTAGAATCAAAATGTAAATAACAAGTTATTTTTAATTCAATATGTTTTTGAGGAGCGAAAAACCATTCTATGTCATTATGATTAAAATGTATCTATAAAATGTATTGCTCAGCGTTAATAAATTTAAAGGAGTAAAATTACAAAATTAATTAATTAAATTTTTTAAATTTTAATACACTTTTTTTCTTTTTAATTAGTTTCGGATTGATAAAAAAATTTTTGTTAACTAAATTGGTGTGGATGTAATAGTTAAATCATCGTCGTCATAAACAACGGAAATAGTTTCAATAATTACAATTAGACAAATTACAATATTAAAATAATACAACTAACTTTAAAATATTAAATCAAGCAAAGCTTATGACTTTGCATTGGCTCGCCCCCCCAGTGAAAAAAAAGTTGGCACGCCACTGAGCCTCAAGAATACGATTATGAGTTGAAGTGTGAGCAGTAAATAGAGACTTTACTGTTGTCCTTTTTTCAAAATTTTTCTTTAAAGTTTGAAAGTCCACGTGGAGTCTGCTGCAGGGAGGTTAACTTGACGACGCCAAAAACCCAGTTGATATTCTGGTCTCATCAAAAGAATTTATAATATTTATTGGCTGCAATTATTTAAGAGTTTGATTTTTTCTTTCAATTTTGTCACCGAAATTTAGCATTGTATTTAAAAGGCCCAGAGCAAAAGGGTTTAACTCGTGTCGAGTCCATTTTCGAATTGCCCCCCTTAACAATCAAATTGCCCCCCAGTGGGGCGTGGGCCCCACGTTGGGAAACACTGCTTTAATCATTAGTTTCATTTTGATATGTTATTGTGATAAGTTTCTATTAAAATTTTTAATGCATAATGCATAAGATTCATAAAGTACAAGTTGAGAAAACTTTCGAAGTTGTAACTAGTCGAAGTTTTTCGAAGTTGTAGCGATTGAAAGCAGTTAAAATAATAAATAAGTCCTCGTGCTTAGTAAGTAATGCACTTTCAGAAATTTCGGATCAAAATACGGTGAAAAGTATCCTCACTCAGGGCCAGTACTTTTTTAACGTAAAACTTTACAGAGTAAGAAAATCTGACGTACCGTAATTTTACAGTATTATTTACTATCACTGAAATCACTGAATCAATGAAATTAAATAAATATTACTACAAATAATATGGAGCAAAATCCTATGGTAATAATAGATTTTACTGTAAAATGGATTTTAATCAGGGTGTCAGTACATTTCACCGCAATTTGATCCGGAATCTGTGCAATTTTTTTAATTTTTTAAAACAGCTTTTTTTTATATTTCCAGAATTCAACTTCCATTTACTTTGTAAAAATATTTAACACTAAATATTTTCAATAGATGTTTGCATGCAGTTAGTTTTTAGCTTTTTTACTAAATCGATAAGTAACTGCGTCTTTAAATATATTATACTTCAAATAGACCTCATTCTGTAAGTTCTAAAACTCATTGCTTTGAACCATTGAATGCAAAGTATACCCTGTATTTTATAAATTTTTAATTTAATCGAGAAAAACATCAGAGAAAAAATAAATACGTTTTTCTAATACACGGTTTATCACTTTATTCAAAAGCAAGCCCTTTTTAGTACAAAGAGAGCAAACAATTCCTTGCATTTATCTGAAAAAAAAATGAAAACGTTAAAATACCTCAGATTTTATGGTTTTTTCTACTTATTTAAAATACCTTATTTATCTTTTCTTTATTCATATCTTTTTTTTTTTCTTTACTCTATTTATCTTTATTTTTTTTCTTTATTCTTAAAATTTTCTGGTCATTGAAAAACTATTTTCTGTGAACCAATTTTCGCAACTTTTCTTATCATTATCTTATCATTAAAAGATTGAAGGTGAGTTATATCTTTCAATTCATAATTTTTCTATTTAATCGGAATGAAAAGGTCGAAAAAAATACACACATATGTATATTTTTTTATGTGGTTAAGCACTTTATTCAAAATCAAGTCACTTTTAAGACAATGAGAATGAAAAATACCTTACCTTTATCAGCAAAAGTTAGAACGTTAAGTTACGTAAGATGTAATGTATTTTTCTAAAATTTAAGCTATCATATTTCTCTGGGTTTTTTTCTTCATACAATTTTGTAACCATTGTATGAACTCTTTCCCGTGAATCAATATCTGCAACTTTTCTCAGGTGACCTGGATTTATACAAAGTTAGATGACATTGTCCTCTGTCATAAATCCAAACTACTATCCGATAAACGAGCACTTTTTTTTAGATAAAACGAGAAATTGAAAATGTCAAAAAATATTTCAGCTTTCTTCCATCTCTTTCGAGATAAGAATGAATATTTTTGCACATTTCTCAACGGAATATATTATTCGAAATTGTCTATTTTGATACTTCAAAACTTAAAGGAAAAATAAAACAGATAGGACTGTTCTTGAAAACGAAATGTAGGAAAACACTTGAAAAAAATTTCACAGCATTTTAATGTATAATAAATATTTTTTCCTTATAAAATTATTTAAAATGTAAAAAAGCAACCTACCTAAAACTAAATGCTATTTAAACTTCTCAAAATATTTTATTTGATAAATTATGATTTCAGTTTCTGTTAACTAAAATTAATCAATTAAAATATACCATTGTTAAGAATTTTAAAATTTTCAATTTCATTATAACTTTTACCAGATTATAACTATTTGGATGTAACTGAAATATAGTAATTATTTTCATTATGCATAATTATAATGTATTTTTACTATACATAATTATACAATAATTTATTATGAATACTTTTACATAACGTTGACTTGTTTGGTTAGTTTTTAAAAATTTTCAACTAAGTTTAGTACAAATTTAAATTTTAGCCTTGGTTTGTTTCTTGAAGACACTATCGACCAAGAAAAAAAGGCTCTGCAATTAGCATTATCATTCAATTTATAGTTTTTACGAACATATTTGCATTAAAAATTTAATTTTTGTTGAGAATAAATGGTATTACAGTTCTTTTTTATAAAGAACTATTCTGTGATAATTATAATAAGAATGATAATTATAATATAATTATATAATCATCTGAAGATTATAATAAGAACTATAATTTTGAAAAATAGACTTCCCGGTAAGCCGTTGTCATTTCTGTTTTTATAACCAGAATTATGATTTTTCACCAGAAGCGTTATTATCATTAAGTACGGTTTATTTTTTTACTTGTATGGTTACTTTTCATTTATTTTAAATTCTAGAGAAACGACATTTTAGTTTTCCAAACATTTTAAAAAACACATCAGGTGAAGTTTAGGAAAATTCAGCGCACACTTTATTCTAACTATAACATTACATATTTATAATTTAGTATTTATTTTTTAGCACATTTTATTCGAAAACTAATTTTATTCTATCCACCTTGAAAAAAAAGATAGCCACGAAAGGAATAATAATAAATATCCTACTACAAACTAATGAATTTTATATTTCCTTGTAAATTCATTAGTGTTTATGATATGATCTCTTTAAACATAATGAAACCAAGCTTTATTGTGCTCCAAGACTGATGTTTTACCTTCCGTAGTACGCAACATAAATCATACTTTATGAAAAAGTGTGACTACCCAACTGTATATAATTCACTTTTGAGCTAACAAACTGTAAAAAAGTAAGTGTTTTAGGCTATATCGTAATAAATTTGCGGATAATGAAAGGTACCAAATACAATTATTGACAAATATTTTTTTTGCTCTCTGGCAATTGATATCCTGAAGGACATTTATTATTATTATCATATTATAATTATTGAATGTATAAAGAAAAAATAAGAAAAATGCTGATTAAATTAAGTAGACTACATTAAATATAAAAAGGATAATTATCTATTATTTCCTTCGTATAAACTATAAGTTATATCCATATTTTGGGATTAACTTAATCTGAGTTTAGCCGTTTAGTAGAAACTAATTATTAATTCAAATGACGTCATCAAGAAAAAAATATTTAAATATTTTATAAAAATATTATAAGTATTTAAATATTTTATAAAAAAATTATAGATATTTAAATATTTTTATAATAAGAACTATATAAAATATTTAAATATTTTATAAAAAATATTTAAATATTTTATATAGTTCTTATTCTTATACTAAATAGTGGAATTTATAAGAACAATAATTCTAATTTAAATGGAGGCATAGCAGAACAGCTGCAAAAAAATTAAATTATTTCATCTAAGAAAATCAGAGTAATGCAGCCGAAATCTAGTATTAAATCAAAAGCCTTTATTTTATATTAATCTGTATCTTTTGTTCGAAACTTAAATGTAGCATTTATTAAAATAAGATTTAGAATCCATTTATTTATAATAATCTAAACCTGATATGATATTAACTGATAATGTGTTCATGTAGTTCCATCATTTGTGTGATAAAAATGTTCTCAAAATGTGATTTGACTAGACTTATAGAATTCTATAAGATATTGAAACAAGTAATAAATTCAATATAAATGTCTGAAAAGTAATATTCTTTTGTGCGTTAAAAATTGGATGTTCTTAAATTTAATTTTTACTAAATTTATTTCCTTTATTTTTTAGACTATGTGACAGCTCTTGAAACATCAAGCCTTATTTTAAAAGATTTAGAGATTTTATTCAAGAGATTATTTCAAGGTATGTTTCCCTACGAGTAATAAAATATATTTGCATAGTCTTAATTTTTCAGAAATTTTTCTTTTACAAAAATATAATTTTTCGTACCTTCGAAATTTAATACTAAAATATATTTTATCCAATTAGCGAGGAATTTTCCTAAATTATAATATGCAGATATTGCAGTTTAATCTAAAGAAATAAATAAAGTTTTAAATATTTTCTGTAAGCAATGTGGTAATAAAACTTCTTAAAAAGAGCAATAAAACGTTTAATTTAGGGACTAAACATTTGAACATTGTAAAAACGATAACAACTATTGATTGAAGTAATATTTTTGAGAAAAACTCGTATAGATACTTGACAATAGTGACGTATTGATTATTGTCCAATTTACTTAAAGGCACAAGCGTGATTTTAAAATAAAATTCCCTTGTAACAGCAAAAAGAAAACTATATTGTCATAAATTGGTTTCTTTCTTCAAAATACAGTGGGCGTTAAATACTTGGAGTTCAAAGAACTTAAATATATAAAAATAAACTTAAAAAGGACAAAATCAAGTGTATTTGCTTTTCAGAGAATCCTATTTCCTCGTAACAGTCATCCAGGTAAATTAAAAAGCAACTTCTTAGTTGCAAACAAAATTGTATTTATGTAGTACACAGAAGGAAAAAAAATTGTAAAATTACATGCATTGCATGGTAATGGAATTTCTATTCTTTTCTTCTTTTTTAAAACATAATTTTTCGTTTAAACACCGAATTATATGATACTTAAACCATTAATTTCATAATCCATTACACACACCAATTAGTCAATTTCATAATCCATTAGTTATCCGTCCATATGGTTACGGTTTACTGGAAAGCTCAGTTTTCAAAAGTTTCTTATTATCGCGTTTATTTAGTAACATATATAAGTACATAAAATTGAAAACAATGTTTAACCAAAACTCCGTGTTCTAGGGTATTATGATAAAATTGCCTAATTTTACTGAATTCCCAAATTTTTATTACATATTATAAAGCCATGTTTTATTGTTAATTTTATCAAAATTATTACCTAAGCTCTTCGAAATAATTACCGAGCTTTTTAGTGTTTCTATAGAGTCAAAAACACAATAAATTTTACCATATTCTGGTCGTTTTGACCATACTTTTTATCTCGGTATAGGACGTAAATGTTACAGAAAAAAAACGAACATTAAAAAAAGCGGAGTAGTAACATTCTAGAACATTCTAGTAATAACATTGTAGGACTGAAATTTAATGGTTTATGGAGTAACTTCAAATGTGCTAGTTAATTAGAACACACGATATTTAAAGTTACGTAACCAGACACAAAACGTGCTTTCTCTTATTAAATATAACTTCTTTTTAAACAAATTTTGGTTTCTGATCTCTAAAATTTAGTGATTTTGTAGCAGTATATGAAATATGATCCCAACAGTGTCCGGTCAGGAAAGGGTCGAAAGTTTTGATCCTCTTTGATTTCTCAAACTCTTCTCAAGCCTATCAATAATTTTTGACATACAATTATAAATCTCTTTTATCTTAAAATAGATTTCAACATTTTTTTCTTTCATTCAACAAAAAGAGATAAAAATTGAAATTGAATTGGGAAAAAAGATAAAATTGAAATGTTTTCAAATACTTACATCATTTTAAAAATTGTAATTTTATATGGTGAAAAAAAGAAAACCGAGAAGAAATAGATTAAAACATCTGGAATAATCAAATTTTAAATACCAGACTTGTACCAGTAAATACTATTCAAACAAAGAAAAAATTTTAAAGATGCCCACTATGATAAATAAAGTGCCTTAGAAAATTAAGAGTATCATTTTAAATGATATTTAAATAACAATTGGTTGCTCCTAACATTTTCATTCAAGTATTATAATTTTCTTTACGTAAAAAGACAAACATTAAGACACTTCTAATAGAAACTACTAAAATAGTGAAGAGAATAACATTTTCTCGACAAATGAGAAATTTCCTGGAGTTCTAGTCAGAATATAGCTGGAAAAAAAAGCTGTTTCCGCTTATATCGTAACGGTCTCTTCGCATGAGTAGAACACACCGGAAACATGCATTTGTGCTGTAGGGGGTGTACTAGCTATCTGTTTTCTCATGTTTATATTCATGCTGCTATTCACTTGCTAAAGCGGCTATTTTTTTCTCTCGTCTCTTTGTGATGGGCTTTTCGAGATTTTCCCCGCTCTTTTGTGTTTTGTGGTGATCTTCCCAGGAGGCGATGAATATTTTCAACGTTTTATGCAGTATCCGCTTATATCCCCCTACCTTTGAAATGCTGCTTATGGAGTATAATAATAGCAGCAGTAAGCAACAAACATAATTTTCTGCTCTGACACTGATATTTTGCTGGTACATCAAAAATATGGTTTTGGGAAACGGGAAAAATAAATAGCCTTAGTTCAATTTATTTTATTAAGAGTGTAGTTGTTGTACGAAAAATAGTCATTTTCTACACTGTAAGAATTTTTATTCTGAAATTATGGTAAAATAACCAGCAGCAGTCAGTCCATCCAATTAATAGGTAATTTTACGGTAAAGAACATTTATTACCTTTACGGTTTTGCAACTGCTTACAACTAGTGACTTTAAGGAACCATGAATATAAACGCATACGTTTTTTCAACCATTTACAAATGGCATGGTTTCAAAACCGTAAAAATATAGTTTAACGCGGCATCGGAGATAATTTAGCAGTTTTTTAGTAACGCCATCTATGCGTGAATGAGAGTATCTTATTCTACAAGTCCAGGGTCCCAAATTGGAGAGTGCAGGAGTCTGGAAGCGCTTCCTGCGTTAAAGGGAATGGACAAAATATTGTGGTGTTAACTCTGGCACCCGAATTTGCACTGAAACCGTTTTGTCGGTCATAAGATTGACAGATTAGCCTCCTCGGCTATAACGTGTACCCCCCCCCCCCAACAGCAGGAAACTAAATGGCTTTATTAGTAGGGTCTAGTTGGTGCAATAGAAATAAGGTTGCTAGGTGAATGCAGCAAATAAACGAATTTTGTTATAGGTAACAGTTTGAATACCATCTTATTTATGATTATTTTACTGTTTTGTTTAAATAAGGTAAAATAACAATTAAATAAATTGTTATTTAACAGCTTTTTTAGAGAAATTTCTGAATCTGTGTGTAGTAGTTGTGTGGAAGCATTATAATATCGTATCAAATATAAATTAATATTCTCTAAGTACCCTCACGTATGAAACACTCACTTCACTGTAAAAAACTACAGATCAAATTACGGTATAATATTCTGACACTTTAGGTGCATCAATGCAAATGCATCATCGTAAAATGCATTTTACCATAAAATGTATTACCATAGAGTCCATTTTTACCGTAAAAGATTACATAATACTTTTTACAGTAATATAAATTTAATTAGAGTGTTTCAGTGATTTTATGGTAAATATTACAGTAAAAATTATCCCTTACGAAAATTGAAGGTATTTTTGAGGTTTATTTTAGGTGTTAATGATGATTTGAGGTTTAATTGAAGTTGACCTCAAAAAAAAACCTTTATAAATCGAACTCCCTAAAGGTTATTATTAAAGTGTGAGAAGTTTTTTTATTCACACTTGATGTTGACTGAAATCTACTTTTGAGCAACCAGTTTAAAGAGAATTTTTCCATTTTTAAGGTACATTTTTTTTCACTTCTAACAAATAAGTATACCTAAATTGGAAATAATGTATCCCGATTACAACTAAAAGTTTTCCTTAGCTACATATTAAGTTTGATTTTATGAGATGCAAATAAGATTTAATTTCAGGTTTATTGATGATTTTCGGTGCAAAAGCATAACCTCATTCTCCCCCTCTGGTGTATTTTCTTACACCCGTCAACCTCAAAATAACCTCAAAAACACCTTATGTTTTTACATAGAACAGTATGTCAGATTTTTGGTACTACATATTATGTAACATGTTCCGGTAAAAAAGGGTTTTATGGTAAGAAGCAGCGATACCATAAGTGCCGGTACTTTTTACCAGAATTTGATCCGGAATATTTTAGAATGCACAATAAATTGGATCCAAAAGGCCTATCAAAATGTTTTAAATCCTTTCTTTCCATATTTTTCATAATTATTGATTGAAGCCATCGTACGACTTTTGAAGAAATAACAAAACATACTAAAAAAATTTAAGTTGAATCATGTTTTTGAATGAACACAATCACCATAGTAATTTAACTACTCAAAACCAATATAACTAAAATTACAAGTAACGAACATTACAATGTAATTATATTACAATGTAACTTAAATTGCCTCCTCTGTGATTACAAATACGGAATATATATGTGTGTGTGTGTGTGGGTGTGTGCGTCTGTATGGTGGGTGTATATATATTGTACTCACTCACTGTGTGCATATATAGTGTGTGTATATATATTGTACTCTTATATAGGCTCACACTATTCTATTGACATACTTTAACTTGGCTATGTCATGTTGGCCCCTCTCCCCCTTACATTCTTTTCCTCATTAAAAATATATTTTTCTTAATTTCCCTGTATTTTTAATTTATTTTACGGATTTTATGTAATTGCAGCTTATGCGCAGTAAATATGACTTATTATCATTTTTTTTCTTAATTTTCTTTGTTAATCACTCATTTCTTCTCTTCTCTCTCTTCTTTACATATATATACACAAAAATGTCTTATGGCTTTACTTAAATACGCATAACATTAGTGATATATTTGTTGCTGTATTGTTATAAGAATCAGTGAATGCAGAGTAAATGACAAAGAGAACCATTCATTGCTATTCAGAAACTTTATTCATTGCAATGGAAAGCTTTTGCATCAATAAATGGGAATGTTGCATATTATCTTATTCAGTTGATTGATAGCATTGATAAAAGCATCGATTGATATTCATATGTATTGTAACAATGGTTTAAAAAATATAAGAGTTATTCGCATTATCTGCTTAACATTAGGAAATGTAATATTAAACTAAAGAAATTCTTATTTTTGAAAAATAATTTTAAAAAATGTCACAATTGCCTCGAATTTTACATTTCCCGCTTTTATTCAGTGAAAGATTAAGAAATCCTTTCCAACTACATTTAGAAAATCATTAATTCAACTAATTAAAATATTTTGGTTCCATAGAAAAACCGCCTTTTCGTTAAAAAATTAGGGGAGACAATTAACATAATTTAAGCTCTCGAAACTGGCACTCATAATCAAGATCCAGAAATTAATGATGAAAACTAAATAGGTTTGAAAAAAGAACTCAGCATTGTCTACGAGAATATTAAAAAAAAAGTGGAAATAAAGAAATATATGAATCAAGAAAAAAATTCGACAGCCGAAAAGAACGATGTTAGTCGAAAGCGACGCATCAGGATAGGAAAGTGTTCGAATGGAGAGTGTTGAGGAACTATTAAATAGGTATTAACTAAGGCATTTGAACTAAATATAATTAATAAGCATAATATTCCAGAGCATGAATGCGAGATTGTATGATAGGAATAGGAAGCATTTTGGTGTTATTAAAGTTAAATTATGAAATTTTGAGGTTTAAATTTGCTTCAGTTTTTTGGAATTATATATTTCACTATGACGTTATTACCATTCTTATATACGAATGATTTATTTATGAACTCCTATAAACTAACTGTTCTCTTATTTTATAAGCAGCACTGCAAAATTTATCTAATTGAAAATATTATCAGTTTTCTGAAAAGACCCTATCTTAAACTTAAAAAATGTTGTCAGAGCACAAAGGAAAACAAGTAAAAAATCAAACTAAAAGTCCTTGACGGGGTGTCATAAGTACTCGTATTGTCTGTTAATAATATTCAGACAGCAAAATGTAATTCAATAGCTATGAAGAAACAAGTTTCTGAGATGTTAAAACACAATAGATAACGAATTTCTAGCTTCATTTAAGCAAAATTATGACCTTGCTTTATACTGATGTGGAGATTTCAAAACTAAAATTAGTTTTCCTCCTAATGCTTCAAATTTTTTTTAAAAAGGGATTTTTAGTATATTTTTAGGCGTAATGTACAAGTTTGAAAAAGTTTATATACAGGGTGTTTATAAAGTCCCGGACATATTTTGATGTTTAATAACTCGTAAAATAATAAAGATAGATTAAAATTAATGACATAAATGGTTAGATAGACACAAAAAGTTTCATGACCCCTGTCAATGAACTTCCACGTGTGCCCTTCGTCACCCGGAGAATATCAAGACGATAGTCAATTTCACGCCAGGTAGCGGCAAGCATGTTGGCATCCACGGAGGCTATTGCGGTTGTAATTCTCGCTTTTTAGGTCATCAATGTTCGACACGATCCTCCTGTAAGCATTGTCCTTTATAAATCTCCAAAGAAAAAAGTCCAGTGGCGTTATATCAGGTGATCTGGGTGGCCAAGGAATTGGACCTCCTCACCCAATCCATCTTCCTGGAAAATAGTCATTCTAAGAACTACGAACGATGATACCACAATGAGGTGGTGCACCATCTTGTTGCAAAAACACATGTGGCTGAAGCCCTTCTAGTTGTGGAAATACGAAATTTTCCAACATGTCTAAGTATACGACTGATGAAACCGTCTTTTCTGTAAAAAAGAAAGGCCCAATGACTCGGTCGTGCATTAGTCTACACCACATATTAACCTTTGAGTCTCACGGTATTCATGGGGGTTTTCAGATCCCCATATGCTCTCATTATGGCGATTAACAATGCCAGAAACATGAAAGAATGCTTCGTCGGAGAACATTATGCGCTTCAGAAAATCAGCATTATCTTCTATCCTTCCTACCATATCTGTTGCAAACGCCATACTCCTAGGCCTATCGTCCCGTTCCAAACCTTGAACAATTTGAACTTGGTATGCATGCAGTCTTAATTGTTTCTTAATAACCTTGTACACCGTCGAAATTGGCATATCCAATTCTCTTGCCGCTGATCTCACAGATCTTCTAGGATTGCCTAAAAATGTCTGTCTGACACGCTCAACGTCACAATCACTTATGCAGGGACGTCCGGGTCAAGGGTCATGAAACTTTTTGAGTCTATCTAACCATTTATATTATTAATTTTAATCTATCTTTATTATTTTATGAGTTATTAAACATTAAAATGGGTTCGGGAATTTATAACACCCTGTATTTCTCGTATGCCTGTGAAGGCGGAGGTGAGCGATTGTTCCTGTTTTCCAGTGGCGCCATCTATGGCCAAGAATTCGACTTCTGCCACACCCATACGTCACACCCGCTTATAGAGCGGACTCATTCATTCATCCATTCATTCTTCCACAGATCGTAATTTTGATCTGAATCAGAAAACGATCAATCTCTAATCCAGTACCCCCAGAGGTTCTGATTTGTTAAGGGAACATGGAGGACTTCGCAACTGGACAGATTTAACATGCATCAGTCACCATTTACTTCACAGGGAGTCTTCGGCTGGCTGGGTACGAACCCACGATCGCTCGGACATGGGCCCAGCGCCCTACCTTCCAGGCTATCCCGTCCCGAAAGTTTATATGAAAAGGGTTTAAGTAAATATTGCGGCAAATTTCTCGATCAGTTAGGGCACGTCATCAGGATTAAAATTGCATGGAATATCATGGACGGAAGTGACACCGTATACAACTGGATTTGCTCCCCCATTATAGACTGCCTAGAAGCACACGACAAAACAGTTAGTTCATCATAGGAAGCGCCACGTAAGGTGTATGATAACATTTCCCTGCACGGATTCTTATATATTAATGATCCTGATGATGTGTCTGAACTCCTCTAAATAGGTTTCTCAACATTTACGTGAATCCCTGTTACATATAACATTTTTAAACTTTAGCATTTAGGCAAAAAACAGGCTAAAATCCTATTAATAATCTGTAGCTTGAAGGGAGAACTGATCGCAGATTTGAAATCATCGCTTTCCGAAAATATCTAAAATCTGTTAAGGAATCTTCCGTAACTGAAAATTAAAAAAAAACTGTTCCCCGGTGTTATTACAGAGTTGAATCTGTTACAAACTCTTCTAAAAACGTTCACTGTTATGCAGTGATATTATGCATCAAACGAAGTTCGAAAACGGAAAAGCTATCTGAATTTGTTTTTTATTTCATTAATTGATTTATTGCTAAACGTTTTGAATGGTCTTTTGGAAAACTATTGATTCAATAACTGAGTCATTACGAAAATTATTAATTTACATCAGAATATTATTATTTGCTCATAAGTAGGGGAGAGTGGGATCAATTGTAACATTTTTTACATAACTACTTTTATCTAACGAAAAATCCAATATATTATTAGTATTAATTGACAGACGAGTAAAGTAGACTATCCTCCACTAGAAAAAAAAAACCTTATTTTAAATGTTATTATATTACTTATTAACAATTTTTGACAGTCGTGCACTTGTTACAATTGTCCCCACTTACGGGGTCAATTGCAATAGTTCATAAATTCAACTAAAACATAGTTAATTATACATATTATCATAGTTGTGATATATTTTTTTATTGATCAAAATAGTAGTGATATTTTAGGAGTAAAAATAAGAATGAGCAGAGACCTAAAGGGTTAAACTTTTAAATTTAAGGGGTTAAAAATTTTAATTTATGCTGTGAAAGGTGACAAATAAAATAATGCCAGTGCAACATAATATAAATGTTATAGGAAACTATTGGTGGTTCTTAAAGAGTTAAGTAATGGTTTGTAAATATAAGATTATTTATTTTCAGCTGTTACAATCGTCCCTTTACTTATTGTTACAATCGTCCCCAAGACGCCATTTCAGCTTCATTTGTTAAAAACAATGCTAGCTAATTAACAAAACTAATGTTTTCTTTTTTTGTTGAAATGTTAATTATGGTGTCCACTTTCGTATTCGGTTAATAATTTTTATTTGTTTAAACAAAATTACTTTGTTACAGTATAATATTCTAATACCAAAAAAAGTACTTACGTAGCGTGAAAATATCTTTTGTGATGCAAACTCTTTCAAAAGTATATAAAAATGGTTGCCAGCAGGGGTTTGCAAGTATATTTATTAAATAAACCTTGTGCGCCACCTAGAAACCAAATCTAATACCCGACACTCGAAATTTTTGCTCTGTTACAATCGTACCCTGTAACAATTGACCCTACTCTCCCCTATAATAGATTTAAAAACTAACTTTTTACTTATTTTTAAAACAAGGTTAAAAAAAATTACTCCGAATGAAAAAATAGTCACGAATTTGACATCACACTCTCTTAATTTACAGAATGCGTGTCAAGTGAAAAGTGAAAATAAGTAAAAAGTCAAATTACAAGATCCCAACGTGGATTCGAAAAGTACTCAGTACCATTCAAATGACCACAGTGTTTGTCATAAGCGCGATGCTGACTGAATTCACAATTACGTCCTTAATTCACATCTTGAAAGGCCTATCATTAGCTGAATAACTTCATGACCGGACTTCGTAAAATATGCTTTTTATAATATGATATGTTTCCAAGTCATTAAGCAAGATACAGTTGATAAACATAAATTTTCATTTGTGAAAATAAGCTACTTTGTTTTCCGTTTCTTGCCGTAAAGGTGTTTTGTTTGCGAATTATTTCCTTGTGCACGACACGTTAAATTATTAATGGCTTTGCAGTGTAGTTAATTCAAAGATTAACTTCTTTCCTAAAAACTTCCTCTGTAATAAGATTATTTATGTCTAGACATTATTTGTCAAACAATATATTACGAGTATTTTTGATGGATAAGTCAGTTTAAGAAGAAAATATTGTCTGAATTTAAAACTTGATTTCAATAATTGATTTAATGTTGTTAGTATTTTAAATGTGTACATTGTTTATTGATAATGATATTATAATTGTAGCTTATTCAACTAAAATTTAATACAATAAGTTATAAAATACAACTTTTTCTACGTTAAATTTGTAATGGTTTTCTGCGTAGTTAATTTGGAGATTACATTTTTTTCCCAAAACTCGCTATGCAATTAAGTAGTTTATGTCTTGACATTATTTGCCATACTTTATGTTATAAATAGTTTTAATGGATTATGAATTTAAGCAAATAAAACCTGTTATGTAAAATTTTGTTTTCGACATTTGATTATATGCTGTTAGAATATTAAGCGCAGACATCGCTCATTAATGTTAATGTAACTGTAATTCAATCAATTAGAATTCAATGGAATAAGTTAAAAAATAACAAATTTTTGGATTGTTATGATTATTTGGAATGGTCCATTGGATGATTTGGATTGGTCGATTGTAACGAGTATTTTTAATGGATGAGTCATTTCAACAACCGTCATTGTATATATTAAAAATCTGTTTATAAATATATTCATTGATAAACATTTTAAATGCGCATATTTCAGCAAATAATGTTAATGTAATTATTGTGGCATGTAGGTAATTTAGAATTCAATACATTACGTCAACTTACATCTTTTCAAGTTATTAAATTATTAATGGTAAAAACTAATACGTAAAGTGGAATACAAAGCATAAAGTTACCATACATCTTTTTGAGATATTAAATTAGTAATAATTAAAATTATTAAGTAATTCAGACTACAACACAATAAGTTATCATGCGTCTTTTTAAAATGTTTAATAAGTAATGGTTAAAAGTCAAAAGTAAATCGAAATACAACACCATAAATACATGTCAATGAGATATTACATTGATAATGGCAAAGACTAATAGGTAAATCAGAATACAATACAAAAAGTTATCATACATCTTAAATATATCATAATACATTAGTTATCATACATTTCTTGAGATTTATAAATAGTAATGATAAACAACTAATAATCAAGTCAGAATGCAACACAATAAGTTATCATGCATATGTTTGAGATGTTAAAACATAATGATAAAAACTAAAAGGAAAATCAAAATACAAGTAAATAAGCACATCATATTGTGATTTTAAATTAAGAATGGAAAATACTAATGGGTAAATCAGAATAAAATACAATAAGTTATCATACATCTTTTGTACATAATATAATACATGGAATTTAACATAGAATTTCTGAGTTAATGGTTTGTTCTACAAGAAACGAGCAAAAGCAGTCTTAATGTGAGATAGTAAAAATTGATTCAATGTTAAAAATTTTAAATATGCATTTTTTAATAAATAATATTAACATAAATTTAAATAAGTCATTCAAAATTCCGTACAACAAATTAAAAATGAATATTTTTTTGAGATAATAAATTAGTAATGGTTATGATCAGTTGATTCACTTATTTCCCAGAAAACTAACAAAAAAAATTTAATCTGACAATTGTAAGTTGCCAATCCAAAATTCCACAAGACTCCAACCAAATTCAGGTTTATTGCAAGTGGCGTTAATAGTAACATGAAAAAAATCGGTATTTACTTTGAGAACATTCTTAAAAAAGTTTATAACAAAATTAATAAACTTACTAAAAATAATAACTATTTAAATTGGAATATTAAAAATAGCATTCAGGTTTTAAATACACTAAAAACTTTAAAAAATGTAGATTCAATTCACTGTTTTGATTTCGAAAACCTCTATACTTCCCTTCCAACTAATAAAATTCATGATGACCTTCTTCAAATTCATAGCATGTTTAATCTCAGTGATATTTTAATGAAGATAACTGGAACTTTCTAGTACATATTAACCTTAACAACAATTATATTCTTTTCAATGACCACCTTTTTAAACAAATTAATGGTATTCCCATGGGAAATAATTTCAGTACTAACATCTGCAATATTTTTCTTTTTCTACAAGAATATAGATTTGTAAAATCACATGTTAATCTTCCAATTGATTCTCTCTTTCTCAGATTCATTGATGATCTATTAGTTATTAATTTTAATGATTTCGATATTCTAGCAAAACATATTTATCCAAATGAATTAATTCTTAATAAAACAAATAATAGTAATTCTTCAGCAAATTTTTTAGATTTGACTCTTAATATTAATGCAGATAAAAATATTACATTTAAACTTTTTGACAAAAGAAATGAATTTAAATTTCCAGTTAAAAAATGCATAGATTTCAACTCTAACTTAGCCAATAAGGTTTTTTCTAATATTATTGCCAATCAAATTCATAGATTTTACAGGAATAATTCTAACTATAACGAGTTTTTATTAGATACTGATATATATAAAAACGATTTAATTAATAGCCATTTTCCTAGTTCATTTCTTAATTTCTATTTTAAAAAAATCTTAAAAAACTTGGTACATTAATTTTTAATTTTTATTTAATTTTTCTGTTTTAAGAATAAGCTCTGATTTTTTCAAGGTAGTAACTAACTATGATAAACTATTCCTAAAGCCACTGGACGGAATAGTTTGGATGTATGACCTTTTATACTGGATTAGTTAAATATTTTTTAGTTACTTTTTAATATTTGTAGCCTCTTAAAATTAATTTAATTTTAATTGTCCAGTATAATAAACAGTTTATTTATTTATTTATTTATTTATTTAATTATTTTTATTTTTGTATAAGTGGAATGGGCTCTGGTTCGTAAAGAACCACCCCAAATGAATGCAGGTGATACGTGTATACTTTAAAATTATGTAAGGTTGTATGAATGAAGAATAAAACCTATAAACGGTTTTCTATTCCTGTATGCAGGCTCTGATTTTTAAATAAGTCACCCTATGAAAGATGGATATGTGTATTCTGTAAAATTATGTTAGATTTTATGAATGAAGGATAAGTCTATAAACGGCTTTCTATCCCGACAGACTGACTTTTAAATTAATTTCCCTATTAATGATTTTTTTTTAAGACTGCTAATTTATTCAATCCGTTAAACATTTTTATTATTATTTCAATTTTATTACCTTTTTACTAATTGTTTCTCATAGATGGCAGCACTAATATTTTACCTAAACATTTTTTTTCTTCTTCTTCGATCAAATGTTTTTTTTAATTTTATTATATTCGATTCAAGCTATAAGCAATATTTTACATCTTCGCGATTTTTGTTAACTGTTTTATTATTGTACTTTTAAACCTAAACCGCGTTTTAATTCACGCCGGTAAGTTTGATTTCCTTTTACATTTTTCTTTTATTTCATGATTTTTTACAACATAAGGTTTTTTGCGATATCGACACATATAAAGAATAATTTTTATCTTAGGATAATTATTCTTTATTCAGAAATATCGCATTATTTATGGCAATTAGATGTGTCTTGACAACGACTATTTGCTTTTACCACTCTTGTTTCTCTACCATTTAGTTTTTTATTTTTATTTTATTCATGTTAATTTGTGTGTATATATATATATATATATATATATATATATATATATATATATATATATATATATATATATATATATATATATATATATATATATATATATATATATATATATCGCTAATAAATCGCTACGTTTCTGCTCTACACCAACGAGATTGAAATGCTTTCCGATGCCCTAGGACATCCTTTATATACACTCCACTGTAATGTGCTGCCACCTGCCTTCTGTGATTGGTTATTTCGCGTTGACGTCGAAAGTAGGTGGTGGTCACATTAATGTGATTAAACTTGTTAGATAATTTTTGGCAAATTTTAAATTATTCTTGGAATTAAGATTAAGAACATCTATACCTCTTTTTATTTTTTTTTGCGTTTTAAAAGGGTAAAAAATAAATAAAAATTTACAGTTCAGTGCAATAACAACGAAAGCCCATTTTTTCTTCATTTTACTACATTTTCTACTTAAAGAAAAAAGCTCTTTAGATTTTTTTGACAAGAAAAATGCAACCTTCCATCCTAAGGTAAATAGTATCAGAGAAATATATCTATATCTATATTACATAAACCTATTCTTTTGGATATCAAAAACAAATTAGTAGCTCTGTTACTTTATCGACACCTTTAAATGCTAATTAACGCTAACATTTTTCAAATTGATTAACACTTTTTAATGGATAAGCTTAAAACTAATGCCAACTAATAATAACGAATACACTGATAAGCTTATTACTAATTTCTTTTATAGTGTGAATTTTCTTCCGAAATAAAATGGTGTCCATGATAGACTAAGTCATTTTTGAGTAATGAATCATACATTTTATTTCTCTTAGCTATAAAGCACTGATTCGGTGTCAAACAAAATCCGGACAATGGAAGAGAAATCCTAAAGTGTCACTGGGGTTCATCAATTTTGTCGGGAAATGTCATTTGTCAAAACAATCCCAAATATCTACAGTAAATCCGTCACATTCAGAACACTTACATTTTCTCTTTAAATAAATGAAGGTTTATAACTAATTTCCTAGTTATATGTAGTTTTACCAATACTGAATATGACATAGAGTGATATTATTGCATTTTTCTATGAAAGAATCTCTAACAGAAAATGTATGAAGCAATATTGATAAATATTGTCGTGAAGATAAATAACCAGTGTTCTTTTGAACTTAAGAATTATTTTATTAATTTCAAGTTATTTGAAACACTCAGGAAAGGGAAATTTAAAATATCGGTGTATTTACTTATTTATTATGTTTATCTTTATTATTTTCCAGTGTTTTATTAGTTTATGTATTTATTTATTTGCATCTTGAAAAAACTCCCTATCAAGTCTATAATATGTAGGCAAAAGCAGTCTACTCTAGATATAAATTTTAAATGAAAAGAAAGTAGTGAAGGAGTAATGGGCTTATTAACTCGTTTTGTTCTGTTTTTTTTAATTTTTTTTTAACATTAACTATGTGCATTTTCTTATGACATGACGGCAATTCCATCAAATACTATGAATAGTTATTAGTGTGAACTTTTAGAGTAAATGTGGAATTTATTAATGAAACATTGAGAGGAAAAAAAGTACAATTTTAAAATAGAATATACTATTGTTAGTAGATAATTTGTAGATAAACGTTATACACTGGTTATCATAAATTAAGGAAAAATCACAAAAATAGCGATAACTCTTTCAAAAGTAAGCCAAACCGTGCAAAATTTGCATATGTTGTCCACTAAGAGTAGCTGAGTAAAATTGCAATATGCAAATTAGTGGCGCTGCACTCGGCTTACGTCATCTGCCTGGAGCATAAAAGTCCAAGTTTGAGAGAAAGCACACAAATTTTACTGTGATTGCGACATTGAAAATCTGAGATAGCCAATTCGTAATAATGACCTCTAGGCATCATTTGCCTGAAGAACTACGATGGAGAGCCATCGGGAGACTAGAGGCAGGGCAGAGTCAATCAGAAGTGGCCAGATGGCTAAATGTGAGTCCATCTGTGGTTCATAGACTTTGGAGGCAATTTCAAACCACAGATTCGGCATCTAGGAGGTTCAGTCAAGGACGGCCAACTGTTACGACCAGTGCCGATGACCGATATTTGACATTAAGTGCACGCAGGAATAGAACCGCTACTCCGACACATCTTAGATCCTCTCTTGCTGCAGCCACCGGAAGGTTGGTGTCAACGTCAACTGTGCGCAGAAGGCTCCACGAAGGTGGTCTGTATGCGAGACGACCAGCCATTTGCGTGCCGCTCACATCACGCCATAGGAGAGACCGTTTGCAGTGGGCCCGACAACATGTCCACTGGACGTCAGATCAATGGAGGCCTGTTCTCTTTACGGATGAGTCCAGGTTTAGTCTAGAAAGTGACAGTAGACGTTATTTGATATGGAGAGAACCTGGGACCCGTTATCATCCATCAAACATCCGTGAAAGAGATGCATACGGAAGAGGCAGTGTCTGTGTTTGGGGAGGCATATCCTTAGGAGGGCGCACATACCTCCATGTCTTTCCAAGGGGAACCGTGAATGCTCAGGTTTATCGAGACAACATCCTTGATGCTTATGTGCGCCCATATGCCGGGGCAATTGGTGATTGCTTCCTGTTACAGGACGATAATGCAAGACCACACAGAGCTCGCATTGTTGATGATTATCTTCAACAGGAAACAATTACTCGCATGGAGTGGCCAGCTCGATCCCCGGACTTGAATCCTATCGAGCACGTTTGGGATGCTCTAGGGAGGCGTGTATCTGCCATCAATCCGCCCCCTCAGACCCTTGCCACGCTTGCAACTGCTTTACAAGAGCAATGGCTCTCACTTCCTATTGAACTGATAGACCGCATAATTGAAAGCATCACACATCGCTGTTTGTGCTGTATTGCTTCTAGAGGCAATCATATTCCATATTAAAGGTACTTTTTCTATTGCAAACCGATACTTCCAATTTGTTTATTTTATACATGTGCTAATTTCCATACTACTATTAATGTCTGATAATTTCTTTTTATGTTGTTTAATACCTTACTATGTGTTGTATATTGTGGGTAAGTTTCATAAAATTCCATGTGTAATTTCTTGAGTTATCGCGATTTTTGTGAATTTTCCTTAATTTATGATAACCAGTGTAGTATAAAAATGCTCAGTGTTGCTTTTAATTCAATTAAGCTTTTACAAACGGCTCTAAAAAAACACTTTTTTTCTTATAAAATAAAAATAAAGCTATCGAAAAATAATTAAGCAACTAAAGTTTCTTGCCAAAAATTGAAATAGTGTACATTTTTATATTATCGAATCCTTCAAATCCAAAAAAGAAAATGTAAAGTACACAAAATTTATCTCAGGAGAAGATATATTTTGTGTCATCAAAACAAAATTAAATAGAAAGTGAGAAAAGGACAAATGAAAGTACAGAAATGGATATAGTTCAGGTTTTATAAACAAGAGCCTCCTTCTACGTCTGAACACCGAATGAGTAAAGATACAGACACGTGCAAGGTAATTTAACCAATAGGGACAGAGGAAAGTAGTTTGAACATTATAATAAAAGAAGACAGATAAGAAACAGGTGTGAGGCGGTTTGGTGGGAACCCCTGGGTGCAAAGTATTAAATTAGAATAGATATTCGAATATCAGGAAACAATGGGATATTAGGAAGAATTCAACTAAATTATTAGAATTTGTCGAAGCATAAAATGGTTCCCAGAAATCAAGTTCGGTAGATGAAAAGCAATGTTGAATAATTGTGACCAAAAAAACTAAAACCTGTGAAAGGAATTCCAACTATTTAGGACGATAGAAGATAAGTTAATATCTTGATTTCGGACGCAACTATGATGTTCTTTGAGTCAAAGTACAAAGGTACGTTTAGTTTGTTAAAAATAGACAAAATCACATTGACAATCAATATGATAAATACCCCAGTTATCAATATCAGCAATAGGTTTTTAGAGTTGGGAAAATTACTTTGTTTAGAAGAGACACACTTATTTCGAACACATGCTGATACACTCCTCGCACCTGTTTCTTCCCCCCCCTTCCTTTATTATTTTATTCGAACTTGTTTAACTGTTCCTGATTAGTTAAACCACCTTGAACGCGTTTGCTTCTTTACTTATCCATTATCATTTGGTGCTTAGACACCGAAGATGGTTCTTGTTTATAGAACCGAAACAATAGCATGTCAATTTCATTACTTTCATTTGTGCTACATTTACGCTTTTTTTTTTCTACTTATAAAACTTTGTAGACGATTAGAAGATAAACATAAAATCATAAAAATGTATATTATTTTTTTAGTCCACTTAAACATCTACTATAGTTTCTGAATAAAAAAACGTATTTACTGACAAAATAATAAATTTAAAATGATTAAATATAAGAATGTGTAAATAAAGTTTCTTTCATTTAGTGAAACAGTATATAGTTTTTTAGTATATAGATAAACATAAAAGCACAAAAATGTTCAGTATTGTTATTTAACTCAGTTAAGCTACAACTACCGCTTTTTAGTAAGCACTTATTTACCTATGAAATAGTGAATATAGAATGGTTGAATAATATGTAACAAATAAAGTTTCATTTGCACAAACGGAAATAAAGTACTACATTTTCCTCTTTTTTACTTCGAATCCAAACATTTAATTGAAACTTATAAATATTCCAAGTATCTGAATTACCCTTGATTCCACGATGCTTATAAAACATTTAAGCAAATTCCTTTCAGCTTCGTTATTTTTGGATAAAACTGAATTTAATTCCTTAGCTTAGCAGGGAATACCAGGCAATATTTAATGTGAAAATTTATTTCGCGAAAATATTCCCATTACAATGATTTGGCATAGTTGAAAATCGACAATTTTCTAATTACGTAGCTTAAGAGAGTATCAACAATCATCGGAGCGCTAGTAATCTATTAAAGCTGCCATAATTATTTGATCGAGATTATTATATAATTATCTTAGCTGTATACCGATTGTATCATTTTTTAAATTTGTTTAATTAGCTCTAATAGACACTTATGTCTGGTGTATCATTAAAATGCTGAATATGGCATTACGTTTGAATTGCATTTGGAATTAAAGTAATGAGTACACTTTGAAATAGTTCGATCACTTCCAAGCAAAATAAATGGTTACTTAAACGGGATATTTAAAATGAAGTAAATTATTTTACGATCTGGATTTTGCACATTAAGGTGTTTGTACGGTTATTAATAACTCGAAAAGGAAAGAAAAATTTTTTAATCGCATTTTCTTGAGTTTGAAATAAAATTATAATTATTTAATTTCCAGTCAAAACTAAATGTCGCTGAAATGCCATAAAATGACATAATAATGCCATATTTTGTATCCAAACTAAATATATGATCACTTAAAGATGATATTTAAAACCGTTGTTAGCTACTTTATAATCTGGATTTGACAGTTTAAAGTGTTTAAACTTACACCGATATGCACTATTAGAATTTATATTCTGAAATTAAGTTAAAATAGCAGACAGCAGTCTATCCATATAATAAACTATTAAATTTATGGTTAGGAACATTTCGTTACGTTTACGGTTTTAGCCTGAAATTGTAACAAATATTAAGTTTTAAGGTTAAAAGTTGTTTTTTATGTCATATGTTACAAAAAATTATTTATTTTTAATTTTATTTTTAGCATAGGCATTTTTTAGTCTAAAATCAAACTGCTGGTGAGAATTTATTCTGCTTAGGGTTAAAAACAAAAATATCATTTAATATTGCCCTTAATTTTTAATATAATTAACCTAAACAAAATGTAAGATGATATAAAAGAGATACTTAATTGTAAAACAAATTTTAAGATAGATTTGACAGGTTAAAATGTTTAAATTCAAATTAATATGTATTCTGCTAATAGTTTCATAATGTCACAAATTGAAAGTATTCAGTCAATTTAATTCCACTTTTTTCAGTCAATTTAACTTAGTTCGAAATGATAGTTACTAAATTACTAGTCTCAATTGGATGTGTTTTTGGAAAGTAGCCGATTACCTTTTCAAGACTGAATTTTAAAACTGCCTTTTTTTTTACTGAAATATCATTTCTCTGTTTTTCAAATAAAAGAAAAGTTTGAACTTATATTTTCTGAAAAACGTTTAAATTTCTTTTCTTCGTCAAATTGAACAGAAGTCATGATGATTTAAGAAATCATCTATTTCGATTATTACATTGATAATTTTGTCTTTCCTGTCTGTTTCTTCCAAACTGGTTTTTTGGTCATTTTCCTTCCTTCTAAATGTAGTATCTAAAAATATTTTAACTTAAATTTTTTCTATATATATGCCCAGAGAATAGACTACGGACTAGTTCTTTCCTATTTTACATCTGAAATAAAAATAATTATTTACAATTTTTGCCCTTTTTTAAATAAGTTTCGATATTTGATGTATAATATCCAAGTATTAATAATATCATGCGTAGTCTATTCCCTAAATTTAATTTTTATGATTATTATAATACAAAAATAAGGAAAAAAATAATAAATTTGTGTAAAGATATGTGATATTGAAAAGATGTCGATATTCGGTCTTTTTTTACCAGTTCCCCTTCCCTCTCTTTTCCAAAAAAATTATTTTTGTAATTTTTTTTGTATTTTTATTTATATTCATACTATTTTTAGTGTACAACACATAATATTTCAAATTTCTCATAAAAATATCTTTTATCCCATTTTCTAACATTTCTCATGAATATTAAATATAATTAAGGAGTTTCATATTTTAAATATAGACTCATATCTAAATAGTTTTAACTATGTAGTCAAATATTTAAGCGAAGAAAAATTAAAGAAACCCTAAGAATAACGCTACAAATATAGATAATATAAAATTTAAATTATAAACTAATCCATTTGAGACAATAAGGCAAAAGGTATAAAATGCACTATAGAAATTCCGATCATGTCGGTAATTTTTCAAAGTAAATTTCTACCAGACATTTTAACAGAAACATGTTACGGAACAAAGAATTTGATATATCAAAATTTTTACCGTATTAATTTCAGTAAAATCACTGAACCACTCGAATTAAATAAGTATATTTTGCATCTAAAATAAAAATAACTAATTGCAATTTTCGCCCCTTTTTAAATAAGTTTCGATATTTGATGTAAAATATCTAAATATAAATAATATTATGCGTAGTCTATTCCCTAAATTTAATTTTTATGATTATTTTATTATGATACAGAAATAATGAAAAAATAATAAATTTAAATGAAGATATGTGATTTTGAAAAGATGTCGATACTTTTTTGACCAGTTCCCCTTCCCCCTCTTTTTCAAAAAACTCATTTTAAAAAACATTTTTGTATTTTCATATATACTTATACCATTTTTCAGCATATAACACACATTATTTCAAATTTCCCATATAACTATCTTTTATCTCATTTTCTAACATTCCTCATGAATATTAAATATAAATAAGGAGTTTCATATTTTAAATAAAGACTCATATCTAAATAGATTTAGCGATGTAGTCAAATATTGAAATGAAGAAAAATTAAAGAAACCCTAAGAATAACGTTACAAATACAGATAAAACTAATCCATTTGAGACAATAAGCTAAAAGGTATAAAATAAACTATGGAAATTCCTGTCATGTCGGCACTTTTCAAAGTAAATTTCTACCGGACATTTTAACAGAAATATGTTACGGAACAAAGAATTTGATATACCAAAATTTTAACCGTATCAATTTCAGTAAAATCACCGAATCACTCAAATTAAATAAGTATCATCATAAAATATATGGTATAATATTATACGCTAAAAATGATTTTTGTGGTAAAAAATGGATTTTAAAATGATACCCCCGAAATTCAATTACTTTATATTGTAATCTAATCTGGAATTCTTTATAAATTAATCATGTTGGACAGTTCAGATGCGTACCTGTTCTACATTTCCCATGAAAATACATTTTATAGTATACTTAGGGTATTAAAATAATAGGAATAAGTCTCTTATCATACATATCAAAATAGATTAAATGCCATGATCTAATGTTCAATATAAAAAAAAAGGACTAAAGCTTTCAAATCAACTATCGAGATCATTCCGAATTTTCTTCATTCTATTAAAAAAATAAATCAGTTTTTCAATACAATCAATGCATCCAACAAATCATACTTCCTTTCACAACAAATCCACCCATATAGCAGATATGCCGCTTCAGTAGACCCCATATTGCTTGAAAGAAGAGAACTTTTTATTTTTTCATTCAGGTCGAAGAAATAAATCCTTTTAACGTCAATAGAAGATATTTTCGACCTGGAATAGGCATTTCGAAGTAACGCAATTGGATTTATGCCAAAGCTTATCGCAGAAAATAGTATCAGTTTCCAAAAAAGTGTACCCCTTCATTACTTCTGCCACATCGCCTCTGCTAAATATCATCTCTAGGAGAAATTAATGTAGAAAAAGGAGAGCTAGCATTACGTGATACAGTTCATGATATTCTAATGCTACGTAATTTTTTCGTAGAAAAAGAATTAATACTGAGAGTCGATTTCCTGTAACCGTGCTTAAGAAAGCTTTAATCATAACTGAATTAAGTATTCCTTTCTGACGATCTCGTGGACATTTCAGTTTAATCTTAAAGTTTCCATCATTTGGCAGTAGCTTATGAACTTAAACTTTGTCATTAGTTTTAAAATACCTCATCAGATACTGATGCATTATAACTGATATATAACGCATTAATATTTTTTCTTTCAATTTCGTGGGCATTTAAGTACAATCTTTCAGCGACTATCTTTTTCTTTAATTTCTAAGCTTACGCATTAATATTACTATTAGGATACCTAATCTGGTATTTGAAGCATTATGTTTGAAATATTTCAAATTATTACGCATTGAGAAGATAATTTTTTGTCAGAATCGGTAAAAATAGTTTCATGTTTGTTTTTCCTAACGCTGGTAGAATTGTTAATAGAACTTAGGCAATAAGCCATTACATCGGCCATAATAAGCTATTATACCTTGCACAATAGCTTGCTTCAACCTATTAAAATTGTAACAGTAAATACGCGAATTTAACCATATTTCTTCAAATCGAGCCATAATTTATGCAACCGATTTAAAGAAGTGTGATAATATTGTTCAACTAAACACCAGTTAAAGTTGGAGTGAATTTGATTGATTTTAAGATTGAAATAGAAGATTGAAATATGCCTTCAAAAATCTATGATCTGTGCCTTCAAAAATTAATACTTCATGCAAAGTTAAAATAACATAAAAATGTCCAAATATTCGTCCTCTTACCTGACTAAACTAGAAAGATAATATTTTCCAGGTTATGACATCTTTCGATATTTTGTGTCTAAAAATATCCAAAATTCTGCCACATAGAAAAGTGTGTTTATTCAGCGAAAGTACGTTTATGTGTTACTTAAATGTCGTCAGCTTTAATTAATTTGATAAAATTAATATCAAGCTTTCGAAGCGTCCTAGTACATACATGAAAATTCTCTAATTAGAACAACATTTTTTAAGGTATTTGTTTTTGTTTATTATTTTATTCACTATACATTAAGTGCTTGAGCACAATATCTTTCTTTGAAGTTTGGTGGAATACTCAGTCGCAAGCAGTTCATAATGACCTAAGAGACTTCATTTGCTTTCTTTTACATCTTACACTGTACCAGATTTGACTGCTTGAAGATAAAATTTCCAATAGATTAAAAAGCCGGAATAGCCTGGTCGGTAGGGCGCTGGGACCATATCCAAGAGGTCGTGGGTTCGATCCTCTCCGGCCGAAGACTCCCTGTGTAGTAAATGGTGACTGATGCACGTTAAATCTGTCGAGTCTCAAAGTCCTCCATGTTCCCACAACAAATCAATACCTCTGGGGGTACTGATCCAGGAGTTTCCTTGTCTTCTGGATTGGTTCAAAATTACAAGGCTACGGAGTTGAACGTAAGTAGTCGTAAACCCATGAAATTGGGTCGGCTGTTCAACGACGGTTATAAAATAAAAATAAAATAGATTAAAAAAGTTAAACAGCAATGGCTGCGGTCAGTGAGCATGTGGATGACCACTTTAAGTAGTCTGTGAAGGTCCCGAGGGTGCACGATATTGGTCTTCGTTAAACTGCTCTATCGTAAAGTGATCTACTTTAGCAGGGAGCCATCCCCTTGTCAGAGAATCGAAATTATAATGGCATGCCCTTAGATCATCCTCAGAGATGTTCCCCAGGGCGTCACTTATTGCCCATTGTACAGCTCTAGTAAGATTTAAATAAAGTGTTACTATTACCCCTATATCGCATACTTTTGAAATTATGGTCAATTATATATAAGTTCAAGTATTTAAATTAACAAAAAAGCACTTCTATATGTGATTATTGGCATTATTTTTAAAATTTTGAGTTAAATATTCATTTTAGACTTTTAAGTTCTGTGCAATTTACCATACCATATTAGTTTGAACGTTTTAACATGGCTTATCACACAGGATCTCATGATTTCAACTTTTTGATTGAGATTTAGTAAACTTGTGTTTGAACTCCGATATGCTAAGTCTAGAAAATTTACTTAAGCTCAAAATAAAGTTGTGGGGAAAACTAATTCCATTGAATACTTGCGAGATCCAAACTTTAATATTGAGTCCTCTGATGTTTATTTAGGTCAAATAGGCAAATTCAATTTAGAAGTTCTCAACTTTTCAACAGATATCTAAGTTAAATCTACAAACAACAACCATCTTGTTTACGAAACCGAAATTTGTTATGCTCTAAGCAAAATGCTTATTTTCGAATTTTCTTAAAACAAATTGTCAAGTCAACAATACCAGACTTTAGTTGCAGCCGATAGAATGCTTACAATATTCTTCAGGCTATTTCAAATTTTTCAGATACTAAAAAGCACTTGAAAAGGTTGATAATTTTGGAATATTTTTTAGAAATTACTTTCTCCATCTGCTTGTGATAATGGGATATTTTCATGTTCTTAACACTAATATTCTTAACACTTCTAATAATAACTATCTAAGGAACACTAAGATAATAGATAACTAAGGAACACTTAACAATTCTTATACAATAACTAAAGTTATAAAATTACTATCATTAATTGAAAACGATTCAAGTTACAGATGAGAACTTTAAAGAACCTTGAAAAAACATTTACTAAAAGCATAAGCATAAAGACCTTGATAATTGTCACTAAGGTAAATTAATAGTATAGTCTAGTATTCAAATCTAATCAACTAAAAAATTGAGAATTTATCTCAAAGGTTTCAAATAAAGGAAAAAATTACCAAATGAATTCTTAAAATATCCTAAATTTTGGTTTTATTAACCAGAATTGTTTCTTTTTTTCTAATCAGAAATGTCATTACTTTGCAGTGTGGTAATTTTATCAGAATCTGTCTCTGTGTTGTTGGTTTATTAGTATCTTTGTCTAATGAACTTAATGAAATAATAACATATGCAAAAGCAAATAAATTTACTGACGTAATATTGCACAATTGTACAAATGGTATAAATGTTTAAATCATTTTTAAAGTTACGTAATGAGTTGTTTGGTAGGTTGGTTGGTTGGTTGGTGTCGTATCCTCTATTGAATCATATTTCATGGTGTGCTTGAATAGTTTTTGTTATTTCTATGGCATTAAATGAATACAAATCCTCTTCTGTTGGGTAGTTTAAGAGGTGAACGCCTGCAGCGACTGCAGGGCAGTTAAAAACATGATATGGTGCCAGTTCCACATTAAGACAGTTGCCACAGTTTTGATATTTTCTAGTCCCATCTGTAGAAATTTTCATGTTTTTATGATGTTTTGTTCTTAGTCTGATGAGAGTAGTGGCTGTCTTCCTCTCGATTTCAAGATTAGTTATTTGATCATTGGCTTTGATTTTTAAAGGGGTGAATAGTCTTAACTTTGCAAAAGCATTAGCATCTGCCAACGTGGTTGGAATTGTATTTTGATTGAGATCTCTGGCATTTTTAGTCAAGAAATCAGCTATTTCATTGAACTCTAGGTTCACATGGGCGGGAATCCACTGCAAGAAACATTTTTTTCTGGAGACGCTGAAGTTTTCCAAGTTGTTCTATGATATTCAGGATTAATGAGTTGTTTAAAAACATAAATTGTTCGAATTTAAAGTTTGTGCGAGGAAACATGCATTTTTCCATTTTACAAAGAAAATAAGTATTTTTTTTTAAGATGGACTACTTAAATATTTTGTTCGTCTAAACAATTTTATGCAGTCACTGTACAGGAAGTAAAAAAAAGTTTGGAAACGACCCAATGTCTCAAGAAATATACCTAGGCTGGAAGAAGTGAAACTAGACATATTCAATATTTTTAATAGCTATCCAATGATATCAAACTCACTCTTTCTTCCCCACCCGGGTGATATAGGGGCAGTTTTAAACCCCTATTTTTATTGCAGATTTGGATTCTCCAGAAAAATGTAAGCTTATTTATTTATAGTTTATATTATAGTTTATGCATTTTGCTTCAAAGAGATGGCGCTGTAATCTGAAAAAAATAACTAAGGTACGGGTTGTTTAAAAGGCGAATTTTGAGACTCATCCGATTGATTAAAAAAAGTAAAATAAAGATGCCTCGGTATTTTTTTTTTTCAAAATAAAATTTTTAAATGCGTCTATTTCTATGTTCACTATCTAATGGGTCTCCAGATTCACCAATTTCTGGATTACAGCTCCATCTCTATGAAGTAAAATGCATAAACCTACAATTAAATAAGGTTACTTTTTTCCTATAGAATCCTAATCTGCAATGAAAAATAAGGGTTTATATTTAAGATTTCGAAGTTTGCCTCCCACTTTGAAAAAGGTGGTAGGGATAAAAGATCAAGTTTAGTACCATTGAGCTCTTAAAAAAATATTAAATTCTTTCACTTTTAAATCTGATGTATATTGTTGGAGACCTTTTAACTTTTCCAAGCTAAAACTAATAACTATAACTATACAAAATAATAACTATACAAAACTAATTCTAATGATTTATAAAATACCTATTTTATTAATCATATTTTATTAACCATTAATTTTACCATAAACTTAGTAGCATTCAACCTTTCATCATATATTAATTTGTAAGAATTTCTTATAACTTACTTAACTTGTTGATCAAAATTTAATGCAGCAACAATGAAAATAAATAAGAATTCAAATAACTGAAAATGAAGGAAAGTATCAAAATTAAGAATGCATTATTCAAAGATGTATAAAGCATAATGTTTTTAAATCCAAAGCTTTTTCTTTAAATTTTATTTATTCCACAAGCCTAAAATTGAGTAACACAACAGTGTTTGCTTTAAGAACAATGAATTTCTTTATGTGTTACAATCTTTTAAATCTTTACCTTTTTAAATCTTTTAAAGGGACTTTCAAATTTACCTTTGATTCTAAAGAAGCGAGATACATTTAAAGTAAATAATGAATAAGGCAACTGGTTGTAAGTAAATATGAGTACACAAACAATAAAATGATTGTCAAACATTATATTTTTTAATCCTACAACATGTATAACTAATAATGCAATAGCATTATTTCTTTCTGAAAGTTTAAACAAAGGCATTCTGTCTTACTTTTGGAATATATTTTAATAATGTTTTTTTTATTCTTATTTTTGCTTCTGAATTGAAGTTAAAATAAATGAAAATGCATTGTTTACAGCAATTCAAATCATATATTATGTGCTTTAATTATATGGAGGATTTCGAATGTAGTGGAATGAAAGGAAAGGCAAAAGTAAAAGGAAAGTTGGACGAAGGATAGGTTGGATGAAGGACATAGAATGCTTATGGATCACACTTATATGCTTCAATTTTCCAAAAATCTCTAATGTAAGGAAATAAATAGAAAGGCACAATTTATGAAGCACACCATATATTCTGTGTTTCAATTATATAAAGTTCATTAGCGTGAAGAAAAAAAAAGGGAATTCTTGTAGATCACAATATATTTTTTTGTACTTCAGTTATAAGACGATCTCTAATGTAATGAAGTAAATGAGAATTCACAATTTGTGAGGAACACTATATATTTTGAGTTAATTAGTGTGATGAAGAAAATGGAAATATAGAAGGAAATGAAATGCTGTGGGATCATACTATATATTCTGTGCTTCAATTATGTGAAAATCATTATTGTAATGTTGTAAAGGGAAATGCTCAATTTATAAGTCACTCTATATATTCTGTGCTTCAATTCAAAAAATATTATAAGTATTATAAGTATGAATAAGTATTATAAATATTATAAATGCAGTAGTTGTAGATCACACTATATATTCTGTGCTTAAATTATATGACGATCTCTAATGTAATGAAGTAAATGGGAATTCACAATTTGTAAGGCACACCTTTCATTCTGTGGCAAAATAATAAGATTATATCTTATTTGAAATCTAACCTTTTGTTAAATGTCAAATGATCCCATGATTTTGATTTCATGAGAATATTTACATCTTAAATTATCTGACGACCTCTAATGTAAAGAAGTATATGGAAATGATTTACGTATGAGGCACACTAATTAGTCTGTGCTTCAATTACGTATTGATTTCTAATATTGAAGTAATTAAAAACGCATTGTTAAAAGAGTACACCATATATTCTGCGCACTTCAATTTAAATGACGATATATATTTTGATTTAAACCAATTAATTTACACAATAAGGAAAATGCATTGCTAATTGAGCACACCGTATATTCTGCGCTTTAGTTTGCACGAGGATCTCTAATTGGATTTGAACCCATTAATTTAATACGAAATGAGAAATTTACGAAGTTGACAAAAAAAAAGCAATTTACAATTCTTCCGAACCGCAGACTTTTATAGTTCCCTTTGGTTCTTCCGTTCATCCATCAATCCTAGAAACTCAATTTTGTCTTCCAAAAGTGTCAAAACAAAATGGATTGACTCATTAAACAAAGATTAAGGAATGTTCTGTCCGTGGAAAAAAACTATACTTTAAGTCATTATTTGATAGAACCTACTTGGAATTAAATGAAAAAGTCACGGAGAACAAAACATTCCATTTTATTGTCGAATGGATGGATTATTTTTATGTCTGATGGCAATCTCTTTTAGAACTGCACTCAAAAAATGAGTTACTTAAAGTGGTGTGATATCAAATTACGCCTCTTTTTATTTGTTCAGGCGTTTGATATTTAATGTTATGGTTGAATAGGCACTGAGTTGAAAGATATTTTTTTTTCCTCTTTCGGGCTTTCATTAAAACTATTCCCCTACAAAAATGTTACGATCTTAGATAATAAAAAAAGGTTTTTTAGGTGATAAGATAGCTAGCTATTCGTTTTTAATAGAATTTAGCTTCTGTTTTACGATATTACTTGATGGGCTGAGAAAAATTAAAATATTTTTTAATAGGTAAGAAAAATAATGAAGAATCCTTTTTATTTATAACAAATTTTCAAGGTCATTTTATTAACTCATTACTTTATTATATGTATTGATTATGGGGCATTTTTTTCCAATGCCCACGTATAGAATGACCTTCGCCATGCAGGCATCTGAAAGGCAGATTTGCTAACCACTCTTGCAGGGGTACCATATTATGTGGGCCAACGTTGCTCCTACAGTAAGGACTCATAGTACTGAGAAAGAAAGAGCTTCCATGCCTTGCCCGGGATTCGAACCCTGAACCTTTATGATGCAATGCTAGTTCCTTGACCACTACACAGACCAGTCGGCTGATTATGTGACATACCGAATAAAATATGTTTTAATTATATGCAGCCTCTAAGGCAATAAAGTAAATAGAAATGAATTGTTTATAAGACAAACCATACATTCTAATCTTCAATTATATGACGATTTCTATTGTGATACAGAGCATCTGTTTTTGGAACACACCATGTATTATGTGCTTTAAATATGTTCATAATACCATGACGACCGAGATTTAAACCCATTAATTTAATACGAAATCTGAAATTTACGAAGCTGAGAAAAACAATTTACAATTGTTCCGAACCTCAGACTTTTACAGTTCCATTTGGTTCTTCCATCAATTCTAGAAACTCAATTTTGTCTTCCAAAAGTGTCAAAACAAAATGGATTGACTCATTAAACAAAGATTAGAAAATGTTCTGTTGGTTGAAAAAAAATGTACTTTAAGTCATTATTTGATAGAACCCACTTGAATTAAATGAAAAAGTCACAGAGAACAAAACATTCCATTTTATTGTCGAATGGATGGATTATTTTTATCTCTGATGGCAATCTCTTTCAGGATTGCACTCAAAGAATGAGTTACTTTAAGTGGTGTGATATCAAATTACGCCTCTTTTTATTTGTTCAAGCGTTTGATATTTAATGTTATGGTTGAATAGGCATTGAGTTAGAAGACATTTTTTTCCTCTTTTCGGTTTTCATTAAAATTACAAAAGTGTTGGGATGATAGAAGTAAAGGTTTGCTGTGCGATACGTTGGGTAGCTATTTGCTGTTTAATGGAATTTATCTTTAATTTTAAGATATGGAGTGATAAATTGAATTATTTTTATTTGTATAAATACAAAAGGCACCGAAAATTTTATTTCAGGTATAAAAAAAACTGCACTCTGTATCTTTCAAAACCATTTTATTTTATGTAATTTATTTTATAAAAATGCAAAAAGTTTACACTTTATTACTGAATAAATACATATAGAAAAACTTCAAAAGTATTTTTGCAATGAGAACTTCAAATGATCAAACTGGTCTCAACAACCAGAATATGGTAAAATTTACAGTGTTTCTTACTGTATGGGAGAACTCGATTATATTTACCGAAGTGCTTTGATAATGGATTTGGTACAATTTATTATAAAATATGGTTTTATAATGCATGATAATATTTAGTATATTTTAATAGCTTAATCTAATACCTTAAAGAATGGCATAAAAAACATTTGGATGGTTAAATTTACTTGTCAGGTTTGTATTTTTTTACTAAATATTTGGTAGCAAAAATATTATTTTGAAACTGGAATTTCCGGGAATTCTTTACTATATGAATGGGTAAATTACCAAATGAATGGTTCAAATTCTGCACAATTCCGTTTAACCAGAACTATGGATTTCTTTTACCATGCAGAACAGTATTTTTCTCTGAACTTTTTTCTCTGTGTGGATGGAATATTTTCATATTTTTTTTGTCTTAGCACAATTTACATGGAAATTAATGTATGTTAATAATTAATGCATGAAATTATGGAAATAAATGCATGTTAATAATTCATTGCATAATACTATATATTACAGCAAGATCATAAACAACTTTACAGTAACATTTTAAGAAGTTGAATGTTAAGTTTCCGTTATGAGTTGTAAAATATGAATAAATAAGTATAATTGATTCAGAAATTCAGCAAAAAAGGAAAAGTTATAGCAGCATCTGAATTTGCTTTAAAATTTATATATTTCTTTTTATGTTATCGAATTTTTTTGAATATATCTAATAGTGAATAACCATTGTTGCAGTAGTTCAGTTGTTGCAGTAACCATTCATGGTGTAATGCAGCAACCGGAACTTCGAAATATCAGTTTTCTATTTATTTAAATTAATATTGGAATCATTATACATCTGTCTTCTAATTTACTGTTTGACAATTACGGGAAGAACCCCTGATCTCACGAAAAGCAACTTGACTAAGAACTCATATTGAGATTGTTAGATCGTAAAGCGTCGTCATTTGTCATTGGTAACTCAATTGTTATGGTAGATCGTAAAATACCTTCAATATCACGTAAAACAACCTGTCCGAGAACTCATCATGATTGTTAAATCATAAAGCGTCACTTCATTTGTTTCATTAGCGTTTAATAGATTTTTGCTCTCTATACTAAATATGTATAATGAAATATTACATATATTTAATAGCATTTAAAATTAGTTAAGAACATAGCTTTATTTAAAAATAAAACTTTCATATTTAATAAAATACTAGAAATAAAACTTCAGACATACAGAAAACGCGAAGAAAAACTTTTTCAGTGTCATCCAGAAATATTCGAAGGGACAAGAGAAGCTATACAAAACCAACTTCTTTTTCGAGCAAAAAATGTGATGAATGATAAAGAAGAATGCTTTTCGATACTGTTTCATTTGAGGCTAGTTACTCAATCGATCATTTCCTAGCGTACTTTATTTTCTAGATGAATCACTTCTAGTGTTGGTGATGAAATGTTGTATCACTACAAAGTGGTTGCTAATAAAACATAAGTATTAAGAAACTCAGCTTCTGACTTGACCCAATCCTCCTTATTCACGTGATTTTTTTATTTAATTCTAAGATGCTAGGAAATTACATAGCTTAAATGTTCGATGAAAAAGACTTAAAAGCTACGGTTTTAACTCGAAAGAAAATTAATAAATTAAAGCAATATTAAATAGTCAATATTATTATAATTATAATTAGGAATTGATTTTAAGTATGAATAATTGGATTTTAATTAATAGTTGAATTTAAGTATAAAAAAGGTGAGCTTCTGGCATTATTCATTGTTCTTCATTCACGTGATATTCTTATTTATTTCTAAGATGCAAGGAAATTATAGAACTTAAATGTTCAACGAAAAAGACTTAAGAGCTGTTGTTTAAACTCGAAAAAGAATGTATAACTTATAGTAAAATTAAATATCCTAATCTGGATTATTTATAACTAATAATTGAATATTTTTAAGAACTGAGCATAAGTGTGAATAATTGAATTTTAATTAATAATTGAACTTAAGTACAAAGAAGCTGAGCTTCTGGCATTTCTTTTTCCTCTTTATTCACATCATATTCGTATTTTTGTCTGAGGTGTAAGGAAATTACAGAGCTTTAAAAATCAACGGAGAAGACCTAAGACTTATTTTTTAACTAAAAAAGGAATGTATAACTTATATTAATATTAAATATTCATAATCTCATTAATTTATAACTAATAATTAAATATTTTTAATTCGTTCCTGCTTTAATGTCCTGTAGAACTCATGCGAACTTAGAAAAAATATTAAATATTTACAATCTCGTTAATTTATAATTAAATTCTGTTAACATCTGTCTTAGCTTTAATTTTATCAATAACATCTAACATCTTTATTCATAAATAAACTTTTATATTTCTTAAAACCAAATAAAATACTTAAAAGTAAAATTCCAAATATACCGAAAAATCAAAGAAAACCTCTTTCAATTTCCTCCAGAAATATTCCCATACAAGAAGATACAGGAGAAGCAGTATGAAACTAACTTCTTCTTCCGAGCGAAGTTTTGGCTTCGAAATGTGATGAATGATATAGAAGAATGCTTTTCGATACTGTTTCCTTTGAGGCTAGTTATTCAATCGATCATTTCGTAACTTACTTTTTTTGTTTCTTGATGAATCACTTCTAGTGTTGGAGCGCCAAATGTTGTATCAGTACAAAGTGGCTGCTAATAGAACTTAAGTATAAGGAAGCTGAGCTGCTGGCATTATTCATTCCTCTTTATTCACGTGGTATTCTTATTTATTTCTAAGATGCCGGGATATTATAGAGCTTAAATGTTCGATGGAAAAGAGTTAAGAGCTACATTTTTGACTCTGAAAAAATTATATCTTATAAGGGATACATAAACTCATTAATTTTGTGAATGTTTTTAATAATTGAACTTCAGTATAAGTAATAGAATTTTAATTAATAATTGAACTTAAGTATACAGAAGCCTGCGCTTCTGGCATTACTCATTCTTCTTTACTCACGTGGCATTCTTATTTATGTCTAATATGTAAGGACATTTTAGAGATTAAGTTTTCAATGGAAAAGACATAAGAACTAAATTTTCAACTCAAAAATAATGTATATTTTATATTAATATTAAATATTCAGAATCTCATTAATTTATAATTAATAATTGAATTTTAATTAATAATTGTGAATTTAAATATAAAGAAGAAACACTTCTGGAATTTTTCATTCCTCTTTATTCACATGATATTCTTATTTACTTCTGAGATGCAAGGAAATTATGGAGCTTAAATGCTCAACGGAAAATATTTAAGAACTACATTTTTGACTCTGAAAAATATATAACATATACTGTAAGATATCCATAAACTCATTAATTTTGTGAATTGTTTTAATAATTGAACTTCAGTATAAGTAATAGAATTTTAATTAATAATTGAACTTAAGTATAAAGAAGCCTGCGCTTCTGCATCATTCGTTCTTTTTTATTCACATGACATTCTTATTTATGTCTACGATGTAAGGAAATTAAAGAGATTAAGTTTTTAATGGAAAAGACATAAGAACTAAAGTTTTAACACGAAAATAATGCATACTTAATATTAATATTAAATATTCATAATCTCGTTAATTTATAATCAATAATTGAATTTTAATTAATAATTGAACTTATGTATACAGAAGAAAGACTTCTGAAATTTTTCATTCCTCTTTATTCACATGATATTCTTATTTATTTCTAAGAAGCAGGGAAATTATAGAGCTTAAATGTTCAACGGAAAATATTAAAAAGCTTTATTCTTAACTCGAAAAAGAACGTGGAACTTATACTTATTTCAAATACTCATAATCTCTTTATTTTATAATTAATAATTGTTGTTTTCAAAATTGAGCATAAGTATAAGCAATTGAATTTTAATTAATAATTGAACTTAAGTATAAAGAAGCTAAGCTTGTGGAGTTTTTCATTTTTATTTATTCGCCTGATATTCTTTTTTATGTCTAAGATGTAAAGAAATCACAGAATTACGTTATATTTTTAAATCGAAAAAAAATCTATAATTTTAATTAACAATACTTATTCATAATATCGTTAATTTATGATCAATAATTGATTTCTTTTAAACTTTTTTAAGTTTAAAAGTTGTAAAAGTCATCTACATAAATGCGTTAAAAGATATCTTTTAGAAATTGTACAGCTTAAATGTTCTGTGGAGCTCATTGGTATTCATAAAAATATTTCATATTAAATTTATTAATTATTATTACTCGTTAATTTATTATTGAAATTTTGTAACATTATTTCCATTTTTACGTTTGCTCCAATACACTAACATCATTAAAATGTAAGAGTTTTTTTTTAGGTGAAAAAGTAATGCAATTAATTCTGCCTCAAAAATCAAAAAAAAAAGAAAAAAAATTCCAAATTAAAATAAGGGATAAAATCTTGTTTTTTGCCTCTTCACCTTCACCATTCCTATGAACATTTTTTCTCCGTGATAATTTTTACAGTTTTTTTTTTTACCAAATTTTGGATGAATAATTTCAAAGAAATCTAAAAGAAATCGAACTTTTTTACATATTTCTTTTAATTATTTTACTTTGATATTCTTCAGAAAATTCTGAAATTATTATTATTGGTTCTTGTTACATTCTTTATGAAAGAATATATAACGGAAGTTTATTTTCAAAAGTTTTTCTCGTTATATCAAAGGAAATTCGTAATCTTTTTAAATTTTAGTATCCAAAAATGCTGAAACAATCCAATACTTGGATATTTCTGTTGAAAGCAAATAGCATTTTCTATTTAATTTTATACTAAATCAGTAGTATTAAAAGTTGTATAAAAAATAGTATACAAGAAAAAAATATAATTAAAAAGTGTATTAACTTTATAATGTGGTCGACTTTCGCTCTAATTACGTTTAAATCCCCAAGATTAGAAGCATTATTCTTTTATAATTTAAAATGTCTGTAAGCAAATCTTAGATGCTTTGTAATTTTATTACTAGCTGAGTTCCCGTTGTTCGTACTGGCTGAAAAATATAAACAATACACTACGTAATCATGCACAAAATGAAGAGAAATTTATCAGCACAATTAAGCTAGAACATATACAACTTTTATTGTTTATTATTATTTATTGCCCTTCCTTGTATCCTTGCGTTATTAAATTAAGCAAAATATATTTTCAGAAATACATCACATCAAAATAAACATTAACTGTATTCGGTATTATTTGGCATAATGCTATTATGCTAGATCAACCTTAGGCGATAGTTAAAAATTCAATAATTGCGAATGTCCTCTGGTATTTATCCATTTCGTCGGGCTTTAAAAGGCCTGTTGTCACAGTAACTATAGTAAGTATTTTGGTACCAATAGCAATAAATATAGTACATTTGAAATAGCGCCAATTAAGAAAAGTAGTACCTATTGACAATATTAATTAAGCATCGTTGGCATCAATAATAGTACGGTAATTTATTATTTTTCTCATTTATGAGTAAGTACCTTTTTTCTATTGATTTATCTTTTTAGCACAAAATTTAATTTTATTTCAATTTGCACCAAATTTAGTCAATATAAAATTAGTTCATCGCACTTCTGAAAAATAATTAGTAACGAGACTAATATTTTTATAATCATTTTAGATTACTAATATCGGTATTTATATTGAAGGCTGTAAAATATCGCTAAAATATTACTTACGCCAGTTATGCTTAACTAAACGTGGTAATAAATACTACTGATATTTTACTTACTAGCTGTCATCGAACTGCCAACCTAAATTTGAGTTTACGGCTACCAATGTTCAGCTTCGTAGCTTCGTAGTTTTGAATCTCATCCAGAAAACAAGGGTACTCCACGAGTCACCATTTAACATAGGGTGATTCTTCGGCCGGCTGGATTTGGAAATGAGAATCTATTATAACATACAGGTGACTAATACAGTTACTATGGTAATGGATTTTCTTACGGCCACCAAAATAGATAAATACTGTAGTATTATTCCTAATCGATAATAAATCGATTAAGCAAGATGATTATAAATTATTTCTTACGTGTTGGAGGGCAACAGTCTGGATGAAAAATAGAACAGTTATGGTGAATAAAATATTTGCTAACCTACTGAATAAGTCTCACTTGTATTAAGGTGATAAAACGACTCCTCTTTGGTGACCTGCGGAAGTGATATGAATTTGAAAACATTGATGGAGGGTCCACATTAAACAGTTGATTTGCTTAAAAGTATACCACTCATAAAAAAAAATATCCGGTGAAGTAAATAAAGTCTCCCGGTCAATAAGCAATACGGAAGGAAAATAATGAGCGAAATGCTATAAACAAAAAATAATGAGCAAAATGACATAAAAATTGAAGAAAAAATATAATGAGCGAAAATGATATAAATATATAAACAGCATGAATCAACTAGTGGTATTCGCAGGGCTCGAAAAATGGCCCGTCCGCCCGTCCTCGGCGGTCAGAAATTCCCCGCGGACAACGAATTTCTCGAATCCGACGTCCGCGCGGACGGCCATTCTCCCGTTAATGTTCGTGATACATTCTCAATTTTTGTTATCCTACAAGAGTCTAGAGCCTCACTTCTAAAATGACCCTCTAATCTAGATATACAGCAACATAATGCGTATGGAGGAATTGATGTTTTCTCTGTCTGGGAGTACTGCAGTGGAACTTACTCTCAGCAATGAACTTACAAAAAAACACATTACGTACCTTAAACAAGTAGAGTTATAAACGCAATTATGAATCTCTACCTAAATGGAAAACCCCTTTCAGATTTCTGTGCAGAAACCTCAGTAAATCATTGGCTTGATTGTGGAACTGGCATACGTCATATTTGATTCATTTAATAAACGCAGTACCCTCGGATAAATCGACATTCCAGCTAACTTAACCTTTGTCATTTAAATTATTTCATAAAAGAAATAAATTATTTCATAAAAGAAACACTAGGTTTTACTATTAGTAACCTAGTATATACTATATAATGTAATCCTAGTATTTGTAATCCTAGTAACTACTAATTCATTGTGCAATTTATATAAATGTTTGTAATAAATAAGGAAAAATTAGATTTTTAATTATTTAGAAGCGACGGGTTAGTTTCAAAGGAGGACGGGTACATTGTTGGACAAGCCGTCCTCAGAGACGGGTAAAATTTCGGAGTTTTTTCGAGCCCTGGGTATTCGTTCATCGAATTCTATCACAGATAAAATTCTGGAAGGAGAGTAATGTGGCGTAAATATTAAATACCAATTTGCTAGTATATAAGACAAGTTAACTTGATTCTATCATGAGGTACCTGTTGAGAGATGAAGGTTGGCATAGTCAATAATTAACTCCCCACACTATATTCTGCATTGGCTTCATACTATCAAATTTATCATAATATAAGTTCAAAATTCTACTTACGAGAAGAAAGATAAACTACACATCATTTAATCGTAGCATGATTTGTTAAAAAACATCAGTTTTATTTTATTAGCTTTCGTTGACTTTAAATTATTTAAGATTCTTTTTATTTTATTGCGGGAATTAAAAAGCAGTCCGAATTCTGAGTTCACGAATGCTAATGTTCAGCTCCGTAGCCTAGTAATTTTTTACACAATCCAGAAAACAAGGGAATTCCTAAATCAAACATTGGGGTACACTAGCCTTCCTGGAGGACTTTTTGATGGAAATAACTCGCATTCGCAATATATAGAAAAGGAAACACAAAAACCTCCCATTTTTAGCCAGAATACAAGGGGACTCTAACCCATGATCCATCTACCACTGAGGATGTTTTTCATTAGCACTGTGGTCGGTGTGAAGCGGAAGTAAAATTCATATCAACCAGCCTCCGCTAAAGTTCAAACCTGTATCATCTCATTGGGAGGCAAACGTTTTATACACTGAGCTAATTCGGATTCTATTTTATTTTATTTTATAACCGTCGTTGAACAGCCGACCCAATTTTATGGGTTTACAACTACTACTAATGTTCAACTCCGTAGCCTTGTAATTTTGAATCCGATCCGGAAGACAAGGGAACTCCTGGATCGAGTATTGGAAGAAGTTTGCTTCCGTGGAGGACATTTTTATAGAGCTAACCCGTATTTGCGTTTCATGGAGAGGAAGACCACGAGAACCTCCCATGGTTAGCCTGACGTCATAGGGACTCTGACTCATGATCCGTCTACCAATGAGGATATTTCACGTCAGCACTGTGGTTGGTGCAAGCCGGATGCGGAATTCGTATCGATTGGGATTCGAACCCGGTTCGCCTGGGTGGACGGCGAACTCTCTATTTCCTGAGCCATCGCGGCTCAGCCAGTTTAGATTGCAGAAATACGCTCTAAGAGCGGTAATAATAATCTAAGAGACACCTGGTTTCATTTAACGTTTGGAATATCCAACACTTTATTACACCAAATTATTAGCGTTGATTTACTCATATTATCCTAGCATAGGAAGCCGAAGATAAATAATTCGTAAAAACTAGCGATAAAACTAATTCTTGAATAATAAGAGCTGCAAGCTACCAAATTGTCCACATTATAAATTATAACCGTTATTTATAACCGTTATTGAATAGCCGACCTAATTTTTGGGTCTATGATTATAAATGTTCAACTCCGTAACCTTGTAATTCTGAACCTAATACAAAAGACAAGGGTACTCCAGGCTCAAATATTGAATGAAATTTGTCTTCGTGGAAATAACCTTATAATTTCATTTCCTTCGGTTTACTGTAAACAAGTTATGATAAAAATTACTGACATTGAGCGGGAGGGTGCCATTAACTGTAAAATCCATTTTTATCGATGCAGTGTTTGAACCAAAAATATGATATACCGTGATTTTTACTGTCATAATTACTATAAATCCCCTGAATCACTCTAATTAAATAAATACTATAGTAAAAGGTACGATAAAATAATTTATAATAAAAATAGATATTACAGTATGATGGATTTTATTAATGATGCATGCATAGTGCCACTATTTTAAACCTGAATTTGATCTGGACTTTTTTACATTGTTTATGGAGAAAATATTTCACTATAAGAACAAACTTGTATTAATTTTAATTAGGAGAAAAGAGAACATTACAAAAACGTACTTTTGCTTCAAATAAATTTTTTATTAAAATTCTTAAATTCAGGACAAAGATTTCCAAAAACTTTAAAAAAATGGGAATCTACAAATATAATCGCTTTTGAAAGAGGTTGGAAACATAATATACTGAATATTTAGTTATGAACTCAACAGCTTAAAAGTGAAAAAAAAAAAAAGATATTTCGAATGAAATTTATGTTGACAAAAAATCTATAACCAACACGAAACAAAATATACTCAATCAGATTGGATCGAAACTATAAAAACCATGTCACATTGAGTTCATCAACCCATTTGTCAGAGTGAGGAAGAAAAAAAACATAAATTGATTGAAGACCCATTTTGTTCCAGAACTGTTAGAAAAAAAATAACCTTAGCCATTAAAAATATGACAGTGCTATAGAAAGAAATTCTTTAAAATTGTAAATGAGAGCTCTAGAGATTTTGGCAGAAGTGTTATCTTAAATATAAGATTTAAACTTTTATTCTATTTTTATTTTTTAATAACTCTTTTACCTTGAAAAGAGTCTTTTAGGGAAACCATTAGAAGTTTATGGAGAAAACGTAAAACAAAATCTTTAAGATTGACACAAAAAAACTCTTAAATATGATATCAGGCTGTGATAACATTCTTAATGAAATCTGTTGTTCAGTTTAAAAACAACACTAGAGACTAAGGAGACCATTTTTTTATTGTTTTCTTTCGCGTATGATTCTTTTATCAGATCTTAGATGCTTATATATCGCTGAAATCAAACCTGTATTCGACTTCTTGCTCAAAGTACTTTTTTAAAAACTACAATCTTAGTCCATTTTTCTCAAAATGTTCAATTTCAAGATCATTATCTATAACAGGAGATCACATAAATGTTGTGACAAACTTCTAGTGGAGTTACGGGCAACATCAGGATTAAAACTGCATAAGAACCCATGCCCGGAAATATATTGTCATTTACCGCTGGAGGTGTATCTTTATTATGAACTGTTTGTTTGTTAAGTTTCTGAACTGATAATATGGGAAGTGCACCTAGCTGCGCACGACTACATTTTCAGATATGAATTCATATCTAATTTTAATTCTGATAATGCGCCATAACTCTCCTAGAGGTTTGTCGCCACATTTACGCAATCCCTCTTAACTATATCGTTTTTAAATTCCCAGATTTTGACAAAAAATAGACTAAAAAAGCATTTTTTAAGAAATATGTTGCTTTAGGAGCAAAGATAATTTCAGATTTGAAATTTAAACACCCGAATTAGGCAAGGTCAAGTATTTGTATGAAGGCAAAAAAAATGTTCCTCAGTTTAAACATTCTTTGGTGTAATTTAGAACTAACAGGTACAAGCTCTGAGCATCTAGACAAAATCGAAAAATATTTTTATGCAGTGGAACCTAGAGCTAAAAGTTCAGGAAAAAATTGGGAATAAAACTCAGAGGGTTAAAAGTGAAAGATATCACTTACCTTTATTTCTGATATTAGTATAAAAAATACTCTTTACCATGCGTAAAGGTTAGCTTTGCATGAGAAATAATAGGTCTGATATCTGAGTAATATCTGGGTTATTTCTGGTAATATCTGGGTAATAAAAGTGATTAGGAGATATATTTTTATTGAATATTAACATATGAAACTAAATTATACTGATAAAAAAATATGATCAAAACTACCAGATTATGGTAAATGTTACGTGAAAGATTGGTATTTTTTTCCGAAGCGCTTTGTTAAAGATTTGGTAAAATTAACAATAAAATATGGTTTTATAATGTATGATAAAATTTTATAAATGTTGTAAATTTTGATAATTTTTCATGATACCTTAAAGGATGGCATAAAAACCATTTGTTCGGTAAAATTTATCAGCTTTGAATTTTTACTAAATGTGTGGTAATAAAAACTATAATTTTAAAAAGAAGAATTTCCGGCAAACCTTTACAAACAAGAACGGAAAACTTACCAAATGATTGGTTTAAATACGATATATTTTTATTTTATTAACCAGAATAATGGTTTATTTTAAAAGAAATGTCATTACCATACAATATCGAAATTTTAACATAGTAATTTAACTTCTTTTCTTTGAGTACAAAAGAAAACAAGGATTTTCTTCTGCTGTTTCATTAGTATATAACTACTAAAATATGAAATGAAAACTCTGCATTAATACAAATAAAAGCTAGAACAAAATTGATGTTAGGTAAAATAAAACTGATGTTAAAATAAAATGATGTTAAAATAAAACTGACATATGTTAAAAAATAATATTAAAAGCTCCTTTGATCGAAAAGATAAACTATTATTAAAAGCTCTTTTACGGATTTTCAAAAAAAGAAGACAGTTTTATAAAATTTTCTAAAGAATGCATTAAAAGTATCACATTAGTACAAAATTTGAATCGATAACATTTACTAAATCAGAATTTAATCTTCAATTTAAACATATTGAACTCAAAATGTTCGTAAAGTTGTAACATCTAAAGAAGTGGATGATCCGGCTGTCAAGTAGCAAAATGATATATGGTCCTTAATGACTCATAACAATGGAATACATCCGTTAAGGAAACATATAAATCTTTTTTTATTCTACAGATAGTAATCACATTCTTTCAGTTTAAAACTGAAAAAGCATTTATTTGTCTCTATCAATTCAAAAGCACATGGTGTTAGTTACATTCAAAGATAACTCGAATGTAGCAAAATATATAGCATCTGACCATTTCCTTAAATTTTTATCTTCCAGTGTACGTATCATTTTTTCAGATATCTCTATTTTGAAAATGTGTGTGCTTTGCTTCTTAAATATATATCAATGTCGGCTTAAAATAAATTATATTTAAAGTCATTTCAGATAAATCTATTTCATGTTACTGATAATTTATAACAATTTTCTTGAGATCATTCCCATTTACCTCACATCCAGGTTAATGCTTATTAATATACATGGTGTTTCGTAATGACCCTACGTTGAGGAAAAAGACTATGGTTGAAACTACCAGATTATGGTTTCTGACTATATGGGAACTCCAAAAAGCTCGATAATTTTTAACGAAGCGCTATGGTAATGATTACGGATTAACAATTTAAAATTATCAATATGATGTCGTTTTATGATATGTGATAAAATTTGGTAAATGGAATGAAATTTGGTAATTTTTTCATAATATCTTAGAGCATGGCATAAAAACCATTTATTCAGTTGAATTTAAATTTCAGTTTTGTGTTAGTTTTTTTTGTTGCTAAATGTACGGTAATAAGAACTACACTGATATATAACCGGCAAACTGATACCGTATGAAGGAAAAATTATAAAATGTTTGATTTAAAACCACAAATTTAGGTTTTCTTTACCAGAATTATTTTCTTTTTACCATAAATATCATTACTATAATACATACAAATTTTTTTCGCTCCTTGTGTTAGTTGTTTAAATGACATAGATCAAAAATAACTTTAATGCTCAATTCAATTGTTTTGCATACCAATTAAGTTTGATTTGATGTCTATTTTGCTTAGCTTATATGATATTTGGAATTTCCATTTAAAATTTTAGTACTGTGTTTCTAAAGTAGAAGGGATTAAAATATTTAAAATTTATATTTTCTCCAAATAATTTAATCTCAAAATAATTAATTGTTAATTACAGTATCATTAACGTTTAAATATAGATTTATAACCTGTGTTAAATTTTGATAAATATGGTAAAATTGGGTAGATTTATAATGTTACCTTAGAAAAGGGCAAAAAAACTATTTATTCGGTTCAATTTATTTTTTCTTATCGCACTTTTTACTAAATGTGTAGTAAGAACTATGATTTTCGAAAACAGAATTTCTGGTAAACTGTTACATATGAACGGAAAACTTTCAACAATTCAAACAATTTTACTTATTGTAATTTTATTTATTTCACATGTATTGTTCATACTCACAAGGGAAACTAGGGAAGTGTGACTCGCCAATTTGGAAATAAACTAGTGGGATGTATGCCTTATGAGGAATAATTTTAGAAGGTGACATTTGTTTCGGCCCATACAAGGTCCTATGAGAGATGAAAAATAATTCAGTATATAGAAATATCGGTATTTTATTACTTCAATGCAAACTATTAGTTAATGTAATTGTCTCAAACTCCAATATAATTTGTAGTTAATTGTTAATTAATTAATTGGTTAATTAATAAATTGGTTAATTAATCAATTAATTCGTTATTAATTAATTATTAATTATTTATTAATTATTTATTTATTAATTATTAATTATTTATTTATTAATTATTAATTATTTATTTATTAATTATTAATTATTTATTTATTAATTGTTATGTATTTATTAATCATTAATTAATTATTATTTATTTATTTATTAATTAATTATTAATTAATTAATTGATTTGAAATTACATACTCCAATTAATTTGGAAAATTTTTAAAAAAAATCAAAAGAATTTGATTTCAATTTTTTTTTTAAATTAACCTAACAGGTTTTTCTGAAAAACTACAGATATATAAAAATTTCGAAATCAATTTTGACATTATATCCATTATATAGTACGTGAAAGTATCACAAAATTAATTGGAGTATGAGACAATTACAATAACTAATAGTCTGCATTGAAGTAATAAAATACCGATTTTTCTATACATTGAATTATTTTTTATCTCTCATAGGACCTTCTATGGGCCGAAACGAATGTTGCCCCCTAAAATTATTCCTCATAAGGCATACATCCCACTAGTTTATTTCAAAATTGGCGAGTCACACTTCCCTAGTTTCCCTTGTCAGTGATATGTTCCGTAATTATCACTCGTAATACATGTATGAACATGAATCGTTACAAATTAATATTTAAAAAAGGAAAAAAAACTATTTCTGACTAATCAAAATGGAGAAAATAAAAATAAAATATCTAATTGTTTACGTGAGAGAGCAGAGAAAAGAGTTGCATCGTGATTATTAGAACCTCAAGTTTTAGAACCTCAACGTGATCTCAAGTATCAGAACCTCAACGTGACCTCAAATTTTACCAGACAATCAAACTAGTTTCGAAGTTTTCATTTATTCCTAAGTGAAGATTTGATAGATGTTTTTAAGTTTAAGATATTCCCTCATAAAAGTAAGCATGTATTAAAGCTTAAAATTTTGCCAATGTTCGCATTAGAAGCTTAAAATCCTTAACAAGTGTTTTCAAGAATTATGGAGACATATATTAGTTTAACTAATATGTTACATTAAAAACAAGCCGAAATTGAACTACAGAATTTGCTTTCAAAAAGTTTTCTATTTTTCTTTCTCCATTGCTCTTTTATCTGAGACAAATATTTTCTTTTATTTAATTAAAAATGTTCCCAAAACTTCCGACCCATATTTGTTTTACTATTATTCTACGAAATTTAGTTCACTTCATGGAAAATAAAATTAGATTCACCATAGAAAGAATGCACAGAATATAAATTTGCAGCAATTTCTCACTTTTGAGATTGATGGCAATCTTCTCTGATTGATTGATCTGAATACGCAACGAAAAATTTGAAAGAAAAAGAGAAATGTCTTCTTTCGTCACCAATGAATGCACTTTTTTTCAATCTCTGCTTAATTTTTTCAGAAAAAACGGATTTCAAAAGTTTAATCAAATATTTTTTTTCACATTTTTTGTGTGCGGCACTTTAGAATCGGCACTTTCAACGAAAATTTTGATTTTTCTTTTATTATCCATATTTAAACTTTAGTTTCTTAGTTTTCAAAGACCCTTAAGGACACCAATTTTTAGAATTGAAGTTATAGTTGTTTTTTTCGTATACTAACAAACAAAACCAATAACTGAAAATATACTCCCAAAAACGAAACTAAAATTATTTTTGTTACGCTTTAAGTATTTTAATTATTATTATTTGACTTAATTATATTTTTAACACAAATGAAAGTTCATCTTTGGAAATTAATTTTCGAATCATTAATTGTTTTGTTGGAAGATTTTTTTTAAAGATTTCTAAATATTCTTACATTTTAAATGCATTTTCTGAAGATTTTGAGAAGATTTCCTTACGCCAACACACATTAAAAAAGGTTTATAATGGAATTCTTTAAAATTGTGTATAGAAATTTTGTATAATGTTAGCAATATTTTGAACTAAAAGCTAAGCTTTATGTGTGAATTTTTAATTTTCACCAAGCTTTAAGCAAGAAGATTTAGAATTTCTCTTTAAAAACTCAAGACTAAATATTATCCATATTTAGTTTTATCATCAATACTTACTTCTTTTTCATTGTTTTTTTGAAAAATTTTAAAGTTTCAGTGCAGATTACAAATAATCACATTATTAATCCAGAATTAAAATATTTTGAAATTTATGCACTACAATTTACTGTAGAGTTCCGAGCGTGATATGAAAAAATTGTATTTTCAAGTTAAATTCGTCCCTAATTTTGAAAAGTATTTTATAAATTTTTAAACGTTATTTTAAATTTACAGTTTATGGAACCCTATTTGCCAAACTTAAAATTAAAATTTTCACTAAGCATTTTTAAAAAAATGTGTCGAAGCCAGTTGGATACCTTAAAGTATTTTGAATTATTATTTTGAAGATAAAAACACTTGAATACAACTTTCCCAGAAGAAGTCACCATACTGCAAATCACCACCATACAGTTGAAAGAAAGGCAATAATTGCCTTGTTTTGACAAAGGGTTATAAAGTTAAAGTATCTATGCAGCTGTTAAAGACAACAGACATCAGAATCTTCTGAAAGCTTATTCTGACAGATAAAGTAAAGCAGTTAAAATCGATTCACTGAAGAATTCGAATTAATCTTTTTTCCCGTTATCAGAATAAAAGATAGAAAGGTTCTTGAATCTTAAAATCCGTATTTTTAAAACTCTAAAAAATGATGGAATGCCTGTGATTATCATATTTTTTCTTTATACGCTTCTTTCATTTAATGTATTGTGAAATATCGCAGTAAAAATGTGTTTTCCTTTTTTTTAAAGTAAATTTTAGGAATCAATTTTACCTAAAAAAATATTTTCCGACATTTTTTTCTATTTAGATAGTTTCTTTTTCAATTCGATAGGAATCCATTATTGATTTTATTGATTTTTTGAAATTTCTAAAGCAAACAATCTACTTTATAAGTACTGCTTCATATAATTTAAAATGCAGAATAGTGGTATTTTTACAATAACACAAAATACATTTACAGATGGAAAAAAATACAGTTAACACTAGCTTTAGAACATCTAACATTAAACATCTTGAAAAAGATGTTTTTATCTGGTATAAAAAATGATAATTTTTTTGTTTTCTAACGTAATATTTGGTTTGATTAATTGATTGGTAAAATTGATTTTCAGCGACTAATTCAAAAATAAAATTAATATTTTCATGCATATTCAGTTTTAAAATAGATGCTAATTTAACATAAATAAAGCATTTTACAATTACACGTGACTCTTTTTTTAATTTGATTGGTGACGTTATATTCAAATGTAACAAATATTTCTTTTAAGAATAATTGCATTCGAAGACTCAACATCTAGAGTATCGAAAATCGCGCATGGCACAAAGTCCTCCGTTACGATATTTTTCAGGAGAACGATAAAATAAATTTATATTTTTATTACATAAATGGAAAAGTTTAGTTGTAGAGACATTTATTCTATTGTAAAAATATTTATTTTTCTACAATATTCTAAGTGCCGTAAAAAGTACCAGCAGTAAGTCATAATTCATACCATAAAATTTTACACTACAGACAAAACAAATACGCCGTAAATTGTACAATAATAATTAGCGTAAAATCCTTAAAACACTGTAATTAAATAATTATTACTGTAAATATGACGGTATTAAGTTTCACCGTAAAAATGGATTCTAAGGATGAAGGAAGTACTCTTTACCGTAATTTGATTCAGAATTTTTACAGTGTACATAGGTAAAATTCTCATCAATAAAATGGTAAAGAAGCTCTGCTATCAAATTGAATGCTTTGAAATATTTTGTCAATATGAATATTTTTAATCTTATATCTGATTTTTTTGAAAGTTTGTAGCTATAATGACTCGAAGAATAGATATTTTTAGAAATTGCATTATTTATACAAGACACTAGCAAGTTTTATTTGCATGCATTTTTTGCAAGGAAAAAATAACCAGAATATGCTAAAATTTACCATTTGTCTTGCTCCATGGGAATAGCTAAAAGTTCGGTAAATTTTACTGAGCGTTTGGGTAATAATGATTTTAATTATATAACAATAAAATATAGTTTTAAAATTTGGTATTTTTAGCATTATACCATAGAGCATTGCATGAAAACAATTTGTTTGGTTAAATTTACTTTTCATTTCCGCATTTTTTGCTAATATGTAGTAATAAGAACTATGATTTTGAATGCCAATATTTCCAGTAAACTCTTACCATATGGACAGAAAGATTACCAAATGATTGATTTAAAGACCGTTTATCTTGATTTTTATAACCGGAATTATGTTTTTTTTTTACCAAAAATGTTTTTGCAATGCATACGTTAATTTCAAAAGATTTCCTTTCGGCGTGAGATGCTTTAATTTTTTGTATTTTTTAGATTACAGATAACCAAAAAAAAACTATTATTTATATATAGTATCTTATTATATACTTTATTACTAAGCCATATAGTTTTATATACACCTTCATAATATTTTTTTAAAGTGAACAAAAATCTTTATTTGTATGCAATCTTTTTTGTTTGAACGTTTTTGTTCTTATGAAGTTTACGTTTTTCAAAATATTATTATAATGTTAATAAAATGGCAATCTACTTTTATTTTAATTTAAAGCTTGGACTTAACAATTTTTAAAAATACGCAAATTATAAGCATAATAGAGGGAAACAATTCTCAGAGATAAAGAAAATTTTCTTTAGAGCGTAAATGGTACTATAAATGGTGTATTTTTACCATGCTTTTCCACAAAAGTTTTAAAAAAGGAGAACATTTAATTAGAGTGACTGCATAAACAAACTTTTATATGCTGCAACACAACAAAATAAATTAACGTTTTATTCATTTGAAGTTATTTTTTTTTTAAAGTTTACCTTGTAAACATTTTTTCTTATTTGTTGGTTCTTCTTTAATACTTTTTTAAGCTATTCGCATGCTTCCTTTACATACTTTATTTTTATCATTTTATCAGCAAAATAATTTTGTTTTTTATTTATGTACCTCTATTCCAGAATAAATATATATGTTTCAAAATGTTTTAGCAGGAATAGTCTCAAATAACATTTTCCTTGAAACAGTTTCTAAATTTCTCAGTTTTTTATTCGCACTTTCAACATAAAAGAAATATTTCTTAAGCGGTAAAACAAACTTTTATTCCACAAAAATAATATTTATTTCAGATACCGTAACTGTTTAATTTTATATAGATTAACATTATATTCCCAAGCATTATAAAATAAAGATAGGTCTTTTAAAGAAACCATCTGCGTTTCTTTTCTAGCATTCCGTTATCTCCGTACTCAGTTCCTCGAAAATTCAATTAGACATTTATTCTTCACTTTAATGTAATTTGGACAAAGGTTTTCGTTCATTGTTATTGCCCGTTTTAATTTAGAGAACATGGAATGCTATTTTTCTTACGCTAGCATTTGAAAAAAAAATTCCTTTTTATATCATTCTCTCAGAAGTAATTAAAGTTGCGAACGTGGAATTTAGAAAATTCTGTACTTCTATACATTATTTTACTTTCCATGACAAAATACAGTTTTTATTTATAATAAACATAATATAGTTGTTATCGTTAATAAAAATAAAGAATGCTGAAAATTATGTATTTACTAATGGAAGTTTGATTTTTATACTTACATGAATTATCTTACTATATATAAAATTCTAATGATGGTGTCGCAGTTTTCAATTGTTGTCAGTGCATTTTTATTGGCCAGAAAATCACGCGGTGTGATCCAGTTTTTCCTCATTCGTCTCCTTATTGTTTCGGTTGTAGTCAGCATAAAATTAATAAAAGTCATGCTTTTCTATAAATATTTTTGAATCCCTAACTTAAAGTTATTTTCCTGTACTGCTATTATTACGCTTTTAATTCAAGAGTTTAAAACTAAGAGAATTGCTGTTTTTTTATTAGTATTATAATGTAAATCTGCCTTACATTTTAAGATAAAGTTATTTAGAAAGGTGGTCTAACATTTATTATTTTTGAGCAAATAACATTAATATACTGTTATAAATTACAGTTAAAGAGATCTGTTAAATGATTTAGAACTTAAAGATCTGCTTCATGCACAATGAGATGCAGGCAAAAAAAAAAGTATTTAATATATCCTACCGTTTGGTAAGTGAAAATATTAAATTAAGGATGTGAACTCATCAAATTTGTTTCAACAATATAACGTTATAACAACATAAATGTTATTTAAAAAAATGATTACTTAGAAAAATCACTTCTGTTTACCAATAGATCTAAATTTCTAGTATATATAATTCTCTTACGTGGCTCCCAAATTTTGGCTGTATTTCTTTTCCGCCGGTGACAACGTTTGCTTTGTTTTGCTTACGCTACTATTTCTGTTACACGGCGAATCGACCCATGATTGCCGCTAAAAATGTCACATGCCAAATCTATCTGAGGTGACTCAACTTATAGCGCTTTTAAAAACGGAAACTGAAATAACCAGAGAGCATCAGCTGCGGCAATCTCATACTATTAAGCTAGGCAGAAGTGAGTAGTCTTTGTCGATAGATCTCTATTTTAGTATTTTGTCGAAAGCGCTTTTTTTCACGAATTTATACATTACGAATTTATTTGACGATTTTTGATTTACATCACGAATTATACTATAGCACATTTCTAATAGGTTTAACGAATAACATGTCATTTATTTGAATTCAAATTTATTTTAATGACTTAGTATTTACTAAAAAGATGTAATTTTTTATATGGATTTGAATGATTGTTTTGAATTCTTAGAATTGTGTGCATTTGCAATGTACCTAAGTTAGTAGCGAGCGAAGCGATCTTGGTACGCGAAGCAAACCATATAAGATTGCGTAGCAATTTTTGGGGGTTGGCGAGCGTTAGCGAGCAGGGGGCGCAGCCCACTAGTAATCTATATGATACTAGGGAGCATTGTTATATTATAATATAATAGAGTATTGTTATACTGAGAAATCGAATTCTGAATTATATGACTTTTTCTAAGACTCAATTACTCAGAAACTACTCGAACAATGTCGCGTTAATTTTGTATTTTGCTGTGCAAAATTGCATTCTTTAAAATTACGTAGAAATTATATACCTTACAATTCAAATTTTTTTCAACTATTGTTTATTAAAATAATAAAAATTACTTTTGGATTAATCAATTCTATAAGTGTGTGTAAAATTTTTTAATTCCCTCAAAAATTCTTGTGATATGGTAAAATACGCAAGAAGTTAATCTGACACTAAGGAGTCAAAATATTAACATTAAAATAAACATTAAGCCGACATTAACATTAACTTTGGACGGCTCTTTTGACCAAATTATTAAGGGGATATTTGCCAGAATGTGGCTATCTCCTATATTTTGAGGGTCAGAAATCTGAATTCGTCGAAAAAAATTTTTATGTACTTTTTATGTGAAATTTTGTAATTTAAAATATAGCCTGCTCAAATTAATTAGCATATTTGTGTTCACCTCCTTAAACCAATAAAATTGAATCCTAAAACGGGGAAGAAGAGAACAAAGGACAAAAGCTACTCTGGGTGGTGTGTTCTTTATCTTGCACTCAATAAATAATTACATATAATTGCACATAATATTATTATTAAATTTGAGAAGGGTAACTTTAAAATTATTGATATTTTAACCTTGCAATTAATAATATCATTTCGATATGAGTATGAGCACGTAATTGTTAGTGCAATGCTTTTGCTTTAAATGATAAGTTCGACTATTGACTTGGATTCAGGATTCTGTGCAAGTTAAGCTTTGGTTTTAAATAGTGAATCTAAAATTAAAAAAATGAAGTTATAAAATGACAACTAAAATTAGTCAACTTTTATTTTTGTATGCATTTTAATTACTATGCATTTAATCAAAATAATTAATTTTACTACACTGTTAGAAACGGCTCGGAAAAAATGGTTAAATAATAACTTATTTAATTCTTATTTTACCTTATGCCACAAATAAGATGGTACTCAAACTGTTAACTGTGAGAAAGAACATTTACTAACTGCTTTTACCCAAAACGGTTAAACAACAAGGATTGTTTCGTACATACTAAGTCCACTTAATGAAGCCAATTTAGTTCTTTCCAGATGGGTTAATTTTTTAGTCGAGAAGGCTAATGTTTTAATCTCATGACCGACAGACCACGGGTTAGAGTCCCAGCGTTGACATTGCAATATTTCGTCCATTACGTTCAACCCATGAAGTGTCTTCAGGGACATGCAATCCCCCATTTCTGACCCTGGGATATTGAAATACGATACTTTCATTCACCCATAGATGGTAGCACCATAAAGCTCCTAGACTATCTCTATTATCCAGTTAAATTTCTTTTTTAAAGTTTTGAAACCATGCTTGTTGTAAATGGCTGAAAACCGTAAAGTTTTGTATTCATAGTTTCCTAACTATAGTAGTTGTAATCAGTTTATAAACGATAATGATAAAAAATGTTACTTATCGTAAATTAGAGTTAATTGAATAGACGGACTGCAGCCGATTATTTTGCCATAATTTTTTATGAATACTCTAACAGTATAGAGATGTTCTTGAGATAAATAAAATGCTTGTAAAGTGGTGGTTTTTGAACAAAAGAAAAAATTCCTCTGGGTCAACTTTGGATATCCAGAAATAGAAAGCAAATACACTCAGCCCGCATAACATAACACGCTTTACCGTCTATAAAAAATGGAGTTACTTAAAATTTTATTATTGTTTTTATAATTTTTTTCTAAAAATTTCCTTTCTTAATTTTAAGAGTTAGAGAAATCTTTATACAATTAGAGTGAAGTCTAAAACTTACATATTTTTATTTTAAATAAAAAAAAAAAAACATGGAGTTTGCAAAAAATTGCCCCAAAACGCACAAGCCTTGTTTAAGAGAACTTTCAGTTTCACTTTATGATTCAAATAATTGTATAAGTATATTCAGTGCACGGTTTAATTTACACTAAATAAATTTCTAATATAAAATATCAAAAATCCCTTCTCTACCTGAAATTTATATGGACATTAAAAAGCATATTTTTTTTTCAACTTTGTTTTAATTTTAAACATTTAAATAAGAGTGATATGCACTTAAAGTGCATGCATTGCTTTACGTATTTGATGGAAAAAAATAATTTTCTGGACTATAAATATTTAATTTGTAATAAAAAAATATTTAATAAAAACAATTTTTTTTGTAATGAAATATTTTGGTCGACAAAAATTTACAAGCAACCGACGAAGATTACAATAAAGCAATTAAAAGCTAAAAAAAAATTTGTTGTTTTTTCATTTTTAGTGTAAGTAATGTAAGAGGCTAGTAGTTATTTACATAACAATTTATAATAGGTGACATATTCCCACACTCTCGCTTTTTTTGTACAATTTATTAACTTTTAATACTTTAACTGTATTAACTTATTTTATATAATAATTTATTAACTTTTAATATTAACTTACAAACCAAATATTTATATTTTTTAATAACCATGGGCCATGAATTAATCCACTAAAAACGTATAGAAAAATTGGAGAAGTTAAAAATTGGGATTTGAAAGAACATGACTTTAAAAATTTCCAAGTATTGAAATTATTGTAATTTAAATGATTATATGCAATTTTTAAAAATATCAGGTTTTATATAAAAACGACTAAAAGGAAAATTTAATCTATATATATCTCAAAAATAATTTAACCATTTAAACTCTGATTGGAAGTTTAATTAAAATAAATATCAGTGAATCGATTCGGAATGTTGTCAAGAAATTATCTGCCGAAATATGCATAGCATAAAACAAAAAATCAAGACGACATTATTTTAGTATTTATCATTTATTTTCATATATTTACAATATTATTTTAAATACACATATTTCATTATTATATAATTCTTAAATACATTTATGCCATTTTTATTATTCTGTATTATAAGCAATCAAATATAGAATTAATAAGAATAGTAATTGTTGAACTTGTATAATACACACAAAATTACAACAGATTTTATGAATATAGTATTCTACACTATTTAAACACTTTACAACACACAAGACGCAAAATGGAATTGTATCAAAAATGAAAACATATGATTTAACACAAACTTAACATTTTTCGTGATGAATGTAATATTTTATTATACAGTTATATTTATCATTAATTCTTTCAGCATTTACTTTTATCAGCATTTCTCTCTGGTTATCTCTTGATTGCATTGCATTTAAAATGAGATAAAAATACCTTTTTTGAAAGAAGAAGAAATATTTATATATATTCATAGTAATACTTCTGAATAAAATAGTTTCAATTTGTTTAGCAATAAATTATATCAAGAATGTTATGTTTGAAATATTAAAGACATGATAAAACAAAATTATATATCAATTGAAAGTAAAAACTATTTAATTAATGATTACCACAAATGAGGTTTTTTTTACATCGTGGCTTGATAAAAGCTTAAGAATCTTAGCAAATATAAGAAATATTTCAAAAGTTAAAAAAAATCAAAACAACTTCAAAACAGAACATTAAAATCTAATATATATATATATATATATATATATATATATATATATATATATATATATATATATATATATATATATATATATATATATATATATATATACTCTTTTTCAACTGAGTTTTTTAGCAATATCGACATATTATAAAAAATTATTTTTATCTTAGAATAATTATTCTTTATTAAGAAATAACGCTTTGAAATATAACAAAATATGTGTCCTGAGGAAGACTTTTGCTTTTTCCAATTAATAGTTTTCTATTTTATATTATTTTACTTTTATATTATATTATTATTATTATTTATTTGTGTTTATATATATATATATATATATATATATATATATATATATATATATATATATATATATATATATATATATATATATATATATATATATATATATATATATATATATATATATATATATAAAAGAACACAACAGCATAAAAAAATTTTTAAAATATCCAGTATTCATAAAAAACATATTGATTATCACTAATAAACCTCAAAGTATTTGGATTAAAAAATTTTACTTTTCACTATGAACAACGAGGAAAAGTTATCTTATTTTCTGGCTATTTGTAATGAATTAAAAAAAAACAGCAATGAATGTATAAAGTTCGTTTTGCAAATTTATTTCGTCGAAGTTATGGCAGGTGTATGAGTTTAAACGCCTAGTTTGATTGTAGAAGACACATAATATATGGAAATTCACAAATGTGTTGGCAGTGAAGAACATTAATAAAGCATATTGTTTTGTATAAGTGCATAAAATGATTTGAATTATTGTTTAGATGCGCATAGTAAGCATTATTTTAAACAAAAGTTACGAAAAAAATTATGTAGCATGACGCAGAAAAACGCTTTTTTTCCTAAACAAAAGTTTGGATTGCCTTTTTTGTATCATAGGACTTTGAAAAGGAAATAAATGTTTACGTTTCCGTAATTCCAAAATGTAAATACCGTCATTTCTAGAATCAGTTCCTGGCTAAACTATGATATGCGAACTAATTAAGGTTTGTAAAATTTTGTCCACATTGCAATTTTAAACCAGTTTTTCTAGTTTTTCTCAGTATAAATCATCGAAATTGAGTGCCAACACCAATGAATAAGTTAATGATTTAGTTCTCTTATTTAAAAATTAAAAAAAAAACGCTTGAATTATTTTCGAATATGAGATTAATTTATTCCAATTATGAGATTTAAAGTTTGCTCACCATAAAAAGAGCGTTTTAAAAACAAAACTGAAAATCGTTGAGTACATACTAACGCAGTTCTGGGTGAACTATTTCCTTTGTGAACTTGTTTTGTGCGACGTTGTGGGTTGAATTAAAAAAAGCATAGATTTAGATTTAAAAAAATTATAAAAACGAAACTATATTGTAGATTGTGGATTGTCTGGTACCTCAATGTGAGCAAATAGCTAAGCATTTACGAATATTGGAGATCTTTTTAAAATTTAAGAAATGCTCTAAATGGCCACTTTTGCAGAATAATATTGCATCTAGAAAATCTAAAAATAATAGTTAAAAAAATTTGCAAGGAAAACAAATTTCTCAAGCTAGTTAACAAATTTCTCAAGGAAAAGAAAAATCAGACGTATGTTAAAATTTTTTTAAATTCTTATAAGTTTGTTTTACTGTATCATGGAAATCCTTTCTTATTAACTTAGCAAAAAAAATGAATATTTAAAATTTTAATTTAAATTATTTAAACTACTTAATTACAGTAAGTAATTCATATTTCAAGCATATTTTATTCGATTAGTTTTAGAAAACAAAGGAAATTAATTTAGTTGAAAAATTATTAAATTAGTAAAATACAAAGTCAGGGTAAGATGAAAAAAATATTAAATTTAAATAATTATTGTTAAAATCATTGTTAAAAAATTTTATGAAAATATACATTTAAAAAGACTTGTCTCGAAAAATCAATTTTAAGGTTTTTGAGGAAATAATAAGATACAAAATATTAAACGATTTCTTTCACGTAGAGATAGTCTAAATGTTTTAGCAGTTGATGAATTAAATGCAAATTAAATGGTATAGCAGCGACTATATTCTGCTCAACTGAAAATAAAATCCTAGTTACAGGTTAAGGGTTAAAGACAAAAACAAACGATGTAAGGAACTTTGAAAGACTCAAAATAAAAATGAAGGAGATCGCGATAACAAACAAAAAAACGCCACTGGAATAACTAAAAAATGCAAAAAAAATCTGAAAGAAAAAACAAGCTGAAGAGTTTTGAAAATTAAGCATTGATGAAAGTAACTTTCATTTTAAATGAAATAATTACATTTATGATGGTTAAAAAGAGTATCTAAAAGTTACTTTTGTGATTAATTTAGTCATTCTCTTACAAACAAGAATCCCAAAGTGTTTAATCAAAGAGAATTTGTAAGTAAATGTTTTTATGAAAGTAAATAGTTTTTTTGACGATTTTGCTTAGGCTGAAAAGATCTAAATTATTAAAAATTAAATTTTGTGTGGATAAAAACGAATGTAACGAATGCAGTTATGGAATCTCTTTCAAGGTATCTAAGTTATCTTTTAAAATATTTTATCATTTTATTTCTAATTTAACAAAATAAATTTTTTATCTTAAAATGTATGAAATTAAAATGCAGAAATACATGTAAAATGAAGCAAATAGCTTTTTAATTACTATAAAATTTATTTTTATTCTACTTTTAAATTTATTATTTCAACTTTTACTACATAAAACAAAACTATTATTACTTCGATTAAGGAGGAAAGTGTTAAATTAAACCGATGTTGTATAGAAAAATGAAAAGTAAATTTTAAAGAATGAATTGCTTTTTGTGCTGTAAAATTGGGCCAATTTGATAGTGATACTTCAAATACATTCTTTGTCAAACTTATAGTTCGAAAACCAAATTAATTCCATGACAGATAAAGTTGTATTAAAAATAAATAAATCGTAAACATTTAAGTTTTTTATCTTTCTTTTGCTAAACAGCATTGTGTTGCCACAACGTTTATCATTAAATTTAGAAAGTTAAGTACGCCGTTCTGCAGCGTGCCTTCCAACATATTTTAAAATCAACTTCGCTTTGATAAATCTCATCTTCCTTGTTTTCCAAATCTGTTTGTGAGTTTCTTTGAAACTTTTTTTAAATATTTTAGTTTTTTTTTACTGAATATTCATTCATTGATATAAATACAATAAGGTGGAATAAAAATGGAATGGAAATAAAAATGCAAGTTTACAAAAAATAATGACTTTTATTTGAAATATGAAAAGATGAATTATGGGTTAAATGCAGCACTGATTTCTTCAATATCATTTTATTTCCTTTTTCTAGTTATTAATTTTCAAAATGAAGATTTTAATACAATTAATACTTAAATATGTACAATAAACTAAGTTAAATTTCAAACAATAAATTTCGAACAATTATCTTTTCAATGAAATATAAAATACCTTCATAAATACGACAATAAAATTATTTATCACTTAAATTTCACCGTAGCTTTTCGAGTGGATAATGACATGCATATTTTAAAGCATATAATCTTATTTACAAAACAAAACACATTATTTTGAAGAATATAATGCGTCAAAATAAAATAGTGTTTAAAATTAAACACTGTTCTTTCAACTGCAAATACGAAAAACTTCACGGTATTCACATTAATTGCAACATATTATCCTATATTTCCAGTAAATTGACCTGAAATATTTGTACATTACAATCACAAACAATGTATATTGCGGCTTTCAGGAGAACTCCTCCAGACACTCGTCTCACGTCGTGGCGGGTACTATGGTTACGAGGAAAGTTTACTTCGAATAGGGGTGTGGGGTGAATAGTTTTATCTTAATCTTAGTGTAGGTCGTCATGAGCAAACCAATCGACACCCTTCTTTCCTTCATTTCACCCCAATTAGAAATGTGCTCTCACTTGTTACCATAGCAGACGAAAGCCCCAGACTTTCAGTCTGGAGGAGTTCTCCTTAAAGCAACACTATAAGTTACATTTTATATGAAGATATTTATGATTGGAAGGTCTTTTAAATACACGGAGCTCTCTTCTCAAAGCCTTCAGGAAGACGATCTGTAAAAGGTAAATAGATTTAATCACATTCTAAAAGCATGTAAGGATACATAGTTTGGTGAAATGTCTACAATTATTGGCACAGATTTTTAGAGGAAGCTATACCGCGGAGAAACACTCTATGGTGAATTCTGCTTCACCTACATCAGTAATTTAAAATTTAAGTCACGGAAAAAGTCGATATAGGTAAGCCAAGAGTCAACAAAGTTTTAAAATACTGATTTTTGTTTCAAAATATCAAAACGCAAATGAATTATGGCGAGATTACTCAGGAGTAAGTAATCGCGAAGTTATCCTACCCTTATTTGTTTGTAATTTGAAACTTAGCTCCGGAGCTTCATGTTTTATTCTTGAAATTCACTTTAAATTACCTATGAGGTGAAACAAAAATTGTCATGAAAAGATCCACCCATAGTACAGCTATATCGTAAATAATTTGAGTCTTATAAACATGGGATTGTATAAATGTAAAAAGAATTCGCTACAACAAGAACTGTAACAGAAATATATGTGTACATCGCAATATAGTAAAAGACCTATGGTAAAAGACTGTAAAAAATATGGTAAAAGACCTTACTATAAGGTAATGACATTTCTGGTAAAAAAAAAAATCCTAAATCTGGTTCAGAAAACCAAAATATGAGGTATTTAAACCATACTTTTGGTAATTTAAAGGTTTACCGGAAATTCCGATATTCAAAATTTTTGTTCTTATTACCGTATATTTAGTGAAAATACAAAAATGAAAAGTGAATTTAAAATAGTTTTTGTACCAAGCCCTAAAGTAACATGATAAAATTACCAAATCATACCCCATATTGTAAAACCATATGTTATTTTCACGAAAACCATTACCTAAGTAAGTACTTCTGTAAAAATTACCGCGCTTTTTGATTTTTCCATAGAGACAGAAATTTTAACATATTTTGGTAATTTAAACCATACTTCTTTCTCACAGTGGCTGTAATAGAAATTTGTCGTTTGTTGTAAATATCAGTTTGTTATAGTTTCTATCACTTTTTTAAGCATTTAATTTGACTGTTTTTTGATTTAACCCTTTTTTTTGTTGTTTCGTTCGCTGGTACTGCACTTCTACGCGTGGGAGTAAAGAGGTCGGAGAAGAATTCTTCCGCGTTGCCCGCACGAGTTTAAAAAAGGTGGTTGAGCGGAGCCGAGACAGGTGGAAGTATGACGGAGCCTCTGCTGGATTAACTAAGCAAGAGACGACAGGAGATTGCTTTAGACAGAGCCGCTGTGTGGTGGAGTCAGACTCGGAACCTCTAATCGATGAGTTAACTAGTGAGAGGAGTTGGACCGGAGTCAGGTTCTTTTATGGTACAGAGTTCTTTCCACTCCCGGAAACTAGTACATCCTAGTACTAGTACTAGTACAAATAAACTGATTTCTATCTGACTACATCCGATCTATCCGAATATCTGAATACTATCTATCCTAATTAACTTTTTCCGAGGGATTCAAAAGCAGCACCGGTGGAGATCGCAAGAAGTTTGGTTTTAACTTGGATTTACCATTAACTTTAATATTAAAAACTTTGAGTTCAATTTTGGAAGGCTGGATTGTAAACTGATATTTTACTTTTAATTCTAGTTTTTACCCAAATTTAAGAGAAGTATATTGTACTTTTTATAGTTTTACTGGTTTCATAGAATTATTTATAAAAATCGTAAGGATAAGAGTTTTTTGTACTTTTTTATAGTTTTACTGGTATTACAGAATTGCTTTTAGTAAATTGTAAGAAGTGTTGATTTTACTTTGTATAAATTGGCTGGTTGTTTGGCATTTGAAAATAGATTGAGCTTGTTTATATACAGAATTTAGGTTTTAATAAATTTTTGTGAATGATAGCTGTTTTGAATATATTTTTCAATTTTATTTTGAAACTGGATGACACTGTTACCGAGTTCGCGTTATCGATCACGGGGAAAATGAAAATTTAATTAGAAAGGTAACAGCACATGGCTATTCTATATCATTGTTTAGATTCTAAATATTTAAATAAAATTAATATTTAAAACAAATTCAATAATTTGATCATAAAAATAATACTAAATATTTGGAACCGTATTATAGCACATATTTATTGCAATTTTGATGTCGTGCTAAGTCAAACAATGATTTCTATATAATTTATTTTAGTTTATGAACGGAATTAATAATAACGAACAAATTAAACGAAATTATGGTACAGAGTGGCAACTTAAAAGGCTCTTCATTACCTCGGTCCACATAAGTGAACTAGATACGAATGTAACCGATATGGCAGTGGAATTTACATCAAATTGCTAGACCATGGCTTAAAAATTTAGAAGAGAAATCCCGACTACTGCCCAGTATTTCGCGGTGAGCTAATAGCCATTGATGAAGCCCTTGACTCTCTAGTGTTTCTTCCCCGTGGAAATGAGATATGGGTTCTGTCTGATAGCAGAAGTGTAATACAGCACTTGACCAATTGGCAAAGCGTGAGAGATAGTGCTGGAGTGTCAATACCCAAAAAGTTAAAACGGCTTTCCATTTCGCATCAGATTCATCTGCAGTGGATTCCTTCCCACTTCGATCTTGAAGTAAATGAGACTGCGGACACTTTGGCTAAAGCTGGTGCTTGCGAGGCCTCTGTCCTGTCGGCACCCCTCACTTTTTTGGAAATCCTCTCAAAAATAAATTACAAAAACGAGAACACTTGAAATGTTCCTCCAAAGCACCCATGGTATCAGTGTTCTCGACCTGGAGGCTCCCTGGCCCAAGGTTTTAATAGACAGGAACAAGCTATTCTTGCCCGCTTTCGAAGAGGTCATCTTAAATCAATAAAATTTTCGGAAGGATCCAAGAACTTTGAAATTTGTAACAACTGTTCTTCAGACCAGGCTTCGCTTCACCATATCATATCCTCGAGGCTCACCAAACAGGATTTAGCAGATGATCCATTGAGGGTGTTGGATTTTTTGAGGGTGTATAACGTCACGGACCTGCTTGCCAATGGGAGCGTGCAACAACAACAACATAATTGAACCTTCACTTCTTAGCTTCAAAAACAAGCGATAAGAAAATTTATAGTTTTACCTTCACTGAAACATTTGTGCACGTTTATGCTTTCCAGAGATTTCAATACATCCATAAAATGTAAATTATTTGGGTAGAAATGATTTTCGAAGAATGATGCGAAATCCACATGTTTGAAAATGTAACCAATTACTTATTCTGAAAATAATTTTTTTCTTTTGACTTAGTTCTGTGATCTGTATTAAGCTTTTAGTTTTGCATTTATTTAATATTTAAAAAATAATACAGTCAAGAACATGCAGGTCCACATATGGGCACCTTGGTATGTAATGACAATTTATGACAACGTAGTAGTCAAGTGAAATCTGATATTATTAAAATATCCAATTTTACATGTATTTACTAACATTTTTATGAGATGAGTATTTTACTTACTTGCTTTATATTAGTGTACAGTGCGCAAAATAAAAAATGGACCACCCTGAATAACTTTTGATCAAATCTAATGATCTGATATTCGAGTAATCTAAAGATCTGATATGACGGGGTGATCTGATGATCTAATATTATACGCTCTATAACTCATTCTCAATGGTTCAAAGGGGATGACCTCAAATAAGCTAAAAGTGCAGAGGATATTTAAAATTAGTAACAAGCCTATTAAACTTAAATTTAGTATTTCAATCTAAGAAAATTTCGTATTTTTAAAATTTAATTTCTCCAAACAATCATTAAATCTATTCATCAATGAATTTAAATAGACAATAATACAAGCTTATGTCTGTTTGTTCTCACTTAAGATGCAATTTAACGTTTCAAATATTTATATTATTTTACTTCGTGAAAACCTGAGTTCCACGCATGTGGACCTAAAATTATTAAACCCCTGGCAGTATACCTCGTATTTTATTTATCTTATTATGACTTATGACAGTAAAATAAAAATTCGGAACTGTAAAATATTTTTTTTTGCAATATCCCGTTATATTTCTTTAGTGAAAAGGTTAATTCTGCATCAACCGATTTTCTAGAGAGTGTACGTAGATTGCTATCCGTAAAAAAGTTAGCTAGAAAATAAAATGAAATAAAACTTGTCTTTTCGATTTAGAGATGTTTCTTTTTTTTAAAAAAAAAATATTGATATTATCAAGTTCAAAGCCATCCCACTCATTGAAAATAAAATATTGTTTTTAAGTTTAGCATTTCTGAGATACAAAATTTATTTCAATACTCTTTTCAACCTTACCCCAATAAATAAAGAAATTCATTGTACTTTGAAATTTTAGATTTTATATTTATGTAACGACATTACAATGTATAAATGTAATCCATCTAAATAGTTTTTGCTTCCACACGAAACTCTTTATTGTAGAGCGATACAAAACTGAATAAGGTTATATTTCGAAAAATCTTATTGTTGTTCAGATATTAGCTTTAAAAGACATTGAAAACTTCAATTTCTTATTCTAACCAAATTCCAAGGAGTAGCGATAAGATGAAAAATGAGATAAACTTGAAAGAAATAAATTAAATTTCCTTTGGAAATATTCTATTTCATTTATTATTTGTGAATCGTGCTTTCTTTCTATATTCTTAATTCTTTCTATATTCTCAAGTTATTTCTTTCTATATTATTAGGTCTTATTGTTCTTAAGTTATTCATTTCAAAGAGAGATAAACTTTGTCGTGTAATAATAGTAATAGTATTTATGTTTTTATTTCTACTTCAACTAATATATATATCTTTATATAATATATGAAGAGAGTGAAATGATAACACATAGCCAATTACAAAAGACTTGCGGTTAGTAACGCACAAAACAGCCAATCAAAATTCAGAACGCATGAGTGAGAAAAAGTAATAATTTTTAATAATGCTGTCTTCGGAATTATTACAACTAAACTCACCAGCTAAAGTTAGTTGAAATTTTTATCTTGTTTTGAGTATATTTAATGATGGTGTACCAGTTTTACATTGTTGTCCGTACATTTTTATTGACCTGAAAATCACGTGGTAGGATTCAGTTTTTCCTCATTCATTTCCATATTGTTTTGATTGCCATCAGCATAAAACTAATAAAAGTCATATTGGTATTATTTTTTTTATAAAGATACTTGTATCCCTAATTTAAAAGTTTTTTTCGTGTACTGCTATTATTACGTTTTCAATTGAATTTTCGAGTTTAAAATTAGGAGAAATGTTGTGTTTTTGTATTATTATTATTATGTAGTTCTGAGCTACATTTTAAAATAAAGCTAGCTAAAAAGTTCGTCAAATCTTATTAACCATTTTACAATTATTATTGTTGTGCAAATAACGTTAATATACTGTAATAAATTACAGTTAAATAAATCTGTTACATGATTTATAGCTTAATGATCAGCTTCTTGCACAATGAGATGCAAACAAAAATAGTATTTGATATATCCGCCCATTTGTTAAGCGAAAATATTAAATTACGGTTGTGAACTCAGCAAATTTTTGCTGAGTACTTGATTATATATATATATATATATATATATATTATCCTTATTATCCTCATAGAACAATCCCTGACGTCCATAAGCTACTTGAGCATAGTATCAGACCAGGTTCACCCATTCATGGCAACAGTTTTTCCTGAGGGGGATGGCGTTTACCAACAGGATAATGCACCATGTCATAAGGGTTGAATCGTCGAGGAACATTTCAGTGACTTTCAAGTCATGTCTTGGCCCCCAAATTCACCTGACCTTAATCCAATAGAGGATTTGTGGTCCTACTTGGAAAACCAAATTCGTGCTGCCACACTACCCCCTCGCAATGTGAGGGAATTGTAGGACCAGTTGGTGAGCGCTTGGTACCAGATACATCAGACTACCTATTAGCACCTTGTGGAATCAATGCCACGCGGGTGCTAGAGCACTTATCTCACACTGACGTGACCCGGGTTCAAATCCAAGTGATTGCTGGTTGATACGAGTCCCGCAACCAAAACGCACCGACCAGAGTGCTGACGAAAAATATCCTCAGTGATAAACGGATCATGAATTAGCGTCCCCTGACCGTCAGGCTTACCACGTGAGGTTTTTAAGGTTTTCCTCGCCTTGTAACGCGAATGTGAGTTAATTAAATCCAAAAGCTCTTCACATAGGTAAATTTTTTCCTAATACTTGATCCAGGAGTTTCTTAGTCTTCAGAATTGGGTTCAAAATTACAAGACTACGGAGTTGAACATTAGTAGACATAAACTCAAACTTTGGTCGGCTATTCAACAGTGGTTATAAAAAAAATAGGTTAATAGGAGCTGAATGCAAAAACTCCAAGCATTTATAAAATTCTAGGCATAACACTGTTACTTTTCATAATAAAAGTACCGTAAACCGGGGCGAGTCTACCCATCCAGGGGCGAGTCTACCCATTTTAGTTTTATTTAATTTTCACTACTTTAAATTACAAATAAAAAATTTTTTACCGATGGAGGACTTAGTTCAGACTCTAAGGAAGATGGCGCTGTAGTAGTTTGATCCGTTTTTATTTATTTGGTGTCTTTTTAAGCGACCTCTTCAAACGTCTTTTGAGAGATTTGTATTGAAAATCAGCAAACTTTTAGTTGGTGCTCCGTAAGTATATTATTATTATTACTATTTTCACTTTGGTTAAGTGATAAACTTATCTAAGACTAAGATTACATTAATTTTATACGAAAAAAAACAGAAAGAATGTAAGTTTTGCTGTTGTAAACAAAAAGCCAGAATTCGCGGGGCGAGTCTACCCATTCGTATTTAGTTTTAATAAAGCATAATAATATAATTTAGAACTTTGTTTGTATTAAAATTAAGTCATTTTAAATGAATTTGAGTATATTATTTTAATTCTGCATTGATAAATTTATCATTAATAAGAAAATTTATAGGTTAAACATAAATGTAAATATAAAATATGCTTATTTTACCTATTTTTTTAAATTTTTATGTTACAAAATTAACTTTTTTTTATTTAATGCAAGTTAAATAAATTATTATTTATTATTACAGATGGTTCGAAATTATATTCGCAAAATAAATGGATTTAAATGTTACAAAAAAATGCCATGATTTTGTTAATAATCTTTAATTATTATTATTTATTAATTATTTAATTGTAAATTTATATTAATTTTAATTTATTTTTATCAACAATAATCAGAAAAAAATGTTATTTTATAATGTTAATGATTATAAAAACAAAACTGTGATCAAAATGTGATAATCGATCAAATACTCAATTTGTGTTATTTTATGAATAAAAAAATGGAATATATAATAAAGTTATGAATTTTACTTCATAAATACCCTATATAGTAACTAAAATAACAATTTAGTAGTAAAATTTGATTATTTACAATGTTAACATTCATTTTAGTAGAATGGGTAGACTCGCCCCATACGAGAGATTTGTCAGCAGTTCTATAAAAATATACAGTAACAGCGTAACTGTTAATATTTTCTAAAATCGATTTCACAGCTTTAAAGAGGGATAAATAGCGATTCCGAAACACCTATTAAAAGTCTTTTTTCTTTAATATTTACAAAAGTTTGACCACTTGAAAGTTGACAAACTGAAAAAATGGGTAGACTCGCCCCGGTTTACGGTATTGTCCCAATCTCTGTAAAAAAATTTAAGTACCACCAATTTTTTTTATTGAACTGCGAGGATTATCAAGTTATAATAAAAAAGTAGCTTTTGTCTTTAAAGCTACTTTTGGTTTACTTAGATTTGGTTTTTTAAGTCGTAGTTAAATGGACCTTTTTCGATGTGCTTTTTCTGAGCACCAAAATAAAATACTGATTCAGTTTTTCCACAGATTATTTACAGTTAGATTTTTACACTGTGATAACTGTCAACACATATCTTTAACAGAATTCTAAAAAAAATTATAAACTGAAAACTTTCACTTTTTTAAAAAGTTCCATCATATTGGCGCAAAAATATTCCTTTCAACGCTGAGGCATTACCACAACATACAACAGTTATAATCTCAAATATCCCTAAAAATTTTCACAGCGGTATCATAAATTTTTTTTTTAGAAAAGATACATCGAAAAAGCCAGCTATAGCATTATTGATATATGCCACATCGGCTCCCTTTAAATCATTATAAACTTAAATTAACCTTTCTAGTAAAACTATTAACATTTTGTACTTTAATTGTTCTAGTAAAGAACAGGATACATTTATACATAGGATCACATAGGATACATAGGATCACATTTCCTATAACAGGGCAAAGGGAAAATAATTTTCTCAAATTGCAATGTTAAATTCCATGCACTGCGCATCAAATTAAAGGCTAATCGTGAAGACTACATCAAACTTGACGCAATTAACAAGAATAGTGATTTAAATCAATTCCGTAACCAATAAGAGGACACTGAAATGATTTTAAGCCAATTATAAGATAAGCTGTTTAGAGGGGAATTGCAGCAGTGGACTGTTTGAGTAGGCAATAAATTATATCGTAAACATTGTGCAATATGATGATGACCGTTTTACAATGTACGGACATCATTGTATTTAGCATCTTTGAAATCAGTTTATTTGTATATTAGTTTAACTGTATTGGCATTAAATAGAAATCATGTAGCAAGTAGCTATAGCAAACAAAAAAACCTTTAAATTCCGTTAAAAATAAGATAATGGATTTAATTGAGTCATGGAAGCAACATGTTTTTATACATGCATTATTTAAAAATTAAATTTTTTATAATTTCATTATAAAATATAAAAATATTTATAAAATATAAGAATATTTATAAAACATTAAAATATTTATAAAATATAAAAATATTTTTAAAATATAAAAAATATTTATAAAATATAAGAATATTTATAAAATATAAGAATATTTATAAAATAAAAAAATATTTATAAAATATAAGAATATTTATAAAATAAAAAAAAATATTTATAAAATATAAGAATATTTATAAAATAAAAAAATATTTATAAAATATAAGAATATTTATAAAATATAAGAATATTTATCAAATATAAAAATATTTATAAAATGTAAGAATATTTATAAAATATAAAAATACTTTTTCGTAGTTCTTAATTTCTTTAATGGAGTTATGTAAGTGAAGTGTTTACATGCACTCTAACTAAAATTGTAATTTTTTTCAAAACGCAGAAATGTTTAGCTATTTAGTTCTAATTTTCTGTAATGAAGTTATCTAAGTAAACATATTTACATATACAAACTTAAAAAAACAATATATTTGATTAAAAAAATATTTAAAAAGTAAAAGTATTTTACCTATGTAGTTCTTATTTTCTTTAATGCTCTTGGAAAAGTTTTTCTTAAAATGAATTTGCTTTGGCAGTTCTTTACCTAAATGACAAAATTAAAAGAAATCAGAACTTTTAAAGGTATCTAACGTAAAATAAGATACATGAGTTCTAATTTAAACTATAAATCAAAACTGAATATTTTGTTTGTATATTGATATAAATAACAAAACATTTCGTAATATTAAATGGCATTAACTGTAGTACCTATATAATTTTCATGAAATACTCCTTAAATTTATACTATTTTCGCATAAATTGTCTTAAATTCAAAATCTACAACCTTACAGAAGCATGGATTAGAAAATTGTTGAATTGAAAAAAATCTTGATTCTTTTTGCTTCAGCTTCAAAATTGCTTAACCCTATGTGAAGTTTCTATGTTATTGTAAAAAAATACAGAAGGATATCCGATTATTTATTAAGTTAAATACTTTCTTCAAATATATTAACTGTTTATCCATTTTAAAACCCAAATAATTATTTACGGTATGGTTTAAAATTTTAGCTTCACGCCCAATTAGCTGCAGCTTTTTCTCTTCATTTTCCTCGGCTTTTAAAAAATTCCTTTAAAATATAGATTTTACTTTAATAGTTTTCATTGAAGAATTTAAATAACGAACATTTGAACATTCTTTTAGTTCACAGAAATCTAGAAAAAAACAAAATTAAATTAAAAATGTAATCAGCCTTTTTACTTTAAATTTTAATATTAAATTAATTGCACTGGAAATATACGACTAAATTATAATGTTAATGAATTTAAGACTCATGCAACCAAAATGTTGTATTGTTAACAGGAAATATATTTGTATATCTTACAAGGCTAGAGAAATAATTATAATTATTCTAATATACACGGAGAAATTATTAAAATGTACTGAATGGTAATGACATTTAAGACCTGAATATTTTGTTTAAAAAAGTAAAAAGGTTGATAACATTATAATAATTGAAAAAAGAAACTTAGTTCTGGTTAATAAAACTAAAATATACGGTATTTGAACCATTTATTTAGTGGTATTTCTGTTCATATGGTAAAGGCTTACCTGGAATTCTGGTTTTCAAAAACATGGTTCTGTTTAGCAAATATTTAGCAAAAAATACAAAACTAAAAAGTAAATTTAAAAGAAATTTTTTTTGCCATGCTTTAAGGCATCATGATTAAATTACTATATTTATCAAATTATATCACATATTAAGAAACCATATTTTAGTGTTAATATAACCAAAAGTAATTAAAAAAGAGCATAAGTAAAAATTACCGAGCCTTTCCGTGGCTCTATAGTGCCGCATATTTCACCATATTCAGGTTGTTTTGACTATATTTTTATTAAGTGCTTTATGGTGAAATATACTATAAAATTACACTTATCGTATACAATATCATACAACATTATTGTGCACATCTTTTTATACACTACACAATCACACTCGTACTAACAATAAAAAAAAATTTTGTTTATAGGAATTACATTTAAATCAGGGTTGGGTTTTTGACGTCAAAAAGTGGTTTTTGACATGACAAGGGATTAATACTGGTTTAAACCGTCAAAAACTGAAGTTTGCCAAGAAAATATATAAACTTCAAAACTACCAACAGTTGTCATGCATTATATTAAAATTTAATTATACTATAGGTAATCAGCAGGTTTTAAAATATTTTTTAATTAAAATTAAGGTAAAATAACAGATTTAAAATCTCAGAAATTTATATTCAAATGCACGTGCAGAAAAATTTTGCACAAAAATTGTTTAAATATTTATATTTTGAAAAAAATTTTTTTTTGATATTTAAGAAAATTAAAAGTTTATTACTATGCACTTTTAACATATAAGTAACATATAACTAATATTTATAAGGAACTTACAAGTTATGTTGTATAAATACAAATATGATACAAGTGTATAAAACTTTTTTTTTAATGTTTTACCGAATATCTTTATTATCCGGTATGTTAATTTGAATTTAAAAGAAGTTATATTTATGAATAATGATAAATATAATTCATATTGTTTATTATATTTATTTATAATTATTACACTTATCATTTTAAAACAATTTTTATCTCTTAATTTTTTTTCTCCACTTGTATTAAGAATACAAATAATGCATATCTTGAAAGCAAGAAGTAATTACTCAACAGCTGAATATTTAGATATTCAACAAAACTATATAGTATTCAGCAAAATAAAATTCACAAGTATTTGGATAAACTAAATTTTCAGCATAGTAAATGAATAGGCTGAATATACTGTAAATTGACACTAACTACTCTGTGTATTTAACAGAAAGCACTTAAATTTGTATTGTCTTATGTTAACTATGAATTTAAAAAAATTGAAGATTTAAAATTCAGAATTACTGATTTTTCTGAAAAACTAACAACCAATCACAAAAGTCAAACTAAACAGAAGAACATTACAGTCACTGATCCATGAAATATTTAAACAAATTATTATGGAAATTTTTTAATTATCCTAATTAAACACATAATTTTAAAAATTAGAACATGCATCACACTACATAATCAAAATAAAAATGATGGAAGTAGAAATTTAATTCAAAATTCAATAGTCTAGTTCATTTGCTCCTATATTACACATTGCTCCTATATGCACATTGGTTACTTCAAAATATTCCATTATATATTTCCATTGTGTTTCTTCAAAATTTTAAATTTATTTTTTCTAGAACATATTTAGAAACACTATCCTTTATAAAAAATATATAAATTTTATGCATTAATTAAATTTCACATATGAATATAGGCTTTTGACATTTTTGACAGTGAGGTTTTCGACGTGACGGTTTAAACCATGGTTCAAACCGTCAAATACTGTCACATGTCAAAAACCAGCCAACCCTGATTTAAATGTTTTGCAAGTCATGGGAAATATTTACTATTAAGCTATTATTCAACTATATTTTACCACACTATACAATTATCACTGCATATATTATCATACATCGCTATTATACACTACTTTTTATACACTACACAATCACACTCCTACCAACAATAAAAAATTATTTTGTTTATAGTAATTATATTTAATTATTTTACAATAAATCATGTGAATAGCTATATTCTATTATATTTTACCACACTAACAATTATCACTGCATAGATTATCATACATCAATATTATACACTATTTTTATACAATAAATAATTGCAATCGTACTAACAATAAAAATATATTTTGTTCATAAGAATTATATTTAATTATTTTACAATAAGTCATGGGACTAGTTATTACTCTATTATATTTTATCGCATTATAAAATTATCACTGCATAGATAATCATACAAAATTATTGTACGCATATTTTTATACAACACACAATCACACTCGTACTAACTATATTTTTTGTTTATAATAATTATATTTAAAAGTGTTGCAAGTCATAGGAATTATTTACTACTGCGCTATTATTCTATTGAAATTTAACACACTATACAATTATCATTGCATAGATCATCATACATCGCTATTATACACAACTTTTTATACACTATCCGACATCAATCTTACTAACAACAAAAATATAATTTGGCCTGCAGAATTATATTTCAATATTGTACATGCCTAGGAAAAATATATATAGCATTACTAAGCAAGGGGTAAAGTTAAATCTTTGCTTCAAACATATTCTCCAGCTTTTACATCACTTAAATATTTGTTCCTAGTTATTAACAAAAAAAATTCACTTTAATGAACTAAGTTTTGAGCTTTATTAATGATCGGCGAAATCCATCTGAATATATATATTAATAACAAAACCTGGATATAATTACTTCCCCTTTCCAATTATGTCAAGAATTATGATTATAATAAAAGAGCAGGAACAATCCTTAAAACAAAATCTTTAAGATCGTGCTGAGCTTGATGGGAAAAATATTTCTCTGAAACAAAAGATTTACTTTAAAGCTCAAGATTCAGAAAACTTTTACATTCATCGAAACTTTTTTTCAAAAATCCCATTACGTTATGAAAGAAATTTTTCTTTTCTCCACGAGTGATCTTTTGCACGGAACCTTTCAACGCTTCAGTCAAAATTGCGTGCGTCAAAAGACTGTGGAAATGACTGAATTATGCGACATGTAAAAACATGGGTTCTTTTTGTTTCGTTACGGAGAAGAAGAAGAAAAAAAGAGAAACAAGCCATTTGAAGAAAAACGAGAAGATTTTAAGGAAAGAAAGTCAAGTACATCCTGCTTTTTGAAATAAAATGTCACCATTTTATAAAGCCATTGCAATTTTTAGAAAAATCGGATAAAGAAAAATCAAGCAATCGATGTGTACATACGTACTATGTTTATTTTAATAATTTGTTAAAATTTTTTTAACTTGGAATATTAAAATATAATTAAAAGTTTAAAATGTGTGAATTAAATAAAAATAAACTCGATTTCCCATGTATTCATTAGCTTAATACATATATATATATATATATATATATATATATATATATATATATATATATATATATATATTCTTTCAACCAGGGTCCATTTATTGCAAAAAACCTTTTCAAGGAGCTTTTAAATTGTAAATAGATACAAGATTATGCTCGGCACTGTAAAATTATAATAAAAAAACTTAATTTTTAAAAATAAACAGCAATTGTTGCTTCTAAATTAGAGGTGCAACATACAAATATTTGGTATTTAGCCAATACTACTGAACTCAGAATATTCATTTCGGATGAATAAAGGAAGAATCGTCTGCCGAAGACAAAACTTAATTCGTTTACATCTATCTTTCTTGATTTCTGCCCGGGGAGGGTTTATTCGGTTAACAAAATAATAATGAAGATAAACAAATTTGTGAAGGGTCTGTTAACGCACCCATATACCCATATTTCTTCTAAACATATTTCCTATATATATATATATATATATATATATATATATATATATATATATATATATATATATATATATATATATATATATATATATATATATATATATATATATATATATATATATATATATATATATATATATATATATATATATATATATATATAATATATATATATATATATATATATATATATATATATATATATATAATATATATATATATATAATATATATAATATATATATATATATATATATATATATATATATATATATATATATATATATATATATATATATATATATATATATATATATATATATATATATATATATATATATATATATATATATATATATATATATATATATAGATAGATAGATAGATAGATAGATAGATAGATAGATAGATAGATAGATTTATTAGACATAATAAAATTAATTCTATTGCGACTTTTAATTTCCAGGATCTTTTCAATAACATCCCCTGTTTCTAAACTGAAAGATGTCCTTTTGAATTATTACTGCGATTTTGATTATTGGAAAATTCTAACTAATTTTTATCTTTGTAATAATTATCTTTACAATGCTAAAAGATATTTTTATTCAAACTGATGGAATACCAGTAGGATATAATTTTTCATCTCCCTTAGCTAACTTATTTTTGCATTATTATGAAAAAAATCATACTCTTAATATTAAATTTGTTTTTAGAATTACTGATGATTTAATTACTTTTAATTTTCAAGATTATACTATTTGATTTAATAATATTCACCCGAAGGAATTAATCTTGCTTCGTAATCATGATGATAATATTAATTTCAAATTTTTGTATTTGGGTATTATAAAAGAAATATTTGCTTTGTTGATTTATACGATAAAAGAAATTATTTTAGTTTTAATATAAATAAACTAATTACTTGGAATTCTAATGTTTCTAAGAACATTTATTTAAAAACCTTTTTTAATCAAATTAAGAGAATTAAAAGAGTATGTAGTAATGTTTATTTATCCAAAAAACAAATCGACAAACTCTTTCAAAATTTGATAAAAACAAAGCTAACGTAATTAAATTCTATATAAAATCATTGAATTAATTGTATATTATTGTAAATAAATTTACTAAAAAACTGCTTTGTTAATTTATATAATTTTCAGCATGTGAAAATCCATTTCGGGCAAATCCATGTCTAAAATTATGTTCAAAACAGGCAATTCATGCTTCTTTCTCTTTTCTATTTTATTTTATATTTTTCTTAAATAAAAGTAAATTTTCTAAAAATATTAAGATCCAACTTCTTTAAATTATCCAGTATAATATTGCCTTGCACATATCCTTTTCAGGCCCATCCTTGGTAACTAACAAATCAAACGCACTTCAGTACTGCAGTAAGAATGCACTATAAAACAAAACTCCTCTACTTACGCTTTTACCTCAATTCGCGCTTCTGTTTTCATACTTTGTAATCTGGCAATCTTGCTGCGAAAATATTCTAAATCATTCTTAAAAAGTTTCCGGTTCATATAAGTTCATTTGAATTCCCTACTCGCTTTATAGATTTCGTTTTATGTTTTATATTGTTTTTTCTTTCCATTTTATTTTCTGTTTTTACGTGATATTTTTACTTAATGAGTTCTATTTTTTGTAAATTTTTTGAGGGCTCCTCACACTATTGTATTGATATATTTTCCTTTGGCTACATTGATGCAATATTAGAAAGCACTCCTTTTTGCGGATATAATCGTGTGAGCTGATGAAAAGGTTATATCTTTTATTTTACGGATTTGTATTAATTTTTATCCTTTTTTTCCGGATTTTTATTATTTTTATTATTATTTTCCTTTTTTCATTGTTCTGTAATTTTTTCCATGTTTTCTTTATATATCCTACTTATATTATTCAACTATCCCCCTTTACGAAATTAGCAATTTTGTGAGCACCAATTTCACTCTGTGTGAAAGGACGAGATCATGGAAAAGCACCATTTATGTTAAGATGCCCGGCTTTGTGTAAGGACTCTTAGGATGTTGAAATAGAAGATAAGAGTTTGATTTCTTTTCTTTTTTTGTTTTGTTATTGTGTTTATTCTGTTTATTGTTTTGTAATAGCTACGTTATTTTCTCTCGAGCTGAGAAAAAAGTATGGCCAAAACTACCAGAATATGGTAAAATTTACCGTGTATCTGACTCTATGGGAACACCAAACAGTAATTTTTCACAATGATCTTTGGTAAAATTGTGGTTTGTGATAACATTTGGCAAATGTAGCAAAATTTGATAATTTTATTGTGATACTTTAGAACATGGCATAATAACCATTTATTCGGTTAAATTTCTTCTCAGGTTTTTTATTTTTTGCTAAATGTGTAGTAATAAGAATTTTAATGTTGATACCCGGAATTTCCGGTAAATTGTTACCATGTGGACTGAAAAAATATCAAATGAATGGTTTAAATTTTGGTTTTATTAACCAGAAATATGATTTTTTTTGCCTGAAATATCATTCCATAAGTAGGGAAATTTTACCGGAATCATTTTTCTCCGTTTATCATTCGAAATTATTTTTATAGTCATAAACTACGAAATATATAAATTACATTCAAAATATCTAGGCATAGTTCTGTCTCTAGGCATAAGGTAAGCCATATTCAAACCCGGCCCAAAGATTGAAGATTATGATTGAATTATCCATATACAAATCAATTCAATCATTCAGTACAGATTACTTTGCCTCGAATTATCTTCAAACCTTTTCGGTGCAACAAAAAAAATTACATCGAAGTTTTTGTCAAGAAAAACTATACGAACTGTAGTCATTGTGTTAACGATCAAAATAAAGCAATTCGTATTATAATTATAATTTTCAAATTTTTAAGTGGTCAATAAATAAGCATTGCTATCTAAAGATGAGAGCTATATCAGATGAGAACTATTGCATTTTTATTGGTTATATATTCTAAAAAATAGAATGATTTTATTCTGATTCATTTATAAAATAAAAGTTTATATGTATTATCACTGTGAGAGACATCATTTCTATTCCACAGCATGTAATCGTAAGGAGGTTTTAACAAATCCAAACCAAACATGGTGATAAACCCTAATACCCTAATACCTAAATAATGAGTTACTTTGCATTCTCAGTTGATTTATTTGTTACATAGGTATGAAGCTAACCATTATTGGATCAAATTACCTACCTCGATAGTTTATTTATCTACACTAATAAAAATGTACAAGAACGGCGAATAACTGGAAAATCAAATAAAACATAAGATCTAATAAGATAACATAATTTTCGGTTAAGGATTCAGGTACTAAATCTAACATCAATATTTAGTTCTTTTTCTTCTAAACTTTAACTTATTTCAAATTAAAATAATTAAATAAGCGCCTTTAAAACATTTAAAAATTGTTTAATGAATATGGATCACCCCCTAAGTTTAATGTTTAAGCATATTTGCAAACTGATATTTTATGTTTTCTTTCATTATTATTTAATTAGTCCATCCTGTTCTGCAGAATATTTTATACTGAATCTTATGGTTGTTTGTCTCCATGTCCCCAATACCATTTGTTTAAAATAAATATATAATGGTTGCAAAATGGTTCAAAGATATCAAAGATAATAACGTCAAAAACCCACCCTGAGATAAATCACGTCACTTACAGCTGATAAAGCGAATAATGAACGTCGATATCTCTTTAAGAAATTGTTATTGTGCTGATTTCTTGAACATTCTGAAGCGGGATCTATTTTTAAAGATATGTTAACAAATTAAAAGAGCATCTGCTGAAAACGTAGATATGTTAGCGGTTTTATCTGGTATTTTAATTTTAAGTGATTAATTTAATTATTCAATAATAGAATACTAGCTGATATTGACTCTGGTTTTACAGAGCTGGAATAAAAGTATGAATCAAAAATTCTTAATCATTGCGCATAAATTAATGTGAATTATAGTGAAAAATTATTGCCTTACTATTTATTTACTGAACTTATTTATTAGTGAAGTTAAGAAGGGGGATATAACACATAGCTAGAATTGAAGCTCTGACAACATAAGTTGAAATTTAATTCAGGGGGCAATTTCGCAAAAATATTATAATTTTGCCTCGTGATAAGAATAAACATAAATTATTGCAAATATATATATATATATATATATATATATATATATATATATATATATATATATATATACATATATCAAAATAAATTGTACAAAATTACATAAGTTAAAAGGGGGATATAACACATATTTAGAATTAAAGCTCTGACAGCATATGTAAATTTAATTCAGGACTCAATTTTGAAAAAATATTCTAATTTTGCCTCGTGATAAAAATAAACATAAATTATTGCAAATATATATATATATATATATATATATATATATATATATATATATATATATATATATATATATATATATATATATATATATATATATATATATATATATATATATATATATATATATATATATATATTATATATATATATATATATATATATATATATATATATATATATATATATATATATATATATATATATATATATATATATATATATATATATATATATATATATATATCAAAATAAATTGTAAAAAAATTACATAAGTTAAAAGGGGAATATAACACATATCTAGAATTAAAGCTCTGACAACATATGTAAATTTAATTCCGGACTCAATTTTGAAAAAATATTATAATTTTGCCTCGTAATAAGAATAAACATAAATTATTGCAAAAAAATATATATATATCTCAAAATAAATTGTACAAAATTGCATAAGTTAAAAGGGGGATTCAACACATATCTAGAATTTAAGCTTTGACAACATACGTACATTTTATTCAGGACTCAATTTTGCAAAAATATTACAATTTTGCCTCGCGATAAGAGTAGACATAAATTATTGTAAAAAAATATATATAAATATCACAAAATAATTTTTTTTAATCAAAAGGACCATAGATATGCATGTTGTTCTACCAAAAAGAAAAAAATCAAAATATATCGAAGTATGTACAAATAAAAATGAGATTATTAAGTTTAACATATTTTTTGAAATAGGTAAATCGATTCCGAGTTATTAATATCTATCTCATTACTTATGATGCATCGATATTTTACAATCAACGAAAGTCCGACTTTATTACTGAAACTATAATCCATTTCCTGTTTTTTCGTAAAGTTTTAGGAGTTTGAAAAGCCGAGTTGATGTTATAAAAAACTAATTATTATATAAATAGCAATATGTCCCTATATATGCAACACATCTTGCTATCAAATAAAATTAACGCTATAACAACTTATTTCTTTGAAAAAATTATGTAAGAAAATTATATTATATTAGGACATTAGTTTCTCTCAAACAATAAATTCATGGAGAAAATATCAATATACAGTACATTACATTAGTTTTCTTACAAATAAACATGAGATTACAAAGTGCAAATAGGACGGTTACTTTTTAATACTCTTAGCAAATGATTTTAAAAATAAGTTATATTATGGTGTGAAAGTTTTTCAGAAAAATGAATTATTGTTTAGATGATAACCTAAAAAATGAACGTACAAATCTACGCTATCTACGTAACGTTATTATTATAACCAAAAATAGATGAAAGTAAGTATTTTATACTTATTTATCCAACCTGAAAATATTTTTTTCAAGTATATAATTACTTTCTGTGTTTTCATGAAATATGTCTAAAAATGTACTGAACAGAGTAACGATATATTTCTTATGAATTCATTGTTTAAGATTTAGAATAATAGAAAGGTGTTTCGCCTAATTTGAAATGTAATACTACTTAAAAATGTTTAGTTCATACAGCATAGATATGTAATGCATCAACATGCGTCTGTATCGGTGTATAAGTCAAGCCCCTTTAAACCTTTAATATTTTACGAAAACCAGAGGATTGATTTATACACTGGTAATAATGTCGGACATTCGTGGATCGTAAAATATCGATATATCATAAGCGATGAAAGAGGCACGGATAACTCTGTACCAATTTACCTATTTCGAAAACTATTTTAACATGTTTATATACAATTTTGCATTTTCTCTCATCAGATTTTCTTTACAAGTAAAGTTTTTTTTTTCAGAAACAACACGTTGAATGTCACGCTAATTTTACATAGCTTGCCAGTCTGGCCACGCGGTAAATAACTACAAGCTAAATTAACCAATATTAGACAGATTTTGCCAGCTTTTTAAAAGGTTCAGCATGACATACCTGAAAAAAGTGGTGAATTATATAAGCCTACGAATAGTTTAGAAATAGTGGTGGATAAAAATCTACAAAATTGAATTTGTTAGGGTCACAATTAATAAACTACCACTTGAAAATTTTTATTCGCTGTCCGGAGAAGGTTGGCATCTCTGTGTATATAAATAAAACTATTTTTGTGTGTTCTATATTGCAATTTCTTTAAACCATTTTAGTAACGATAATGAAATAAAAAAATTAAAATTAAAAATTTACTCGAATATGTGTTTCTAATAATCATGACTTCACCGGTCACCGATGATCCCCGTGGAGCTACGAACAAACTCAGTGCCGATCACCGGTGACCCCCATGGCATTCAACGTGTTAAAATTATGTTCAGAAAGGAAATAAATGTGAAAAAAAAATTCAACATTATTTCAAAAATGTAATGCGATTGATTGTTTTAAAAATATATTATAAAGCTATAAATTTCAATATCCCTAAACCCAGCTTTGTTGGGATAACACTAGCAGTGCCAATAACATTAGCAGTGCCAATAACATTGATAATGCTAGTAACATTAGCAGTGCCACTAACATTAGTAGTGCCGTCATATCGAGCCCACTCTGCAATGTGTACTACATCATCTTTATCTGCTGTATCCCACAAAAAAATCGTCCTTACTCAGATCCAAAAATTAAAAATTCTGCACTTTTTAAAATATTTTACAATGACATTTGTCAATGTGTCAAACATCATTTGACACATGAGATCTATATCAGCAACGCGGGAATTTCCTGTTCTTGTAAGCGTTTTTGATGTGAAATATTTTTAACTTGAGATTTTGTAGACTTCATATTTTTCATGTTCTTTTAACTTTAGAAATTTTCAGATCTGTTTTCAGTAATAGACGTACAACCCCGATAAACCAGAAATTTGAAATTTCGTAATCAAAAACAAGGGTTCGACTTAAACACCTGAATTTATTTAAAATATCAATAGAATTCAAAATTCGTAACCGCAAACGTTATTTTTCAATTCTTTTGAGAAGTATCCACTTTCTATATTTAATTTATTTGTTTTTCTATTCTACATTTCTGATAGGAAAATTAAAATCTTTCAAAGCACTCTCGAACATGAATCTTAATAAAATATCATATCTCGAGTACTAATAGTTTTTAAAGCATTTCAAACAGTTAGTGGAAAACCTCATTCCAATTCCAATGCAGATATTTTTAAAATACATTAACTCTTGTAATATAATATAATCAAATAGGAATTCTTGCATTTTCCCTCCGGTTTAAACGGTGAATTGCTTTTAATAATCCCAGGGATAACCACACAGGATCAGACCACAGAAAAGGGAATATTCATCAGTGAGTTGGATGCTCTCCAAGTCTCTTATAATTATTTCCCCGTTACTATTTGTTTATTGATTATACAAATAATTTAAGTCAAATAGGGTTACTCTGTATTAATTCTTCGTCTGAAGTGGGCAAGGGAATTTGCATTTTGTTTTGAATTCAAAAGGGAATTTTGTTCCCAAATTAGCATAACCATAGTTCTAACTAAAACTATTCTACCAAGATAGCGGCAAGTCAATATATTGCTTCAAATAAAGCTAAGTTTGTTTTGTTATACACAGGGATGAGAGTAGTTGGAAAGTAAAATCGAGGAAATTCAATATTAGATATTATTAAACTTGTAAACCATGTGATTATAAATCCTGATGATTAATTTTAAAATTGCATGAATATATAAATATCAATCACATGCATGATTTTAATTTAAGAGAATATGAATCCCGAAATGAGGCTTCTAAATCACATGAATATGAAACTCTATATCGGATTTAAAAAATGCGAAAATACAAATCATGATGCGTAATTTTTAAATCACGTAAATACGAATCACGATACGTAATTCTTAAATAGCGCGAATACGAATCCCACTGTCTAATTTTTAAAGCACGCATAAATAGGAAAATCGATGTTTGATATTACAAGCGCAAAAACGAATCACGACATTGGATTTTAAGCTCGCAAGAATACGAATCGCTATATAGGGCTTTAAAAGTGCGTAATTACAAATCGCGATATTGGATTTTTAAATCTCGTAAATAAGAATCGCAATTTACGACATTTAAATCGCCTGATTAAGAATCGCAACGTTAAACTTTTAAATCAGGTAAATACGAAAATCAATGTTTGAGGGAGGAATGAGGACAATACTTTCGCTTCGCAGAAAATTTAATTCCAAATAAAATATTTTAACTTGTGCACAAAAAATTCCATATTTCAGTGGAAATCAGCGGGAAAAATGGAATAATCTGAAAAAAAGCGGAAATCCGCGAATCCGCGGAAGAATCACATCCCTGTATACAGAATGAAGTTTACTATTGGCAGAATAGCTATATCAAGATAGAATAAGGTTGATTTAAATGTTAGCAATAATTTTATCACAAAGCACAACAAAGCTTATATATCGGAGCTTAAATTTAATTACACTTGTTTATGCTCTATTAAGTTCAAATTAAGCTCGCATAAACAACCGTTTTATATTGAGACTGTATATGCCTTTTAAAGACAAGGCTAGAAAAATATTCAGAAGCTGAGGATGAATCATCATTCACAAATTAAGAGTAGAAATGGGCCGGGGTAGCCTGGTTGGCAGGGCGCTGGGCCCATGTCCAAGAGTTCGAGGGTTCGAACCCCGCCGGCCGAAAACTCCCCGTGTAGTTAGTGACTGGTGCATGCTAAAATTCTGTCGAGTCGCAAAGTCCTCCATGTTCCCATAACAAATCAACACCTCTGGGGGTACTGGATTGGAGATCGGTGACGTATGATGTGGCAGAAGTCGAATTCTTGGCCATAGATGGCGCCACTGAAAAACAAGTATCTCACACTCTGTCTTAAATTTGCTCGGTTTCACCAACAGGCTTGCCCTTGTGGCAAGTGGCATTAGAACCAACTAACTAAGAGTAGAAATCGTTCTTAAATCGAGGATAAATCCATTTTTTCAAGGTTTTGTTTAGATTTTATAGATAACCATCACGAAAACAAGGTTTATTTGTGATAGACTTTTTTTAACACTTTAACACATTTGATAATTAAGTTTTCAACAAAAAAAAATTGCATTTCAGAGCCAGGACAAAGATAAATCAAAAACAAGGCAAAAAGAAAGTTTGCAGTAAAAGCTAAAAAAGGAAATTTTTTATAGGTTGTTACATTTTACATTTTATTTTACGTATTTATTCAATGTTTAAGAAAACAAGCTTACGATACTAACATTCCTACTACATTATTTGCCTTGTACTTGTAGTATTCATTATATTCATAACAATATCGAATAAAATATTCCTCTCTATCAAAATAAAAAATATTAAAAAAAAAACATTTCTAAACGAAATTCACCAGTTTTGTTAGTTTTTGAAGATTCAATCATAAGATGTTACGTTCAGAGTGTAAGGAAGTAAATATTTGAAGTAAGATTTCTTTTTTCCTGTACATTGAATTTGAAGATAATAATCATAACTCTAACAACCACAATATGCAGAAAAAAATAAGTTCAGCTTTTCACACTTTTTTTTTTTTTTGTAAATTTGAGATAAATCAAGATTATCATTATGAAACATAAAAATATCTGTTTAACATTATTTTTATTTTCAATATTTGAAAAAGTTATAAGAACTATTAATTCTTTATCATACATACTTTATAAGTGAAATTTTGTATATTAATAATGCATAACATGCATGCATTGAGAATTCAAATTTAAAATGTTTCGTTCTTAAAACTTTTAATTACTAAACCCCTAAATGACTGATAACTTAATAATAATCATATGTCCAAAAATAGAATAGTCTTTACTTTGTGGTTATGTAGACTAAAGCAAAAAGAAAAATAAATAAAGCACATATTAAGTAACAGAAACGCATAGCCATACTATAGTTTCAGTTCTCCAAACAAGAACAACAAAACAAAATGGCAGTAGAAAAATAACCAGACAAACATTTACAAATTAATTTGTCCAGCAGATGAAGAGAAACAAGCTTTTCTGAAATCATTCAATTTTCCTTGTTTTAAAAAATTCTAATATTTTAGTAAAATTATCTTTCTAGGATCCTATCCTTTGCTCGAATTTAAAATTATTTTCTAGTTTAATTTCTACATCTCGGGTTCTCTAACATATCTGAGTTTTTTTAATCTTTTCTTTCATTATCTAGTTCAAACCTGTTACTCTTCCTCGATTGGCAAAACCAGTCCTCAGATATTTGGTTACTGATATTTTATGTATAGACATCGAGGTATGCACTTGGTAATAAAACCAAATAATAATTATATAACTAATATATAGTATTATTAGTTATATAACTTCATAGTAGTAGTTGGATAATATATATTATTATATAACATATAGTTGTATAAGATATTATTATAGTTGTATAAGATAGTTTTGTAACATATTTGCTATTTATTTGTTATTTATTTAAGTTGCTTTGCTTTATTATTTTATGAAAAACATAATATAAACCAAAAAGCTACATTAACTTCAACTTAAAAGTATCATAAAGTAGTTTTTGCAATGAATTTTTTGTACAATTATTTTTTTCTAGTTAATAAATGTTCGGTAACTCTACGACATATTACACGAAACACTTAAATACATTATATCATTTAATGATACATTACAGAACACTATTATTTTTCATTTTATTATTTTATGGCCAATTTTTTAAAATTCTTTTTCATGTAAAAGTTAAAAGATATGTCTAATGTGAAACATTTAAATATGTAGGATAAACCAACCAGTGAAGGAACATTTCATATATATTGATTAAAAATGAGAATTTGAAAGTTTTTCTTGAGATTGATTGGTAACAATAGCTTACTGCTAAACAATAGGAAGTCATCTAGCAATGTTTTGGATTACCTGGTCAAATAGACTTCTCCGGAAAAATTTTTAAATTTGTTCTGCAACACCTTGATTTTTTGAAAAAATTATAAGGTGAGTGTTTGTATTTATATGTTTGAAGTGGAACTAATTGCATGTAACATTTTTATTTTTCTCACTGTGAAGAAGAGAATTCAAAATATAGTTATTGAAGTTGCGTTTTATTTTTTTAAGCATCATAGCATAAACAAGTACTGAGATAAGGGGGTGTTTATTCACTGGATCACCAAACGATGAAAAACCAGTGAATGAACAAGTGTTCCTTTACTGGGTTTTTCTAAGTTAAGAAAGAAAAACTTTAATTTTCTTGTACCATTAATGATGTTTCGCATGAAAAGTATGCAAAAAATACAAAAAACAACTTCTAACCAGTGAAGGAACAGGCATTTTCCTTTACTGGGCATAGATTTCCCAGTGAATGAACAATATGTAGTTTTTTCAATTCATGATTACAAAAAAAAGTTAACATTTTGCAAGTATTTATATCTTATAATTTCAAGAATAGGCTTGTTTTTAAATATTTGTACAGCTTATAAATTCATAAAGAGCACTAAAAAATAACCAAAATTAAGTGTTCTTCACTTGGTTTTCTTACTACTTGTTATTTGTACCTCCAAAACTTTAAAACAATATTATGTAAGTTCTCTACAAATTTTTTACATAATTTGCGATTAGTAACAAATATGTTGACACTGTCACTTAACTAAAATTACGAATTTAGAAATTAATATGATTTTTTAAAAGGCAAGCGAAGCTTAAGTGTTCCTTCACTGGTTAGTTTACCCTATACGTTTACAATATTTTCCACCTTACGTAAAGTAATCATAAATTTAGATAACATAAATTGTAATCACATCAAATGAAAAACAAGTACAAAGAATTATATAAAACGCTCTATTTCGCCTTAAAACTAAACAAACAGCTCTTATAACAATACTCAACTTACACTCTATAATAATACTCATGAATGTTTGATAAGAATTGTATGTGTATTATTTATTTAGAATAGTAGAATAATGAAGTGGAGAATAATGTAAATAACGAAACAGAATATGTATAACACTTAGATGATATATTAACTATTAAACTAAACATACAACCTAAATCGTTCTTTTTGCGAAACAATGAGTTATTCATCGAGCAAATAAAAGTGTTTTCATCTACGTATTGCTAAACTGAAACTAAATATGACATTTTAAACATATTTAGTTTTAGTTTAGCAATACGAAGTAATAATATTTCAGGTGCGCTGCATCCTGCATAAAAAAATAATTAATTATTGTGGTATACAATACAAAAACCAATTTAAAAATAAATATTATTAAAAAAAGTCCGTTTAGTTTGACAATAATTATTTTTTCCTTCAGAATTGAATTATATAATTTATAGCTTATCTATAATAATAAAATGAAGAATTTGTCTCTGCGCCTGGTTTCTCTTGTAACTACAGAATCGTATGTGCTAGTGTCCTGAAATTTAGACAGTGAATAGTATGGATAATTTTAGCCACTGATCCTAAACATTCATTCAAAAAATTTCTATTAGATCGTTACTTGACGTTTGAAAAATGGAGATTCTTTATTGGCTTAGAAATCGCATGCAGAATCGCTTAGAAACTGTAGACGAACCTATTTTTTTCTAATATTTTATAAATGATATCAGTGGCATTTGCTAGCTTATAGCTATCATTAAAAAATGAGTTTTTTTGCACATTAAGATTTAATTACCTTCCTGATTATTTCGGATAAACTTAACCATTTACCTGAACCTGGTGATATAAACGGACTACGTCAATAAATGAGTATTCCTAAAGTTATATATAACAACGTGTTTATTTTGTTTATAGATATGCTTTATAAAAGTCAAGCATCACTGGCTGCGGTCAGTATGCGGGTGGGTGACCACTTTGATCAGCTTGCGATGGGCCCGAAGGTGTGCAGTATTGGTCCTCGTTAAACAGTTCTACCGTAAAGTGCTCAGCTTCACGTGCAAGTCCTCGGGCTACCGAAGCGAAGGCGTTATTACCTCTGCAGAGATTCAAAATTGTGATGGCATATCTTAGGATAATCGTCAGGGATGCTTCCCAGACCGTCGCCAATAGCCCATTGTGCAGCTCTAGTGCGTCGTAAATAAATTACGATTACAGCTTTATAAAGGTGACTCTAAAGAACTAAATAATTTAAAATCGAAGATTTTTGAAATAAAAATAAATAAGTTATGTACTGAAAAACAAAATTAATGGGTAAATAATATGAATTCATTTAGGAAAAAAACGTAAACATTTGCCATACGATTATTGGCGTTAATCATACTGATATAAATAAGAAATAAGCTAAGCACTTAAAACCAAAATCAATAAAGTAATAGTTGTAATTCGTTTAAGAAAACTAAAAAAAAAATTAAATTATTGTAGGCCAATGATGCTTAATTAGTTTTTCCTAATAGCACTACTGGTATTGTGGTAATTGATGCTGTTTTAATAGTTTCATATGTTATAGTATAGGTGTAATTTATTATTATATTAGTTTACTGGTCCCTGTGAAAATTGCTTCAGTACTGAAAAGTTTTATTATAGATACTGTAGAAAGAGTCACTTGTACTTTATTTGACAAATTCAGAAGATAAAAATTTTTTAAACATTACTTTAAGAAAATCTTTTTAAAAAAATCTGATGGTTAGAGTTGTTAGTTATAAAACTTACACTTTTGACAACCGGGTCCAGAACGAAGTTTTGACCAAACAGCAGCTCCAGCGAACGCCAAGAAGCAGCAAAGTGCAACAGCAATTAGCAAACTTGGTCCAATCCATGATGTATCAGCTTTATCACCAGCTGAGTTTCTTTGCCGGATAACTAAATGAACATATTTTATGATAGATTAATCAATAAATTTTTCATAACTACAGGGTGCTCCGTAATGACCACCATGTCCAGAAACTGTCGACCATTTTATTAATTATCATACAGCAACATTTTATAGTAGGGTGATCTGATCGTAGTGCATTAGAAGTTGAAAACGAACAAATGTTCAAATTCTACTTACAGATAATGGGAAAAACGGGTAAATGAAAGCTTGGTTTATATTTAAAAAAAATTCAATCTTTTTGATGGAGTATGTTACATATAAAGGGTGAAGATTAGTCATTTGAAAATACTGTTGACTTAGATGGCATTTTCAGACGGATGAAAAAAGAATTTTTTATTCAATCAAACTAATTTTAAAGCATGATTATGATTCGTGTTTCAACTGTCTCTCCTCTAAAGATGGCTATCATAGCAATAATTTTGTTTTAGCCAACAGATTATATCCAGGATATAATAAAAATATTAAGATGGTTGACAATTTAAGAATATAAATAAAGAATAGTAAATTAGACGGAAGGTTTTCAAAAATGTATAGCAGGAAAGCTGTAATTAAAAATAAAAAGTTTTTGGTTTTAGTTTAAAAGCTTTTGACAGACGGCACTGCAGATAGTAAGCATGTAAATCAAACAAATTGATTGAAAATCACGTCACAATTTTCGGAAATCTTTTAAAGAATCAATATCATATTAAAATATTGTGAAAAATCTACTATCTATCGAAACCACAACTCTTAATACTACATGATGTGATATTATATTTAATAAGTTTTATCTAGAGGTTTGTTATCTGCACCAATCATCTTTCGAAAAAAAAAGAACTGAAACTGTGAACTTTGAGAACTCTAATATCTTTATATACTGTTCCATGAGTCAGCTGCAAGATTTTTTCTTACCTAATCTACTTTCTCGTTTTGAGTTCCCATTTCTCGGGGCAGAAACTGAACTGAGTGGAATAAATAAATCAATAGTCATTTACACCATTCTTATTGGATAATTCATATTTGTCTCCCAATAGAAACGTATTCCTATTGGTTGCCATCTGTAACTGATAGATCATTGATGAATTACCAATTAAAAAGTAAGTGATGTCAACTTAGACATCTCTATGTTTAAAATTTGAGAACCATCGTTCTAATTTAGAACATATTAGCCAAATCTATACAAATGTATTAGGCACTATCGAATTATTGAGAACATTTATAGCTGCATTAAATAAAATGGAATCAAAAATTAACAGGCTTGGATATTTGGATATAAAATTAACTGTCGAGCTACTGAGTAAAGTTTCTACAAAATTCCAATGCAGCTGGTAACTGTACTTCTCCATTAACAAACAGAAAAAAAACGGAAAATCAATTAAGTCCTATAACGTTTCAACCTAAGCTCGATAACGGCAAATAAAAGAGTATAATCCAAGTAAAAAAATAAACAATCGGTCGATATGTTCCCTTTAGTTAATGCAGACGCAAACAATCGTATTTTGAGATGCAGGTTCCATAAAGTGTCGTTAAAGTTTCTTCTGTTCTAAACTTCGTTTCATATTTTCTAAATGATTAGCACTCTTTTCAGACATTTCAGTCAATTTAAAATTTAAGTTGAAAAATAATAAATGAATTAGCGATTATAATATTACATGTATTATAATGTAGAAAAGACCTAAAGTTGGCAACAGTCAGTGCAATTAAACATCCCAAAGTCATTTCAAATATTTAATCATTTAGAATATTTTATGAACATAAACTGATTGGTTTGAATAAAAAGATTATGTTACATAACACTAAATTTTAATTTTTTTTTGTTTTTCATTTCTTCTTTCTCTTTATTTTACCCCGTCTAAACAATAAACAAAAAAAGCAACGAAATTACCAAACTTAAAAAAAGTTAACATGAATAACAAATATATTTTATACGTCACGAATAAAACCTCTAAGTGAGAATATCTCACAAAATAGTACATTTGTTTTTGAAAAAAAAACATAAAAATCTTTATATGCAGTAAAACATCAGTGACACGTTATTATTAACAGAAAAATCATCCTCAAATCGAATAAGAAATGGAAAACAATATATTTAAGATATATTTTTATGATCTAAAACAAGGTGAGAATACGTTAAGAAACAAAAAGAATGAAAAGCTAAGCCACAATGTTATGCAGGATCTTTCAAATATACTTATGTACAAACTTTGTCAATGGGTTGGGTTAATCATAAGAATTGAGAATCGCCCATCAACTTTTTTCTCAGAAATGTCATAATTTCTGTGCCACTAGAAGTGCCTTCCCATTTCATTTTTTTTTTTACAATTTGGCTGTTCATGCGCATTTGAAAATTTAATTTTCTAAATTATTTAATTTTTATAATGATTATTTTCAAAAAGATCCAAAAATAGTTGTTTTATCGTAATTAAAAAATTTGGGGAGCACAAACCTTGAATCAGCAAATATTTCTTTTATTTCCAATGAGCTGCGCAATCGGTCTTGCCGATGAGCAGACCTAGTGCGTTTTCCAGAGGCGGTATCCACTCGTTCAGGACCACCACAATGGGTGAGATATCGTTGGTCATGATAATTTGGACGTCTAGTTTCTGCCATACTAGATGGCAGCACCGAGACTCTATTTGGATGCTAAAGAGCACTAGAAATTTAATTTTGCCAGAAATGCCAAGAGACGATAGGGCACTCCAGGGATCTTTTACATGCCGCATAATCATACGACACGGCCGCTGAGGATTTTCTGCATCCCGAAAATCCGGTGTCTCGGTCGGGGATCGAACCCGCAGACTTGGGCTCCGAAGGCCGACGGCAAACCAACCCAGCCATGAATCAGCAAATATTTAATTTAATATAAACAGCTGTTTCAAAGCTTGTTTGAATGCAATTTTGTACAGTAAACGCAAAATAATAGTAATTTAAATACGTGTAGGTTCGTAATTCTCAATCCTTATGTCATGTCTTATCTTCTCCGAATGCTTGTACATGAAATTCTCAAACAACATGTGTTGTTGTTGCTAATTACCATCTGGTCTGACGGGGTCAGACCAGATCAATGAATCCGTTGATATTGAGAAAATCCGAAACCAGAATGGGAGAGGAATGAATATCGTTCCAGTCCAGCCCTAAACAGATCAAGATGTGCTCAGGTGATGCCTGGTTTTGTTGGCATTTAGGGCAAAGAGGAAAGATCTTTTGATTTGCAGAAAATGTGAGACTTTTCAACAACATGTGTACAAATACGTATTCAAAATTTTCATAAATTCATTTTTTTTCTATATGTAAATACAATACAAAATATCAAAAAAGGAAAAACAATCGTTACCTCGTTCTTCCATTGGCGTTCGCAAAGTACGCGTGCGCACCATTACAGGCTTGCTTTTTCCAATATGATTTACGGCGTACACAACAAACAGAAATTCGGTATTTGGAGTCAACCCCATCACTATGAAATACGGTATATAGCTGCTGGTTTGATTGAAAACTACGTGACTGCTGTATTCCGATATTTCCAAGTTGTATTTTAGGTCAGGATCTTGTCTTGGTCCTTTCACACACGTTATTGTGACTGAAGACATCGTAATGTTGACAGAAGTGCAGTTTTTTAATGTTTCTGGTGGTCCTGAAAAACATTTATTAGAAATAATTTAATTCCCCTTTTTTAATTATTTTTGTGGTTGTTTGTTAAATAAATGAATGAAATAATTACGTAGTATGTCGTAACGTTTTACATTTCTACGAAAATCAATTCAATATTTTGGTTTAATAATCTTTAAAGAATAATTTATCAAAAATGTTTTTTTTCGACATTTTTTCAAAAATTTAGCTGTGTTGTTCCCTTTTAACATTAGAACGACTTGACATTTTTGTCTACCTAGCACAAGAACGACTAAAATGTTTTACTAGTGAGCTGGTTAGTGAAAGAAAATTTATATAATAATGAAATTTATATTTATCAGTTAAACTTTAATTGAAACCAATGTACCATTACTATGTATGAAACTAATGTACCATTAATGCTGATGAATTAGTTAAATAATTTACTGTTTCTGACCTATTAAATTCATATACATTCTCTACACTATTTTGAATGTTTTTCGTACAGTTTTCTTTCATAAACTTTGCTCTGATAGAATAAATAATGTCATGATGTTTCCATAAATCTTAATTGTTTAAATATTCTAAATAAAAACTTTTTTTTGCATAAATTAAGTCTAAGGCCATAGTTTTTTTCATTAAAATAAAAGCAATAATAGAGATAATAATACTAGAGTTACATGGAATGCTTAATCATACTTTAAATTCTCATACACGCACTCAACATATTTTAAGCAAAAAATAATGATACATTGAGATAGATTATTATATGAAAATATATTGTTCCGATATATAACGAATAATATATATTATTATACGAAAAATGTTGTTTTAGTATAAACTAGTAGGTCATATAATAAAGTAGGCTTTACAATAAAATAAAGAAAAAATTCAGCCAAAATAAAAATTAAAAAAAAAAACAATTTTCATACAGTTAACCATGAATAATTTACGATAAGTTGTAAAGAATGAATTTTATTAAGGAAAATAACCAAAGAAAACTCATAAACAAGATCTAATGCATAATTATAATCCATCACTTTTGAAAAAAACTGTAGCTCAATTTTAGAAAAGTTTTTCAAAGTTTGTATATGATTCATGGATGGATTGGATCTTGTCATTTCTTTAATAGTGTTATTGCACAATACACTTATTTCCGTCACAGATAAATGAGTCTGTTAAATCAGGTACTTTAAAATCCATTTCCTTTTTTTCACTATTGGAAATGTGCTTCTGATTCTTTCTTGAGATTTATTTAGACATTTTAATGGTTTCAGACGCACTTATAATTTTTTTCTATTCCTGGAATGATAATTTACTCCGTTTTTCAATATTACTGGTGGTGTTGTTGAAAAAGCAGGTGTCTATTTGGAACGGCTTATAACTGCTGCTGATGTACAAACAGAATGACAGGGAACAATAATACTGCGAAGTATATTTGAATGTGTATGTACAGTGGACGAAATAAAAAACGGGCCACCTAGAAAAACTTTTGATCTAATGATCGGATCTTCACGTCTTCTTAAGTCTTCACGTCTTAATTCAATTTCAAAGATTCAAAGGGGAACCTCAAATATGTTAATTAATTAGTGCAGACGATAATTTAAGTTACAAATTCAGCCAAAAAAGTGCACTTTCTCTGAATAAACATACCGATTTTTTTTTGATGGATTTGGATTTCTGAACCTCAAAATATAGGGGGTAGCCGCAATCTGGGAGGCTTGGACCCCTTAATATTAATCTTACTTTTTGCTTATTTCACCATTCTCGAAAACATTTTAAGCGAATTAAATAATTTTTGCATACAATTCTATATAACAATTATAAAATTCATTTAGCCAAACATAGTTCCATGCAAAACAACTCTTAGTAAGTATTTACTATTTCTTATTAGTTTATTTTATATGAATCGAAAAAAATTTTAATTGTAAGGGATAAAATTTTTTTACACAATTTTAAAGAATGCATTTTTTGCATGGCAAAAGGTGAGCAAAATCGGACAAATGCTTCCTGAGAAATGAAACTTTAAAAGTACGAATTTTTAAATCTCGATTTCTCAGAAACTATTCGACCAATTTCGCTCATATTTTGCATTTTGCCATTTAAAATCACATTGTTTAAAATGACTTCAAAAATTTATAACTTATAATTCAAAATGTTTTCGACTATTATTAAACAAAAAATTAAAAAACAATAAATATATACTGAAAGTTATATTTTGTATGGAATATACTGGATGAGCAAATTTTATAATTGTGTGCAAAAATAAAATTAACATTAAGGTTCCAAATTTTAGACCACTCTGCTGACCAAACTATTTGGACCACTTTTTCCGGATTGCAGCTGATTTGAGGAGTCAGAAATCCGTATCCATCGAAACAAAGGTAAGCTTATTCAGAAAACGAATATTTTTATGTCGTAACTTAAAATGTCGCCTGCATTAAAAAATTAACATATTTGAGGTCACCTCCTCAATATGGTTCACATTAAGATTGAGCCCAAGAGAGTGATGATCCGAACATTAGATGAAAAGTTCGTTTTTTATTTCGCTTTTTTTTTCGTTCGTTTTTTATTTTGCGCACTGTACATTATAGATAATATGAGCAAAGTGGCTCTTTGAAACATGTAAAGACTTCGATAGAGACAAAAATGTGATAAATTATTTTCGAAAATGATGGATTGAGTCCATACATTAGATATTGTTTATGCGAAACTTTTTACTTTTTGTTTATAAGAATCTTTCTTACCTATTCTCCACGATAAAATTTAAATTTAAAACTTATCGTAAATTTTCATGGTTAACTGAATATATATTCTATATTCCATGTTACCTGAATATATATTCTAACTACCCTTTTCCTTTATTGTATTGTATGCCCAACTAATTTATAATAAGGAAAGATGAAAACTTGTTTTTTTTTCCTATTTCGTTCTCAAAATTTCTGGCTCAAAATGTGCTGAATGCCTCTATGAGATTTTTAGACATGCTTAAACTTTTCTTGTATCTCTATTATTAGTACTACTATTTCGATCTAAGAAGAACTATCACCATCTATGCAAGACCTTCCTTATATAAAAATCTTCAAGAAAAATATTTTTTCACGCAGACATCGAAAATGCACCTAATTATGAAAATAACACGATTATGCGTTATAGATTTTAAACTAACAAGGCATATTTAGTTAGGCACTAATGTACACTTTCGATCTTTTGCTAAAACATAATGTAGTAGTTTGAATAAGTTGTCTGAAACAGCAAAAAAAGGAGAAACTTCAAGCAAAATATTTTTCGCTTTGCCCTTAAGATAATACCAATACTTGAGAAGAAAAAATATAATATGCATTGACTTTGAAATAGCGGTTGCTCTATTTAATTACTAAATGTTCCATTAAAAGTAATTAAATAATATTTTAAAGGATTTGTATCATATAGATATAAAATAATTAAGAATATTTAATTTATTAATGCCATTAATTTTGTAAAATGAAAGATGCTTTTAAGCAACCCATTTAGTTCAGTAATCAAATTACAGATATATTAGCAAACTCTGGAAAGCTAAATTAAAGAAATTCGATTACCTTAAGTTATAGAACGATGGATTAATGCAATTAATCGCATTAGTACTAAAATTATAACTTTATAAAATTCTGTATAAGCATTGAATGTTCCCAGTTATCTAGTTATAATAACGAAATAACTTTATGGAAGATTTATGCAACTTAATAAATAAATCCGCTTCCATACTTTAAGAACATTTGAATAAGTTAATGAAAAATATAATCTTTAGCATTTTGATACCTAAAAATAAAGTGGTTGTCTTTTATATATTTTAATTTTATTAGTTTTAATTGAAACAATACTTTATATCTCTCGTAATTTAAATGTCGAGCTTTAAAATTCAGTTTCGTAACTTAAAAATAAATGTTTTCATTCTAATTGTTCTGTTATCAAATACTACTTATTAATCCTATCTTAGTTTTAACGGAAATTCTAGTTCTCAGAACTATAGTTTTCATTACTACAAAACTGAAAAGTAAATTTAATCGAATAAATGGCTTTTCTGCCGGTATTGTGATAAAAATTAACCAATTTTACCACATTTACTAAATTTTATCAAAAATCTTAAACCATGTTTTATTGTCTTTTTCACAAAAGGTAAATATTTAACCATACGGTAAAAATTATCGAGCTCTTTAATTTTCCAATAGAGATAGAAACACAGTAAATTTAACTAAATTCTACAGAAGGTTTTTCTTAGTAAAGTAGTGTAAAAACCTTAAAACTGTTTACTCTACTTTACTGTAATCTACGCAATTTCATATAACAAATTCCAAAATTTAATTGAAATAGATTAAATCGTTTTTCATCATTATAAACTTTAAAGAAATGGTATTTTCAAAATGCAGTTTTTTAAAATTCCCTGAATTGAAAAACTAATCTTTGCATATACGTGATTTTTAACAGAAATTTTAACAAAGTAGCGTTATTTTTAACACAGTATATATCAAAAATATTGATTTGTTCCTTTTCCCCCTCTAATATTTAAAGCAATTATTCAACTACGCATACCATCTAAACGTCACCAACACTCTTCATATTATTATTGATATTTCAATATTTTACAGTTCAGTTTAAAACATCATCTCTTGACTCACGTAATAAGGTCTTCCGAACGAACCTTTTCTAGAAGGCTGTATTAAAAGCAAGTCATGGCGTGCAAGCGGAGTACAAGAGTAAACAAAGTCAAGTGAGGTTCCGTGCTAAGAACTTTCTACACTTTACCTGGAGGAAGAGCAACGCACTTACCTAAAGGTATGATAGTAAATATGCATGGCATTTGCTGTTCTCCCACCGAATTTTTTCCCCAGCAATAAAGTGTTCCATAATCGCGTGCAGATCTCGGGGTGTATGTTGCGACACTTCTTAATCCGCCACTGGTGTACGAAACGTTGTAATGGCGGTCGGCAGTGTTGCTGAAACTCCATTTAAAGTCTACTTTAGATGGATCGGCGTCCACTTGGCACTCTATTCTCTTCATTTCGCCAACAGGTACTGTGTGTGTCTTTTTTAAGCCAGGACTGCAAATTGGAGCATCTGATAAAAAAAAAGATTCATTTTGAACAAAATAGCAGAGGACAATCAAAGAAATACACTACACTATAGCGAAACTAATCTATTTTATTTCTTAAAAAAATTATAAGACATTTTATTTACTCATATTTTATCGAATGGTAGCTGTAGTTTGCAACTGTTGTGGTGATCTTCAAACTTAATATTCTAGATTTTATTTTGAACTTTCTAACCCCTTAAATTCTTCAACCCAGATTTTTTTCATGGAATTTTTAACCTTAAAGTGTATACTCCTTTATAGTGTATTTTAAACTTAAGGTTAGCACAGATTGTCTCAGTTTTCATGAAAAGAATTAATTGCGAATACTTTAATTTTCAAACATAAATTTATAAAAAATGTGCGAACTAAAAATACATTTTAAACTATTTCATATTAAATTTAAAAAAAGAGAACTCGAATAGAAAACGAAAAAAATTGCTATTTTCAAACTTATAACTACAAAATATATTTTTTATGCTCATGCAAATTTCTTAAGATCAAATACATCTTTAAGATAAATATATGAAATTTTGCAGGAATTTGAAAAATCGAAAATTTTAACTAAAACACAAAATTAAGAAAGCCTAAACATTATAGCTGTTATATTTCATTACTATGGATAGAACTATTACAAAATGTAGTTTCTTAGATTGAGTTTATCACTGTATTTGTATTTAAACATTCTAAACTTTTTACTAACATTTTGAAGTAATTATAGTAATTGTTAGAGGAATTTAATCTACGCTAAAGTCGTAGTTCTTTCTATTAGGTTTTTAATTAAATTATAAGAAGAACATATAAAAATAATTCTTTCAAAAATACAATTCTTTCACAGTTTCTTAAAAGTTCAGATTCGATTTCTGTTACAGCACATTAAATAAACTCTTTAACTCAGGCAGTTATTAATAAAAATAGCTTTTGTAAATAGCTATTTACAATAGTTATAAGGACAAACTAGTTATTTTAAAGCTGACTTTTTTTTAATTTACCAAAATCTCACTTACTATCCCCATCTTTCATTAAACTCTTTAATTACTCGAAGGTCACTGTGCTATCTAATTATTGTGTAAATCGTTAAATTTACCGAAATCTCATTAATATGTTCTTTCATAGATCTCTTTAAATAATCGTTGAACCGTCATATTACCGTCAAAATCAGGAAATTTACAGAAATTTCACTAAAATGATCTTTAATTAAACTGTTTTATTGGTAATCTAAAGTCATTGTAGTATCGAATTATTGTAGAAATCATGGAGTGTGTATAATTTAATGGAAAAGTAACTTTAAAATAAGTATCATTGCAAATATACATGAATACTAAGTATTTTATGTGGTTTGTGCAAACTATCACAATCTGAATCAAGGTTGGCAAGTTTATGCCGAGGTGGTTAAAACCACTGGTAGAAACCGGTTAAAACTGACATGGCAGAAACCCTTTCCTGCCACATTCGTGGCAGAAACTGGCAGAAATTCAGAAAATGACGTAAAAGTAAGTACTGAGATTGACATACAATGGATAATTCATAGAAAAAACAATTAAATATTAAACAAAGTACAATTTATTTACAAAATTATCAGCATTCAAAATCAAATACTACATTTTTTGCACTCTGCAGTAATCTATAACGAAGGAAAAGTTTTGATGCAGTTTCTAAACCTAAACAATTTGTCAATTTGCTATGGAACGAACGAGAAATTTGAGAAAATTCTCTCGAGTCCAGCAGAACTAGCAGGTATTGCCATCAAGGAACAAGCAAGATTTGTGAAACTTTCATCTATTGCATATCTTTTAAAACTGGACCACCATGTAGCAGCTGGGGTAGTGGTCAAAACTTGACTGGAAAAAAATGTTTTAGGAAATGGGGCGATTTGTTTTGCAAAGCTATGACATAAGGTACAAAATCTGGGTTAATATTGGCGAGTTAAATTCTGGCACTTTCTTCTTGAGCACATGATAATTACAATCCCAAATACTTTGGATGCAGCATATAAGCTAGCAAATGATAATCAATAACTGCCTGTTTAAATCTGTGTGTCAACAAAATGTCATTAAGCAATTACTAGAACTAATATAGAAGTTTTTTTAGTTTTTACCGGTTATAACTAGTTTCTGCCACTGGTATGGCAAAAACCAGTTTCTGCCGGCAAAAAGTCAACCCTGTCATGGAGTGTCTATAATTTAACGAAAAAGTGAAATTAAAATAAATATCATTGCAACTATACATGAATTATAAGTATTTTATGTGATTTTCGCAAATTATCACAGTATGAATACAGTTTATACCACAATAAATACAAAAATTAAAAGATATAGTAGAATTTCTAACATATTTCTTACATTGACCTAACTATTACAAATCCTATAGTTAAAAAAAAAGAATACTTTCAAAAGATGTCACATCTTCTTTGACATTTGTGAATACAAAAATAAGTAAGATATTTTAGCTGGTAAATGCCATTCAAGAAATTTAGAGTACGGTCACGTAAGAACCCAATATTAAAATGGATTCATATTTGCCGACAGCCGATATTGAATGGATTGAAATAAAAACGAAAAATGTCGAGAGGAAATCCCCATGAGTTGGTAACATTTTTTTTCTTCAAGTTATCAGATCAGTTACCTAAATCATGTTTAGGAAAAAGGTTTTCTGATTTTGAAGAAAAGGTTTATCGATTTTATATTTATCTCTATATATTTTCTCACTCGCTTTACAATTTCATCAGAAGTCAAGAGTTGCTGACAAAAATATAGTCATATAACGACGTTATTACAAAATAAATAGTTTTTCCCTCATTTTTACAAACGTCTACAATGGGTTTGGTTGGGTTTTTTTTAATGGAAAACATGTTTATATGAATGTGCAGTATAGCTCTAGATAGATATGTGCAGTTTACAATCCATATTTAACGCAGTTATCGCCATGAAAAAAAATAAAGCTTTAAAAAGAATAAAAATATAAACAATTTATAAATAGCAAAAATAGCAACAGCAATAGATATTTTTTTGTATTTTATAACCATCGTTGAACAGTCGACCCAATTTCGGGTTTATGACTACTAATGTAGCCTTGTAACTTTAGACCAATCTTGAAGACAAGGAAACTCCTGAATCACTACCCCCAGAGCATGATTTGTTATGGGAACATGGAGGACTTTGTGAATCGACAGATTTAACGTGCATCAGTTCACCATTTACTACACGGGGAGTCTTCGGCAGGCGGGGTTTAAACCCCTGACCTCTTGGACGTGGGCTCATTGCCCTGTCCACCAGGCAATCTTGGCCGAATAGCAATATATAGCGGTATATAGCAAAAAGCTCATTAAAATAGCGACTCTTTCTTTAATGTATATAACGATCGTCATCTGTGTTTAGGCACTGATGATGATGCAAGTCATTATCTCTGAAACAAAGAGAAAATTCAGAATAAACCAAGTAAACCAAAGTGGCAAAAATTGACCGATTTTTCTAAAAATCAATTAATGGTTCAACGGATAAAATAAAGTTCAAAAAATTAAAAGAAGAAAATAAAGCATACCAAATGAAAAGAATTCCATATAAAATATACTATAGAAAATATTCTTCCAAGTAATTGAAATATAAAGAATTCAACAATACTCATAGTTTCTTGTATCAATTGATTTTACATTAGATGCATTTTACATTACTGTGATGAACAACAGAGTTGATTTGACTCGATTTTCTACATAAGTCACAAATTCTGTAAGTCGAAATCTAAGAATACGTTTATTTTAATCAGTGTGTAAACAAAACGACGTTAATCAAATTTTATGAATGACCCATTTTTAATTAGTAACCAAACAAATCATTAAGATCAGAGGAGTTCAGATTATTAACGAATGAAAAACTAGATTAAAATCACAATTTTTCAAAAACGCATACAGTAACAAAGATGAAACATAACTATCCCGGCCACGTTTATTTCCAGTTCTATTTATGTATGAATTACTAGCGTTGAGTAGTTACTTCGAAATAACAATGCAATAAGTAATTCTAATGCAGTTCCCCGTGATAACAATTTGCCCTTAGAAAAATAAAAAGAACAATGCATTAAAAACCACATTTATGAAATTTTAAAATCATCCCACTTCAATTTTGTCACCAAAATAACCATTCCCATTCTCGTTTGACCGAATTAATAGTATTTCAGCGATTATATATATATATATATATATATATATATATATATATATATATATATATATTGGTTTATATTGGTTTTCAGAACTATATAGTTCTTTTGACGCACACTTGGAAAAAATAAAAGAATGAAAAATAAGTTTAACCTAATAAATGCCATGCTCTAAGGTGTTATAATAGAATTACCAAATTTTACCAAATTTTCTATCTTTTATTACATAATATAAAACCATATTTTACAGTTAATTTTACCAAAATCATTACCAAAAGGCTTCGTTAAAATTTACCGTGCTTTTAAGTATTTCCATGTAACCAGAAAAACGATCATTTCATCATATTCTAATAGTTTTGACTATATTTTTTTCTTCATACACAGATGCTAAATCTAACTAACATTTACTTTTCAAACATACAACTTCTATACGCTGAATAAAAACTCCCAAGGTAATAAATGTAACATAAAATCCAAGATAAAATCGCAAATTCCTTTAAAGGATACCTTCTAAAACTACTCCAATGGCAACTGTCAACTGTTAAACCACTCAATTGTAGATGATCGATTGTTGATATGATGCCGAACTTATTTACGAGTTATAAGTGCCATCAATAACTCGTTTGATATACAGCGCTCCAGAAACATAATCATGCGTATGGGTCCTTCATTGTTAGCAAATTGATTTCAATATATTACTTTCGGAAAATTAGTTGTTACCAATTTATTATAGGCATGGTCAACAATTTCATTTTACAGCAATAATTAAAATAATAAATTTAAGTTTAATAGTTTGTTCCTAACCAAAAAAATTATTTAATTTTTTTCAGCATAAAATTTCTACCAGAACATGGTAACATTCATCGTGTTACTGGCTCTATTGGAATACCAAAAACTCGGTAGGTTTTATAAAAGCTCTCTGGTAGTGATTTCGGTAAAATTAACAATAAAATATTGTTTTATAATAAAAATTTGACATATGAGGTGAAAATTGGTAGTTTTATCATGAAGAACTTGGCTTAAAAACCATTTATTCGGTTAAAGTTTCTTTTCAGTTTTATATTTTGTCCTATGTGTGGTAATAAGATTTATAATTTTCAAAACCAGAATTGCTGGTAAATCGTTATTATGTGAACGGTAAAATGACCAAATGAATGGTTTAAATACCGTATATTTTGGTTTTATTAAAAACAATTAAGTTTTTCTTTTTTTTTTTTACAAAATGCCATAACCTTGCAGCATCATAACTTAACTGGAATTTTTCTTATCTATGTCACACCCTAAAATGGGAAATTTTAAAACAAATATATCGGAAACTAAAAAATAATAATGAATTAAAATGTTTCTTTTACTTATTTTTGTAGTTGACAGGACACTGCAGCAATTTTTTTTTTTAATTTGTAACTCTTTAGTTAGGTAAATTTTTTTTTTAAAAAAAAGCTTTCCACTCAGTATGCGAAGCAAATTCATGAAATAAGCAATGCATCGGAAACGAGAAATTGTGTAAGGAATAAAAAATATATACATATATGTAAGGTATTCTACACCACATATGAAATATTTGTTTTATAACATGAATATATTTTTCCATATTTTAACCTGGGAAGTTATCTGCCAGTATTTTTACCTTAAACTCCATTTTAGCGGAATACGAGTATGTTACGGAACAAAAAATCTGATATTACGTTATTTTTACAGTAATAATTATCGTAAAATCACTAAATGATTCTAATTAAATAAATATTTTACAGTAAAATGCATTTTACGAATGATGCTCACAAACTGTTGAAAATTTATACTGTAATTTGAACCGGAATTTTCCACAGCTTGTAAGTTTTTTGTTTGTTGTTAAGCTTTCTGTTCATTTTCAAAACCGATTTCTCAAAGACAGATACGAAAATAAAATTGCAATTGAAAAATATTTTTCAAAATTATTCAGACTTAATTGAAATATTTTTAAAAATTGTTACGGATTCCTTTCATGGTATTTATGGAATTAACTTCATTGTATTTAAAGCAATATTTTTATATATACCAGAGTAAAAACTAATTTTATGTGCAAAATATTTTGTACAATATATATATATACAATATATATATACAATATATATATGTCATACAGTTGTAATAAAATTTATTTTAAATACTTATTTGTTGTCGCGATCTATAACTTTGTATCTGCATACATTTTCTATTCGAAATTTGTTTTTCGAAATCTGTATTTTAAAGAAAAATACAGAAAAAATGGTATTTTCAATAAATTTGTTCCGAATTTTTTGCTTCAAATTAGAAATTACGTTATACGAATAATTGGAAATTATTTCCTGTGTACTATAAGAATTTTACTACAGTATTAAATACAATAATTTACTAGATTAAACATCATAATTATCAATATATATTAGGTGGATTCTGTATTAAACGCTATAATTCTATGTTTTCCAGAGTAAAACATATTTTATAAACATATTCATTCTCATATTGCTTGGACAAAACACTGTATTACTATTTATTTCAAAAGGATTTAATCTTGTTGATGTGTCCTAGAATTTAATATCTAAATGCACTTTTTGTTTGTCATTCATTTTTCCAAAATTTAATTTTGAAAGACAAATAAAGGAAAAATGCAAAATAATTTCACAAATAAAATATTTTGCATGATGTTTTATAACATAAAACTGCGAATAGGTAGTTTGAAAAATTGCTTTATGATATATATCTTTCATTTTCCTTGAAAATATTTAGTTAGTTTTAATTTATGGTACATTTTTAAATTGTATTTAAGTTCCGCTTTAATGAAACATTTTAAGAGAAATGTAATTTTATTTAAATAAAAAATTATTTTCTTCACAAAAATCCACAAATTTCGTAACATTTTCGAGAATCATTTTATTAATTTGCATTCTACAAAGAAATAAATGATATGTCAAATTATTAGCGATTTTTCATTGCTTAAGTAATAAAAAAGAAATAATGGGTTTAATACTTTCGAGGAAAATATTTGTAAATAAATGACTTGTAGATTAATGACTCTTGAATGCTCATATTCATTATCTTGAGAAGCTTCCTATTTGAATTCTACCACAGCCTCAGATATTTAGATCATTTATTTTCTCTGCTTAAATATCTTTTCAGAGATATTGATTTTCCATTTGAATGATTTATACCATAAGTATTATTCAATAAGCCTTTTCAGTATTTTTTAGCCAATTTTTAATTTGAAAAAACTTGTAGCAATTTTTTTAAAGGAAATCCCTATACCCAACATAATCAAAGATACATTTTGAGAATAGATAATATATTTACTCTAATTTTATTCTGCGTTTTTCTTTAATATTTAAATTTCTTTATGCAAAATTAAAAGCATATTGGGTTTATTCCTATCATTATTTCTAGGCTGATGTACGACTATGGAACCATGGAGAAATAAACATACTAGGTTCAAGTACTGAAACTTAAGCAGTGGAAAGAAGGACATACTATGTTCAAGTACTGAAACTTAAGCAGTGGAATGAACGACATACTAGGTTCAAGTACTGAAACTTAAGCAGTGGAAAGAAGGACATACTAGGTTCAAGTACTGAAACTTAAGCAGTGGAATGAATGACATACTAGGTTCAAGTACTGAAACTTAAGCAGTGGAATGAACGACATACTAGGTTCAAGTACCCAAGATCTTGCGTGCTTATCGAACTTGTTAGTTTCCACACCAAACCAAAAGTGTAATATAAAACGAACTGAACTGGATTCAAATCATTGAAATATGTATATATACAATTGCAAAAGTTTGATCCTTCGCTTATTTTCATCTTTATGTTCCACATCTGGGATCCTGTATATGTTGATTATTTTTGTATTTATTAAATTTTTTGAAGTTATGTTTAAATTATACGCTTCTCCTTTTTATCTTTGTCAGCAGATACGTTTTAAATGCAGAGATGCCAACTTGCTCCGAACAACAAATATATATTTTAAAGTGGTAGTTTATCGATTGTGATTCTTGGTTTAATAAATTCAATTTATTAGGTTTTTATCCACCACTATTTTTAAATAATCCGAAGACTTATATAATTCATCATTTTGTTGCTGTTAGGTCGTGTTACATCATTTAAAAAGTTAACACAATTAAACCGTGATTTGCTAATTCTTGTTTATGGTAGTTTACCGTTTTTTAAATGATTATGGCTCGTCCAGATCAGTTGGCATCTCTGTAAATGTAATAAAATACATAATATATATACATACAAGCAGTTAATAACTCCCTTGTCCAGGGTGCGAATTTGTATGATAAAAAAAATAGTAAAATTTTACTGGTAGTTTCTAACTAATGAATTTTCATATTTATCTAAATTGTACATACGCGATCATGATCCCACCCACTCAGCGTGGAAATTAACTTTCATGAAAAAAATAGTTAAAATTTTTACTGGTAGTTTCTAACAATTGAATTTTCATATTTATCTGCATTGAACATGGAGCGTATTTCGAGCATGCGGGCATAGTGAAACCATCCCACCCACCCTACGTGGAAATTTACTTTCATGAAAAAAATATCAAACTTTTACTGGTAGTTTCCGTCAATTGAATTTTCATGTTTATCTTAAAATTGAACATGGTAGATGATCATGATAGACACAGATGCGGGCATACCATCCAGCTAACCCGGGGGGGAAATTTACTTTCATGAAAACAAGCATTAAATTTTACTGGTATAGTGCGGCTTTCAGGAGAGCTCCTCCAGACACCCGTCTTGCGTCGTGGCGGGTACTATGGTTACGAGGAAAGGTCACTTCGAATAGGGGTGTGAGGTGAATAGTTTTGTCTTAATCTTAGCGTAAGTCATCGTGAGTAAACCAATAGACACCTTTTTTCCTCCATTTCACCCCCATTAGAAATGTACTCCCACTTGTTACCATCGCTGCAAACAGCCCCAGACTTTCAGTCTGGAGGGGTTCTCCTCAAAGACGGAGGGGTTCTCCTCAACGGAATTACTTTCATGAAAAAAGTTATAAACTTTTTCTGGTACTTTCCATCAACTGAATTTTCATATTTATCTGAATTGAAGATGGACAATGATCATTTCAGCTGGAGACAGATGCGAGCGCTGTAAAATCATCTCTCTCGCACAGGGTGAAAGTATACTTTCATGAAATAAATAATTAACTTTTTCTTGTTATTTCCATTAGCTAAATTTTCATATCCTTCTAAATTGAATATGAGCGATGATTAATTCAACTGCTCACAAATGCAGGCGTTGAGAAATTATCCCATCCACCAGAGTGGAAGTTGTCTTTCATTAAAAAAAATAATAAACATATACTGGTAGTTTCTATCCACTGAATTTTCTTATTCATGTGAATTGAACATGGGCCATGATCATTTCAGCTGCTCAGAGATGCAAGCGTAGAGAAACCGTTTGGTAGAATGGTAGAAATCATATAAATCTCGGTGCGCTGCCGCGAAGCGGCATTAACCGATTCATCTGTAGTAGTAATTCGATGATGAGGATAGAGAAACCGTTTACGGTTGAAATTTACTTTCTTGAAATATATAATAAACTTTTACTGGTAGTTCCTATCAAATGAATTTTCAATTTATTTGAATTGAACATAGATTTCAGTATTAGTCCATCAATCTAACCGCCAATCTACCTAGGTTAGAAATTGACTTTTATATAAAAAAAATATAGTCTTAGTGTTCATATAAATTTACAATCTATCTGAATTAAACATAGGCGATGACCGTATCAGATTCTCACAGAAACAGGTGTAGAATGTCCATCCATACTAACACCCACAACAGGTGAAAATGAAACAAAAAAGGAAAAAGTCTGATAGTAAAACCGTTTCAGTTATAACTTGTTTTTGGGAGGAGAAAACATATTCTTTTCTCCAAACTATTCAACAGTATCTACTTTCTCGCTTACGCTTTATTTAACAAAAAACTGGGTGCCTAGGCCGCGTAGCGGCCCCTAACCCATACATCATGAAATAATTTACAGGTTGAATTACAAACATTTTGATTTATGCAGCATTAAAGTAGCAAAATAAAATAAAAGATCAGACATATTTGCTTGAAAAATTAAACATGAATTGTTACTTAATATGAATCATGATTTATGAAATAAAATAAAAAAATTATCCATGAATATAATAAAGCACAGTTGGTGTTGAATCATTGTATGGGATTAAGTTTAATGCAATCATACGTTGTGAATTTTAAAAATGAATGAAAAAATTTTAATATAAACAAGTACAATTTTAATCTTGAATGGAGTTTAAATTTAATGCAGTCATGAGTTGTGAAATAGATGTGAATAAAATCAAGATATATAGAAATACATTTGACATTTTAGCATTAATTGTGTTAGAATTACGTAATTTGTAAGAAAAATATGAAATGAAACAAAATCATGAAGTTTTAGCATAAGTTTTCATTACCTTAGTGGCGCCATCTAGCGTGGCAATAAACATTATTTAATTTCGTGTTGATAAATTTACCAGTTCAAAGTTCAGTATAATAGAGTTCTATGTACAGATCAGAGAGAGACATTATTCAGAAGAGGACATAATTGATTGCAGTAGTTGAAAAAGTTCTCTGTCTTTTAGTAGTTCTTGTAGTTCTTTTAAAATTGAGACCAGTCTATGAGCTTTGCCTGCTTTTGTAGTGGGAACTGTAGCTGGAGTAACACGATGGCCCCTCCTGGGGGGACGGATGCTGCATCCCGTGTAGTTAGCAGTGTGTGCTTCACCACAGTTACAGCATTTTGGTGGTATGTTGATGTCCTTTTCGCACAAATAGGATCGGTGACCCGCGGCACATTTAACACATCTGGGAGGTGAACAGCAATTTCTTTGAGTGTGACCAAAATTTTGGCAATTGAAACATTGGGTTGGACTGTTTCCTCCACGGAACCTTTCTATTTTCACCGGGACATCGCATATGCTATTAATTGAGTAGATTTGTCGGTTATTTTCAGATTCTATTAGTATTATGAGAAAAAGTGGGAGGAGCCGATAGGCCTCGCCCACTTTTCTCTTGAACTGAATTACTTTCTGTGATTTAATGCCTGTCTTGTCTAATTCAGGGTAGATATGATCTGTAGGGAAATCCTCTGGGAGTCCACGTACCAGAACTTTTATGTGCTTGACTGGTTGAACAGTTTCTAAAGTTGTGGGCGGAACTGTGGCAACTTCTATGGGCGGAGCTTTGTAGGAGTTGACTATTGCATCAGGTTGTGGCAAGGAGGTGGCGGCAGCTATTGGTGAAGTCTACTTTCTCGCGAGAGAAAAGCAGTTTTATATGCATGCTATGATTATGAATGGAATCTTGGTAGTTAGATATTGATTATTTTATATTATATCCGTCGCTGAACAGCCAGTCCAATTTTATGGGTTTACGACTACTAATGTTCAACTTCCTAGCCTTGAAATTTTGAACCCAATCCAGAAGACAAGGGAACTCCTGGATCGAGTATTGGGAGAAATTTGCCTTCGTGGAATGGAGAGGAAGACCACGAGTAGCCTGGCGGTAAGGTGACTCTAACCCATGATGCGTCTACCACTGAGGATATTTCGCGTCAGCACTGTGGTCGGTGCAAGTCGGATTCTGAATTCGTCTCGACTGGGATTCAAACCCGGTTCGCCTCATTGGAAGGCGAACGATCTATCAGCTGAGCCATTGCGGCTCATATATTTATTATTCTCGAAAAATAATTCTAGAATAAAATGATTTTCGTAAAAGTCTGTTATTTCTGTCCTACCGCCCACCCAGCAAAGGTGAAAATATTCTTTCATAAAAATAATAATAAAATTTTCACCATTAGAAAAAATGTTCATTTTTTTTTTTTATTTGAACCTTAGGTGATGATTGTTTTAGCAGCAAACAGAAAGTAAAGATGGTCCATCCATCAGACCGGATATACACACATGCACGAAATTCACTTACGTAAGAAAATAATAAACTTTTACTGGTAGTTTCCACCAAATGAAGTTCTTTATTTATTTGAATGAATACGGACAATGATCATTTCAGCTACACACAAATGTGGGTGTGGTTGAAATTTACTTTCATGAAAAAAATAATCATCTTTTACTCCTAGTTTTCATCAACTTGATTTTCATATTTATCTGAATTGAACACGGGCGTTGATTGTTTTTGCTGCACGCAGAAAAAAGAAAAGAAATTGCTTTCAATCCAATTCAATGTATGCAGGGTGATTTAAATGACTAGTCAAAATAATACCCTCTGGAATGCATACCATTTGAGTGAATGGAATCAACTTTTGGACATATGAATTACAATTTATGAGCTTATGAATGATGTTAAAAGCGATTGAGCAGCTCTCACAGTTACAGTTACAGAATTTCTATATTTTCAGAAGGCAACAGTCATTTGTTTTGATCGAAAATTAATCTTTACAATAATAAACCTAAAATGGAGTTGAACAATATTCTTAGAGCAAAATATTGCAACGTTGCGTTTTTGTTATGCGATGACTTTTTGTTATTAACACTAACGAGAAGAGAGTGCTATAAAAATTATTAAAAACAGAAGAGAAACTGTAGGTAAGTTGGACAAGTGAGGAGAAATTTTTAAAACATAAAATGCTTTCTTTAGAATTTCTTCTCTATTTTTTAAAGGTTTTTACTACACTCTATTCTCGTTCGAGGTTATGAAAATGCTGAAGCATGGCAAAAGTCTGGCGTCGCAATTTCTTCTCCAAAAATACAGTTTTAGCTCCATTTTAGATTTATTTTATTACGTTACGATAAAAAATGTAGATACTGTGATTTTAAAATATCGACATTTTCTTAACTGTAACTATAACCGTGAGAACGACCTAATCGTTTTAACGTCATCCTTGAACCTACATATCCTGTTACCAGTGTAGAATATTTTATTCCATGCAAATGGTATGTTCTCCAGAAGGTCATAATAAGAGACAATAAGCTTAATATATATATATATATATATATATATATATATATATATATATATATATATATATATATATATATATATATATATATATATATATATATATATATATATATATATATATATATTAAGCTTATTGTCTCTCCTGCAATAAAATGTTCATTAGTCATGCAACGCGGTATTGTATACAATACCAGATTTCAAACGTTATAAGTAAAATTATAGACATTTTAATTTTAAATAATGATCTTATTATACTATTCTCGAATTTATAAACTAAACAACTTCCCCACGCAAAACCTTTAAGTATATACATCTGGATTCCAGGTCAAATAATCTTCTGCTGCTACATTCTTATATATGAGGTGAACATAACAAAATTTTAAAATATTATTTTACCCATTCAAGCACTTGTTTCTCGTACAACAAATTGCATATAAACTATTCAGCGTTTTTCTACAACACAGTAGATACATAACTAATTACTTATCCACTACATGCGTAACATTACAATTTAGACCTTAATGAATTTTACAGTAATACCTTTTAAACATTTAAAGCTTTTTTTATTTGCTCTCTATAAGCAATGCAAATTGGTGAGCAAAAACTCAAATTAGTTATTCAATTTTAAAGCATATTCTAACAAACGTAGAGAAACGGAGACTTTATCGTTTACATTTTTACCATACTTAATCTTGTTTGTACGCATGCTATTACCATAAAATTGTTATTAGTAAAAGCACTTTAAGAGATATTGTCTGTATCTGATTCTGCCTAATTACTGGCTACCGCAAGTAAATTGTTTACGGTGATTGCTTTGTTTAAATATCATTAATCAAATTATCTAAACTAATTTAAGTAACTAAATTTTGAAACTGTTGAATAATTTATTAACTTCAGAAATAATAAAGATACTGTGTCGTTAAAAAAACGTCGACTTGGATTGTTTTTAAGTTATTTTTATTGTTGATGAAACAAGATGATTCTTTGCTATGTTTGAGATGTATTAAAGCTTTTCGAAATTCGACTAACGATATTCTGACTGATGATAAATATGGTTCTTTTTTTGTCGTATGCCTGTTTAGGCAGTGGGGGTGCGATTGTTCCTGTTTTTCAGTGGCGCCATCTATGATCAGGAATTCGAATTCTGCCACTCCATTCACACAACCACAACCCGTTTATAGGGCGGGTCACATTCACACACAAAGGAGAAAGGACATAGAACACACAGAGAGAGAAAGAAACATTCATGCCTTGCCCGGGATTCGAACCCAGGACCTTTCTGATGCAAGGACAGTTCCCTGCCCCCTACACAGATCGGTCGGCATATGATTTGGTGATTTGACGATTTAATGTCTGCAAGTGACGTCCTCGCAGGTAAATCGTGACATTAGTCAGATCAGAAGCTAATCATGTTCGACTCACTAGCGTGACGTCGCTTACAAGTGTCCAATAATTAAATCTGATTTGGATCACATGGTTATGAATAATCACTTCACTTCTTTTTAAATTGCAAGTGCCAAATTCTATGGCATATCCTCATATACGTCTAATTGGGTATAATATGAAAAAAACACAACTACTTCGATTTAGTAGGAACAGCATATGATGCAATGCTAAACGAATGGAATTTAGTTGTTGTTTATTTAGTTATTGTTATTAGTAGTTGTTGTTATTTGTTTTAGTTGTTGTTGTTTATTTAGTTGTATTTAGTTTCAATAACTTTTCCTTATAATGCAATAAAATCTGGCGAGCAGCTATTTAAACGACCGAACACTTCGTTTGTTTATTTGTGGCTTGAAGTTAGGCTCGCAGAAAATGCCGTTCATGGGTTAAATTTAGTAGGAACAACACAACCTGTGACGTAGGCTATATTATACCCAATTAAAGATTTAAAAAAACATCTTCAAGGTTTTGACAGGTAAGATATAACTAAATAGACTAAATAGTTATACAGACCAAATAGTTATAACTAAATAGTTTAAGTTTTAATCAGTTTTTTTTCTTCTAAATATTAATTTTTATATTTTTGATTGCAAGACATTTTATTAAAAATGAATATCAGGTATTGTTTATATACATTTATTCTTTTTTTAAATGCTTTTTTGCTAAAATCCAATTAGTAAAACGATGATGCAGTTAGTATTAAAAACAAAAATTTAAATATTTCGTAAAATATTTATTTCTGTAGAAAGAACAGAAACTCCTAAAATGCCATTTCGATTATAAGAAAACATAGAAGTGCTTACAGTAGACGCAAAACTTATATTTTTTCCACTAGGCACTTTTCTATTTCTGTCACAAACAGAAGATTAATGACAGTAACCCTAGAGTATTGGGGGATATACGACAAAGATTACTTTTTAACTTTTATTTTCATTTTTATTTTTTTACCACTCAAAACTCTTTATTTTTTTTAATGCAATCTTCATCGAAAGATTATAACTTCCGTTACTGTCGAAGTTTTTAATCCAGGTCATGGGGAAAGTATCACTTGAACATATGTTTTATTTATTTTTTTCTTCACGGATTTTACTTTTATTTCATTTTCCGATTAGAATCCTTTTTTTTCTTCTTAAAGATGAATAAAAAGATGAAATCTTGAAAATGCTTTGTACTAAGTGTTTTATAAACGAAAGTTACGATCTAATGGTTTAAAAATCAGTTTAAGTTATTTTTTTTTAAACAGCTCAAAAGAAAGTGTAAACCATTGCAGTTTAACAGTGCATATTAAGGTAAAAATTCAAATAAATTAAGTAAAACTGCCGAAATATTTTACTTTGAAGCAATTTTCACACGGGCTTTTAAAAATTGATAAATCAAATGATGCAAGCAAAATATAATTTTAATTTAAACTTATCTTCATATTGCTTTTCTAATAGTGTGTTTAGAAAAAACTCGTTAGTTATTTGAAACTAATCAAACGAACTCTTTATTAACTAGCTCTTAAACTAACTCTTTAATTTTAAAGTTTTAAATTTATTGTCTTCGATTATAATCTATTTTTTAAAAAAGAATAAAATGGTATCACAAAAACGATTTGTGTTTTATGATTAAAAATTATGATATAATAGTTTAAAAATCATTTTAATATTTTTTCTTAACATTATAATGTAAAACATTACAGCTAACAATGCATATTAAGGTAAGTGTTCTTCTAAATTGGGTAAAACTACTAACAATATTTTGCTTTGAAACATGTTTTAAGAAGGCAAGCTTATAAAAATAGATGAATCAAAAGATAAAGTAATTTTAACTCAGCTTAATATTGTACTTTAAATAGCGAGTGTAAAATTTTCTGTGCAAGTTCAGTTTCTGTACAAGTTCCTCAGTAATTTTCTAATCTTGTCTTTAAGTCACAAGTTATGATAAAGGATTTAAAGAATCTTTGCCATAACTTGTTTATACAAAGCTTAGCTACAAGTACTGGGTAAAAAATATGTACTTCGGTGTTTGTTATTTGCTTCTTTTTTTAGTCATTCTAATTTTTTTCAGAATTTTTCTTTTGTTACAATTGTTATAAAAGCGAAGAATTGTTGCAGGTATATTGAAGAAGATAAAATCTGCTGTCACATCCTAAGCATAAATACTAATTCTTCATAGATCACGATGAAGGCGATCAATAGTGTTCGATAAAATAAATTGCAGATAAAATAAAATTCATGAAAAATTATGAGCATAAAATGTATTTTCTTAGATATCTAGAATATATCTTTATTTTGATAGGATATATTAAAAAGAAATTACTAATATAATTTATAGTAATTAAAAGAAAACACAACTGAAAGGATAGACTCTGCAAAGTACATCCTCATCATAAAAAAAGGGTTAATTTTAGACGGTTAAAAATTTCTCTAAAATATTTGGCTAATAATTGTAATAAATTATTGCCTAGGTATTTCTTTAAAAGGTTTTCTTCCTTTTCTAGGCCTTTAAATTTTAAATGTGTTGGCGTTAAAGATTTTTTTTTGCCAATGCCCACCTGGAGAATAACCTAGGTCAAACAAGCATCTGAAGGGCAGATTTGTTGACCACTCTTTTAGGGGCACCATATTAGGTGGGCCAACGTTGCTCCCACAGTAAGGACAGGGAAAGAACATCCATGCCTTGCCCGGGATTCGAAACCCAGAACCTTTTTGATGCAAGAGCAATTCCCTAACCCCTACACAGGCTGATCGGCTGTTGGCGTTAAAGAAATTAAAAGAAATAATAACGGCATTTCATAAAAACAAAAAATTGTATCAACAATAATTCTAGGCTTCGGAATTCTATGCATGTTATTAAGGCACAAATACAGTGAAATTTTTAAAAACTAGTGGGCTGCGCCGACTGCTCGCTAACGTTCGCCAACCCCCGAAAATTGCTACGCAATCTTATATGGTTTTTTTTTACTTCGCAAACCAAGCTCGCTTCGCTTGCTACTAACTTAACTTACATTGCAAATGCACAAAATTCAAAGAATTCAAAACAATCATTCAAATCCATATAACAACTTTTTTTTAAAAAAAAATTACATCTTTTTAGTAAATACTAAGTCATTAAAATAAATTTGAATTCAAATAAATGACATGCGATTCATTAAACCTATTAGAAATGTGCTATAGTATAAAATCTTAAAGCGTAACAGCACGACGTAGACTCATTTTTCAATGATTAACTAATAACAATAATAAAACAAATAAATTCGTGATGTATATCAAAAATCGTCAAATAAATTCATAATATAAAAATTCGTCAAAAAAAGAGCCTTCGACAAAATACTAAAATAGAGATCTATCGACAAGGACTACTCACTTCTGCCTAGCTTAATAGCATGAGATTGCAGCAGCTGATAGGGTGAATTTCGAAAGAGATCATATTTGGTGAGAATGCTCTCTCTGGTTATTTCAGTTTCCGTTTTTAAAAGCGCTATATGTTGAGCCACCTCATCTAGATTTGGCATGTGACATTTTGAGCGACAATCATTGGTTGCCATTCGGGGAGTTGTAATGAGGCTTTTTTTGCCACCGTGTAAGACAAATATATATATATATATATATATATATATATATATATATATATATATATATATATATATATATTGGTTGATTGCTTCCTATTCACATTCAAGGGTCACTGATTATAGCCAAGGTTAAAAAATTACAAATTATATTGGTAATTTGTTTTATTGAGAAAAGGGTTTATTGAAATAAAAATTTAATTTATAAAGAAGTTCAGTGTCAACAAAAGTATACTTATATGTTCCCCCTACAAATATTAAGACTTTCTCTGGCTTTTTAGTGCAAATTAAATTATGCTAGGATAAATTAGCACACTAATTAAAGTTTTTGCAGACAGTAATTTCAGGGTAAATTTTGCAAAAAATAAAGTAGTAGTATTATTTAAAAACTCCAAGAAACACTGAAGATTTTTTACCTATTAATTATGCACATACAAAATACTCTATACACCAAGTTCCACAAACAAATAAAGATAGGGTTTCAAGTTTGTTGAAGAAAAAAGAGCTAAAACTCTCAAGAAAGTTTAAACATTTCTCGGGAGCTCAAATACATAAAAAATGTCAAACGCAAACAAAGAACAACAAACGCAATGACATCGAAAAAATATTGATATTTTTATTAAAATGAACTTAACTTTTGGCCTCAATAAGCTTCCCATGTCACATCCAATAAAACGCTGCATTCCACAATGACTAACTTATTATGTCTAATAGTTAGTTTGCCTTTATAGTATGCATCCATCTTAAGCGAGGTATATCTCTTCTCCTAGTATCATGCATATTAAAATTATTCATTAAAATATATAGATGCTTATGCCTCGAAGAAACGTTGGGTGCTTGCAACTTGAGAATGGTTGGCAAAGTTGGCTTTTCTATCAGGAGTACGAGCTGTTGCATCTAAAAGTAGGCCCAAGTAATCTGATACGATAAGACTTGGTGAATCAGGCAACACTAGGTTGATCTTATTTTCACTTGACATTATAATTAAACAAATTTTCTATGGATCATTTTCTCTAATTGAGCCAAATATTTTTCTAAGAATTGGATGCCTGCAAGTAATATCATCGCAGATAAACCATAGCATTTGTCAATTCAAAAACTAATCAGAAATCAGAATCGACACACTTGCGTGACGCTGCGTACAGGCAACCAATCAAATCTGATTTAAGTCACATGGTTTGGCATAATTACTTCACTTCTTCTTGAGTTGCAAGTACCTAGTTTATTTTTAAAAAAATTAAAAGTCTATTTTCATCTGCTTTTGATTGCGGCCAACACTCACTGTGATACAATTTCATTTATTGTATGAATATTAATGCATTTATCTAATTAATTTACAAGTAAATCTAATCCAAATGGCAATCTTTATCTTTGAGCATAAAATGTGTATCCAGCAGTCGATACAATAGTTAAACAAATGTAACATTTTTGAAACAATGTAAAAAGAAATTGAGGGCAATCGAATGTGCCATATATTAAAACGATGAAGTACGGGTGCAATATCCATTGAAAATAACATTTTTAAAAATATGAAATTACTAAGCAAGAGCAACTTTCATTTTTGGAAACACTCCATTTTATCATAATCCGATATAAATCAATTAGCAACACACTGCTGCAACTCGCTTCATCAAAAGGCAATAAAAGAGAAACAGTATCTTATCTGTGATCTCATCTGAATCAAAATTGATCTGTCTTTTTAAGTGGCAAATACAATATACTTCATCAAAGTACACTTCCAGTGGTATAAAACTCGTTAACAACCATTTTAAGTGAAAGAGATAGATATAGAAGACCATAAGTTTACGACCATTAAGTTTTTTTCTTTGCCCAGCTTCCATCACAAACAGAAGATTAATGATGGCTTGGTGGGACTACGATATTCTTTTTTCCTTTTTTTTCCCGTTTTATCCTTTGAACTTAATGGTGAATCAGAGATTTTAGACTCGATACTCGCCCTTCTCTTGAGAGATAGAGCTTATGTTCTTGTCAAGACTTTGAATTTTTGGTTAGAAGGGATTCATCAAGGAAACATATGTTCCCGCTTTAAGTTAGTTTTTTATTGCTGTATTGGGTGTTAGAAGATATTCAGATTTAATGCGGACAGAAAATTAATTACAGAAAGCATTTGAAATAGAATATGCTATTTAATATTTTTTTTTGTAATCTTAAATTACATTGAAAGAATAAAGATTCTCTCAGGTTACTTCCAAAATGGTTCAGTCGGGGCCGCGGTGACTTTGACGGTCGAGCGCTTGCCACCCAATGAGAAAACAAGTTCGAATCCTCACAATGGCTGGTCAATACGAGTTCCGCACCCAGCTGGCACCAACAACAGGGCTGACGTAAATTATCCTCAGTGGCAGACGGATCATGGCTTAGAGTTCCCTTACCCTCAGGCTGACCGTGGGAGGTTTTCGCAGTTTTCCTCTCCATGTAGCGCAAAGGTGGGTTAGTTCAATCAAAAAGTCCTCCCCGAAGGCAAATGTCTCCCAAAACTGAAGCCAGGAGTTCCTTTTTTTCTGGATTGGGTTCAAAATGACAAGGCTACGGGAGTTCTACACTGGTAGTCGAAAAATCAAAATTGAATCTGCTGTTCCATGGCGGAAATAAAAAAAGTAATCATTATTGGCTAAAATGTGATTAAAAGATCGAGTCGTATAATATTGAAAAGTAGAAACTTGTCTTAAAAATTGACACTATATCCAACTGTTAAAGATTCTTATTTTATGACAATTGTGTGATTGAATTGTTTTTTCGATCCCACGTACAGAGTTTTCCTTCGTTTAAAAAAATTGTTTTTGATAATTTTGATGAATATTTTATCTAATAACAAAGTTAAACACGTACTGTAAAAAATTGCGGATCAAATTACGGTATTAAGTATACCAGCACTTTGGGTGCATCATCCGTATTATCGATTTTACCGTAAAATTAATTTTTTTCGTAAAATATTATACCGGGAATTTAACAATATTATTCAATTAGTTAAAGTGATTTTAGTGTAATTATTACTGTAAAAATTACGGTGCATCAAATTTTTTTGTTCCGTAACATATTCCGATAAGAATGGATTTTACAGTAAATAGTACCGGCACTTTATACTAAAATTTGATTCGGAATTGTTCACAGTCAACACCTAAGCCTGTAATTTATAAAGTGATTTAAACCAATTTATGAAAGAAAACTCACTTCAGATTAATAAAAAATATGAAAACTATACAAAATATATACTGGAACAACATTTTAAGATAAAATGTCCCTTTTGGTTTAAAATTTCGTATTTTGCTAAGAAAGCAATATGAAAAAAAATAAACAGTAATGCGAAGTAGTGTTTCACAGATATAAAAGAAAAGTTTGATTTTCTGAGAATTTGATTCTGAATTTTTACCCTTTACTTAGCTGCTGCCCTGCATAACAAACAGGTCTGCTTTATATTTTTCAATAAAAAAACCGTAGTTCATCAAAGGAAAAATCTCCATACTAACTAGGTCAAGCAATTGATTCTCAGAGAAAAAAAAAGGTTTAAGACTGATAGGGGGAAAAAAGATAATTGTATTAGCATTTTTAAGATTTGAAACTAGTAAATAAAGTTTAAAAACTTTGTCGAAACCAAAGATCATGTTCATTGTGCGCTTTCCAGTTTTTCCGTCCTCACGTTGAGCTAAGACTCGTTATTGCGCAATCAATATTCTCTTTTGTATGGTTTTTCGAAGTTACGGCCGCAGTTCAAAATCCTGCCCAAATTTAAATCTTATCTTTCTCCATTCCATTAAGGAAAATTAAATTTGAATTACGAAAGGTTTGTTTCATTGGTCTCGGAACTTTGAATGAAATGTCCTTTAATATGGGGTTATACGAAAGTAGTTTCCTTTTCCTTTTGAAAATAAAAAACAATTTACTTATATTGAATAAATATTTTAATGAATCATGCACTGTCCACTCTGATCCAAAAACTTTTGCCATCGTTCTGGTCGTAGCAGGATTTCGCGCCAATGAAATTTTTGTTCTTTGCTGACAAAAAAACCGATCCAGGTGAATTTTGACCTCCTAATTTGAAAAAAAAGGTTTTACCGTCTAAAACAAATTGTAAGATATGTCGTTTGCTTTAAGATACAAATAGAATGTATAGTCGCATTACTGCAAAAATGAATTTATTGTCAATCAAAATTCAGAACACTTTTAGAATTACTACAGGAGTTAAATCTTAACTGAAAGTTTGTGTTGAGTAGCCATGTTATTTCTATCATCCACTGCAAACTGAATTTTTGCTGTAAAATTGTGAAATGGAATTTATTTTCTACTTTTTCACATGAAAAAAAAAAGAAGAGAATGTAACATGATGGTTTACTTGGTTAAAGATAAATTTCTACACGGAGAGTAAAATTCTGGTAAAATAACCGTATCGTATAGTAAGAGGACTTTCTGTTAATAAAACCATAATTTTGGTTGATAAAATGAAAATATACGGTAATGTAATGAATATATATTTAAACCATTCGTTTGTTAATTTTTCCTTTCATTTGGTAACGGTTTACAGAAATTCTGGTTTTTTTAAGTTATATTTCTCATTACCACACATTTATTAAAAAATAAAGTAAGTAAGTAAATGGTTAAATAACGACCGAATTTTTCAGCTATTCTTAAAGGTATCATGATAAAATTACCAATCCACCAAATTTTGTGACACATTATAAAACCATCTTTTATTGTTGATTTTTTCACAATTATTACCAAAGCAATCCAGTATAAAAAACATATATTTTTGGTTTTTCGATAAGAGCTAGAAACATGGTAAATTTCACAACATTGTGGCAGTTTTGACCTTACTTTTACTCATGGTGAAAACAAGAAGTATAATCTGTTTTGACTTGATTTGTAAGGTCAAAACAGTTATATTTTATACTGTTAACTATAAGTTTTATTTTACTGTTAACTATTAGTTACCTATATAGTTAATTATAAGTTGTTTTTGTTAATCATAAGTTTTATTTTACTGTTAACTATTAGTTACCTATATAGTTAATTATAAGTTGTTTTTGTTAATTATAAGTTTTATTTTACTGTTAACGATTAGTTATCTATATAGTTAATTATAAGTTAAGTATAAGTTGTTTTTGTTAACTATAAGTTTTATTTATATTTACTGTATATACTATAAATGTTTATTTAATAAGTTTTTTCTTTATTCATGAGGCATTTCAATGTGACGGAAATTTAATCAAACGAGGCGTTATTCCCTGCAAAATTAAAATAAGTTTTATGTATTTTATTAAACATCTATAAATCTTTTAGTTTATTTAGCAAGTAATAAACAACACTACTTAATAACAAGCTAAAGTGCAAAGCTTCAGAATTTCTCTAACAAAAGTCATCTTTAATACTCCATAATTAGATTACATTTCAATTTAATACACGTTAAAAATTTTAATGGAAATAAATTGACGAGTTTTCTCAGTTTTAAAACTAAAATATCAACATACTTTAATAATGATCCATAGAACCCCTATGATACACAAAGAATAGTTTAGTTTAGTTTAGTTTATAAATATCATTAACTTTTTATATAATTTGAATCGAGATACATCTTAAGGGGATTGAATATTCTTAGAATTCAACAAAAATATAAACTAGTTTTAATTGAAATCGAAAAGCATTAGCCTTCGCAGGTATCAAATAGAATTATCATTTAATTGGAATTAAATTAGGAAAATCTTTCCATGGAAATTTAATTAAACGAACAACAACTAAAATTTATTTCATGAGAAACCCAATTAAAAAAATAAAGAAAAATGCCTAATGATAATAACTGAACTTAACTTACAAATTTATTCAAAGAGGAACTTAGAAATTACTACAATATATTATGTTTCTAAAGAATAATCTGACTGATTGAGGAAGCTATTTCTAGACTCTATAAAATGGCGCAAGGCTTCAAACCATCCAATTTAGAAGATAATAGATAGTTTTGACATATATTGAGAATGCTTATATCTACAGTAAATTTACTCCAAATCATCAGCTATGCTTTCAGTGAGTTTGATCTTGAATTAATTTCAATTTAAACCACTGATATTCAAAATAGGATTTACCTTTGAGAGGGAATTAATTATAAGTTGTAACAACGTTGGAAATGTTATGCTAATAATTGAAAGTTGTGTAACCATGTGTAATTAAAGAGATTAAACGGCATTCGAAAAACACTTTGAAAGCTTTTTAAATATTACAAGAAGAAATTTTGCAATCAAATAAATATGCCATACGATTAGTTGCTTAACATTTAATAAGGAAAAATTAAAAGAAAAAAACTTTTCATTGTGTATTGTTCTTTTTATTATATGATTATTAAATTATCAAATATAAATTAATAGAATTATAAAGCCTCAAAATGATAATATTCAACATTTGTTTCCGAAAATGTATTCAGCACTTTAAAAAATATACGTTTTTTTTTTCTGAATTTCTATGTATATTTAGCGGTTTGAAGCTGTTTTATTGACAATACATTTTTTCTCCGTTTTTCAAAACCGGATTAAAACCGTCATTTTAAATTCTAGTTTTTTTTGCAGTTTTGCATTCCGTAATATAATTTTACCTTTTTTCCAATCATTTTATGATTGTTTTCTATACTTAATCCTATTTTTCAGCAATCACTTTCTGTCCCGAAGTGGACTGATCCTTAAGACACGGTTCCCAGCAGATCACCGAAGTTAAGCATCACTGGCTGCGGTCAGTGTGCGGGTGGGTGACCACTTGGATCAGTCTGCGTAGGGACCGAGGGTGCGGGGTATTTGTCCTCGTTAAACTGTTTTACCGTAAAGTGCTCGACTTCGCGTGCAGGTCGTCGGGCTACCGAAACGGGGGTGCCATCCCCTCTGCAGTGGATCAAAATTGTGATGGCATGTCTTCGGATCATCCTCAGGGATGTTTCCCAGACCGTCATCAATAGCCCATTGTGCAGCTCTAGTGCGACGTAAAATGAACTACAACAACAATCACCCCCACACTGTCCAACAAAAAGCGCATTAATAAAATTATATTAATTTGAGAAAAAGATTTATTACATTATTTACTACAATTAATTTGAGTTAAAATTAAAATTAAATAGACGTGAATTCTTTCCGGTAACAGACTATTATCTGGGAAAACAAATTTAAAAAAACACACACTTAGACGTATGAATCGGTTGTTAAAGGTCACCAGTGATAAATTAAAGTAAAATTTTATAGTAAAATTTTATAGTAAATTATTAGATTACTTACATTACGTTATTATACTAAATTTTTGTGTAATTTGTATCAAAATATTTTATTAATAATAGAAAATGTTGCTTCTACTATAAATAAAACCTTATTAAGAATTGTTCATTTTATTAATTTGTTAATAATGTTTAATTTTAAAAACATTAATTAGTATCATTATTTGCTGTTTCATTATTTAACAGTATAATAGTTTCATAAAAATAAATTATAACTATTAAATTTTTCATTTCCTGAAATTTTGTTTCACAATTTAATAAGATCACACAATTTCAATTAAAGCATTTATTCTAGGGCTTTCTAACTGTAAAACACATTTTAATCTCAAGCTCTTTTGCATCCTAAAAAGGCAGAGAATAGAGTACTAATTAACGCATTTCAGAAATTAGAATCAGAAAACTATTCTGCAAACTAATTAACATAATTGCTTGAAGCAAAAATGTAAATTAAGAAATTGATGCACAAAGTGAAATCCCGGGACTTTCGCCTTTATTCATCAAAAATGAATTCACGATTTCGGAATATTTGTCTAACATATTTGTTTAGGATTCTTATGAGACATTTTTACAGTAATCTCTGAAAATGAAACTAATTTTGTTAGAGACAAATATTTATTTTCAGTGACCTATTAAAATATTTGAGTATTCCGAAACGAAATATAAATTTATTCAACGCTGCTGCTGTATACAATGATATTGCTAGAGGTATACCGATTTTAAGTAATTAAACATTAGAAAACACATTGCATATAGATAAGGATATTGTTAAAATATTATAATAAGTTTTTCTAAGTGCAATAGACGCAAATTCAATACTGGTCCTATATTGCAAATCTGTAGTTATCTTGAATACTTATATGTAATGGTTCTATAATGTCTCTCGATATTGAACCGAGATTGAAGTGTAAATGTTTTGTAATATTGGTCCAAGAGCGACTTTATATATTAAACAAATATTTATTTTTATTAAGTTAAGGCCCATATTCGGATGTCTTTAATTTGTAATATTGATTATAGAATGACTTTCAATAATATATATGGATCAATATTTTTTTTTCGAACGAAACAAAATATAATAATTATTTAATAAACAAAATAAAATAATTTAATTTATATTTGTAATACATAAATAAAAATTAATTAATTATATTTTTAATTTAAATGAGACATTATATTATATTATAAAATATTTATATACATTTTATTTTGTGATTAATATTATTTTCGCTGTTATAACAGTGTAAATTTCTTTCGATTATTAGTATTGCAGGTTTTGTTTTCTATATCATAACTAGTAACTATATCCAATAAAATACATAAAATAAAACATTATGTAAATTAGTTGTGCTTGCTGTAAATATATTATGTGCAGATACATATAATAAATTATATATTTACAGATCTATTTAAGGTTTAGGAAAAAAATGAAGGATATTAATTTACGAAGACCTAATGTTTCACATGGGAATAGCATTTCATATGAGAAATCCATCTTTTTTATTGAATTTGAATTTCATTCCCTGCTGTTCATATACCCATATTAAAAGATTGCAGAAATTCAGAATTATCTTTTTTCTGAATTTAAGGATAGATTTTTCTTCTATTGAAATTTATAAATTTCTTTCATAGCCTCGGTTTATATTAGTCTATTTTGCAAAATTCATCAAAACATGCATTTTCAAGATGAGTTAGATAGGAAAATTATAACCAAAATTAAAAAAAAATTTCAATTTTGAGTAGAAGAACACTCCACTGCATTTTCTAAATAGAAATTTCATAAAGAAAACAAGATAGCTTGTGGAAAGTCCAATGTATAGTTATCGTAAAAGTTTTATTTGGATTACTTTTTGGTGGAGTTTTAAATTTGCTATTTTTTTAATCTGTATCTCCACAAAACTAACCAAAAGTAATACTAAAAATAGAAACCTTGCCAAACATCATTTAGCGTGGCTTTTGAAAACTATCATTTACTGACATTATCATTGTTATTCATCTGTCCCGCCTATAAATTTCTATTACTGATGAAGCATGTCTTCTAAAATTATAGAAAAAAAGGAGCGCCTGCCTATATTTGATTTATTAAGAAAACTATTGATTAATTAACCTTTGCATAATTCGCTAATAACTGAATCACTTGACCAGAAAAATCATGTTTCTGTAAGAAAAAGAAGTAAAAAGCTGAATAACCATAAACATGTAACATTAAAAAACATTTACATAGTTATCGCAAATGGTCAGTCAATTAAAAAAAAATAAAGAAAGAAAAACCAACTGAAGTTATAGGTATGCATGATATTTATTAATTTTAAAACGAATTGAGATACGCTACTTTAAAATTATTAATATATATAAAAAAAAATTTCTTCAAATAAAATAAATTTCATCAACAGAAAAATTTAAATGCATGCATAAAAATTTATTTAAAACTAGCCGCTTTTGGCTTGGTCACCTTTTAAAATTATTTTGCGCAATATATAAACTTTAATGATAACTATTCTTATTGTATTTAAATATTCTAATTCTGAAACTAATCCTCCAATCATAATAATATAATTAGTTCTAAACAATATATTAATTAAATTCTTTCATGGTTTAGCTGTTGCCCTCCCGCTTCACTCACGAGGAAATACTTTGATTTCAATTTTAACTTTTTAAAGAGATGTCCGCGATATTGTTGAAGTTCAATAGAAATATCAGCCCATTGCTTCATCGCATGCTGTACTACTTCCTCACGCATCTTACGTGCCATAACTTGAGCATGCTAGAATTTTCATTCTAAAATTATGGTAAAATAACTGGTAGCAGTCTGCCCATCCAATTAACCGTAAAGTTTACGTTAAAAAAAATGTTTTACCTATTCGGTTTTGAAGCCGTTTACAGTAAGTATGGTTATAAAACCATGAAAACAAAAATATACGGTTTATCAACCATTTACAACTAGCATGGTTACAACTAGCATGGTACTAGCATGGTAACATTATTACGTTTCTATTTCTATGAAAATACAAAATTATTCTAAATAAATACTTAACGTATGACTAACTATTCAAAACTACTTAAATTATTACTTAAGACAACTTAACAAAATGATTCTTAATAAATACTTTATAAAAACCTAAATTCTAACACTACTTAAATTATTATTTAACACAATCTAACCTAAGTAATTACTTAGGACAACCAAACAAAAGGAATCTAAATAAATGCTTAAGGTTTAACTAGTTTTTTAACACTATCTATATATATATATTTCTCTTACACGGCGACAAAAAAAGCCTCATTACAACTCCCCGAATGGAAACGCTAGAAAATCGACCAAAGATTGCCGCTAAAAATGTCACATTCCAAATCTAGCTGAGGTGGCTCAACATATAACGCTTTTAAAAACGGAAACTGAAATAACCAGAGAAAGCATTCTCACAAAATGTTATCTCTTCCGAAATTCACCCTATCAGGTCGTTCAATTTAGCTGCGGCAATCTCATACTATTAAGCTAGGCAGAAGTGAGTAGTCTTTGTCAATAGATCTCTATTTTAGAATTTTGTTGAAAGCGCTTTTTTTCACGAATTTATATATTACAATTTTTAATAGACCTAATTATAGTCAAAATTTTAACCTTTTTAAAGTCATCAGTTTTAGAAATTTTATCTTAAGATTTTATACTATAGCACATTCCTAATAGGTTTAACGAATTACATGTCATTTACTTGAATTCAAATTTATTTTAATGACTTACTATTTACTAAAAATATGTAATTTTTTTTTAAAAAAAGTTGTTATGTGGATTTGAATGATTGTTTTGAATTCTTAGAATTTTGTAACTAAGTTAGTAGCGAGCGAAGCGAGCTTGGTTTGCTTCGCAAACTATATAAGATTGCATAACAATTTTCGGGGGTTGGCGAGCGTTAGCAAGCAGTGGGAGCAGCCCTCTAGTTTAAATTATTAAAGACAACTTAATAAAATGATTCTGAATAAATACCTACGGTGTAACGGCTTTTTTTTAACACTACTTAAATTATTACCTACCAAAAGGAATCTAAATAAATGTTTAAAGTTTAACTATTTTTAACACTATTTAAATTATTATTTAAGACAAACTACAAAATAAATCTAAATAACTATTTAAGGTTTAACTGAATTTTAACACTATTTAAATTATCATTTAAGACAATCTAACAAAATGTGTCTGAATAAATATATAAGTTATAACTAATTTTTTAACACTACTAAATTATCGCTTAAGACAGCCTAATGAAATTAATCTAAATAAATACCTATTGCATAACTACTTCTTTTCACACAACTTAAATTATTACTTAATGTAAACTACCCAAATGAATCTAAATAACTATTTAAGGTTTAACTAATTTTTTACACTACTTAAATTATTACTTAAGACAAACTACCAAAATGAATCTAAATAAATGTTTAAAGTTTAACTATTTTTAACACTATTTAAATTATTATTTAAGACAAACTACAAAATAAATCTAAATAACTATTTAAGGTTTAACTGAATTTTAACACTATTTAAATTATCATTTAAGACAATCTAACAAAATGTGTCTGAATAAATATATAAGTTATAACTAATTTTTTAACACTACTAAATTATCGCTTAAGACAGCCTAATGAAATTAATCTAAATAAATACCTATTGCATAACTACTTCTTTTCACACAACTTAAATTATTACTTAATGTAAACTACCCAAATGAATCTAAATAACTATTTAAGGTTTAACTAATTTTTTACACTACTTAAATTATTACTTAAGACAAACTACCAAAATGAATCTAAATAAATTTTTAAAGTTTAACTATTTTTAACACTATTTAAATTATTATTTAAGACAAACTACAAAATAAATCTAAATAACTATTTAAGGTTTAACTAAATTTTAACACTATTTAAATTATTACTTAAGACAATCTAACAAAATGGGTCTGAATAAATATATAAGTTACAGCTAATTTTTTAACACTACTAAATTATCGCTTAAGACAGCCTAATGAAATTAATCTAAATAAATACCTATTGTATAACTACTTCTTTTCACACAACTTAAATTATTACTTAATGTAAACTACCCTAATGAATCTAAATAACTATTTAAGGTTTAACTAATTTTTTAACACTACTTAAATTATTACTTAAGACAAACTACCAAAATGAATCTAAATAAATGTTTAAAGTTTAACTATTTTTAACACTATTTAAATTATTATTTAAGACAAACTACAAAATAAATCTAAATAACTATTTAAGGTTTAACTGAATTTTAACACTATTTAAATTATCACTTAAGACAATCTAACAAAATGTGTCTGAATAAATATATAAGTTATAACTAATTTTTTAACACTACTAAATTATCGCTTAAGACAGCCTAATGAAATTAATCTAAATAAATACCTATTGCATAACTACTTCTTTTCACACAACTTAAATTATTACTTAATGTAAACTACCCAAATGAATCTAAATAACTATTTAAGGTTTAACTAATTTTTTACACTACTTAAATTATTACTTAAGACAAACTACCAAAATGAATCTAAATAAATGTTTAAAGTTTAACTATTTTTAACACTATTTAAATTATTATTTAAGACAAACTACAAAATAAATCTAAATAACTATTTAAGGTTTAACTAAATTTTAACACTATTTAAATTATTACTTAAGACAATCTAACAAAATGGGTCTGAATAAATATATAAGTTATAGCTAATTTTTTAACACTACTAAATTATCGCTTAAGACAGCCTAATGAAATTAATCTAAATAAATACCTATTGTATAACTACTTCTTTTCACACAACTTAAATTATTACTTAATGTAAACTACCCAAATGAATCTAAATAACTATTTAAGGTTTAACTAATTTTTTACACTACTTAAATTATTACTACAAAAATGAATCTAAATAACTATTTAAGGTTTAACTAATTTTTAAGACTACTTAAATTATTACTTAATACAAACTACCCAAATGAATCTAAATTCGCGATCGCAACGAACTATAGGGGGCGTTGTTGTATGAGACTAATACCTGCGATTTCTATATGAACAGTCATTCAGTTACTCTAGAGACGTCGTTAATGTAGCACGTAGCATTGCAACGTTCCTTCTTTATTGTGGCTAATTAAATTTAAAAAAGAAAAATGCTTGATATTCTTTCTTATGCAAAACAAAATGGTATCTCTTTTTATTAGCGAAGGAATATCCAAATCACATCGGAAAAATATTTGTACATTAACAGAAAAAAATATGTATATTCTTATAAGAGTTAAAACCTAATGCCCGAGAAATAGTACTACTAAATTTAATGATATAACGTGAAGGCCCATTTAAACTTTACATTCTATAGTTTTAAGAATCATATTACTTCAAAAATTAAAATGAACAGAAAGTATACATAGGCCTCATAATTTTATGAAATTTAATTTTGTAAACAAAGTTTTTTGACAACAATTTTTATCAAAAAATTTCAAGTTTCAATAAAAATCATTATTTAGATACTAAGAAACGTAAAATAAAGAATGCTGACGAAACAAAAACAAAAAATCAATTCTTTTTTGTCGCCATTTTTAGTGCTACGAAAATTCGTCTTTGGGATTTGCCAAAAACAAAACAAGATGCAATTTTATTTTTTCAGGAGGGAAATATTTTACCGAAAAAACGAAAATGTACCAATTCCCACAACATGAAACTTTATCTTGGTAAAAGTACGTTTTGGAAATGTCATTTCATTTGGAATCTTATTTATCAGAGTTCATATGGCGATATGATTGTTTTGAATCTATGCTAAACTCTATATCGGCTCATTTACCACCGAAATCCGATTGACTATTTTGATTTTAAATTTAGTGTTTTATTTTAAGGAATTGTCGCAAAAATTTTAAGTGTAGATTGGCGGCACTTAAAACCGCCAAATCTGTAGCGGCGGTGGCGTTAATACGTAAGTACCGAATTTTTATTCCATACTTTTCTGAATCATATTACTTCAAACATTGGAATATACAAGAAGTATACATAAACACATAATGTTATACCATTTAATTTTTCAAAAAAAGTATTTTGAGAACAATTTTTATCAAAAAATTATAAACTAAAAAACGGAAAATAAAGAATTCTTAGGATAAAAAAACGATTTTAAGAATTCTTTACATTGAAATAAAAACTTTCATATTGTTTCTTTTTTTATTATTCTTATAGTTCTTAATCAGACGTAAAAAACCATTCTGTAGAGAACCATCATCAAATGAAAAAAAAATATTTACAAGCAAATTTTTTATTGTAAAAATCATTGCACTTACCTGATTTATAATTCCCGGAGAATACCAAAATGTTAAGTTCCTTGTTTAAAAACTTTATTCTCAAATAATAGATACATAGTTTATCCCTTCATTACTTTTAGATAACATACTACACAGCAATATTTTATAATTGATATGAATTTGAATATGTAGCTAAAAACAGAATAGCTGAATTCTAGTTGAACTTATTCTTTCAAAACTAAAAAATACTTACCAAGAAAACGATACAAATTAATTAAGAATCAGCACAAATGGCACTATTTCAAGTAACTTGGATAATGTTTTATTGTTGTTTTCCGAATTATATGGATACTCTACTATTCTATAACGAAGAAGAATATGCTATAACTATTACAATTCTGTATGTTCTGAATTCATATTTATTCACTGGAATGACGAAAGCAATGTTGACTTCACTTTAATTCATAATGAATTGAAGACAGAAGAAATGCATTTTACCTTAACACAAACATCTGTAACAGTATCCGAAATCGGAAGTCATCAGTTGCAAGTTTGTTGATAATAGAAATAAAAAATTATTGAGGAATTTTTCTTCAAATGTTTGGCGTGTTCTGTTCCTGAAAGATTTACTAATATTCTGGAGATTTTTTTCAAGTTCTTCGGCCTTTTCCTTAGGGAAATTTTGTTTCTTATTTGCTGCTAAAAAATGGCATCTTATTCAGTCAATGATTTTGATGGAACTAAATGAAAACGTGATAAATTAATGTCCGATATTTACAGGCTCCCGCTAGACGGCGTACTCGAGCGTTGCGATCGCGAATAACTATTTAATGTTTAACTAAATTTTTGACACTGTTTAAATTATTACTTAAGATGATCTAACAAAATGGGTCTAAATAAATATATAAGTTATAACCAATTTTTTAACACTATTTAAATTATTACTCAAGACAACCTAACAAATTGAAACTAAAATACTTTAGCAATAATTAATTTTTTATCACTACTTAAATTATTACTTAAGACAACCAAACAAAATAATTAATTAACTATAGTGTTGCCAATAGATACCCTAGTTAATGGCGTTACATAAGAGAAATATATATATGCATAAAAAGAAAGCTTAATAGCAATAATAATGTTCCAGCTATACAACTTACACTAATAATAAACGTATTAGGGAAAAAAGTTCCTATACTCGCTGATTTGGACGGCTATTCCATTCTTTTAAATAATGATGCTCACTTAAAAGAAACTCAACGTGAAACTTATTCACGCTAAATATACTTCGGAATTAAAATTTTGAAAAAAAATGTTTCTTAAAGTTTCTACCATCTTAAACAAGAAACATTAGGACCGTTCATTATGTAAACACGCAGGTTCTAGCGTTAGAGATGAAGACATTTTAAGCCCTTTTAAATTTTCGTTTTTCTCATCTTCATACTCTGTTTTAGGTATTGTTCGTGCCAGAGCTGAAAACGCTTTATTTAAGATAAAATGAATTTACTTATGTGTAATGTTTAAGCAACTAAATAGGCGTATAGTTTCTTGAAAATATACCTTTTTCTAAGCTTTGGAAAAATAACAATTATATTTTCTTCCTGTTTCGTTTATTATGTTGCTATAACAATAAAATAATTCTGAGTCAATGTTTGTGGTTTTTATTTTATAAATGTTTAATAAAATACTTTTTTAGTAATAATTTTTAAAACAAGTGAAAAACAATGGCTAAACTTAGTTTATTAATTTTGAAAACTATTTGAGTGTTTTATAAACATTGCTTGTTTTTAGCCTAACTGGGCTTTAATAGTTAATGAAACTGCTATTCTAATTTCTTCCACTAACTAATAGAGAAAACGGGGGGGGGGAATTCTTAATAATAAACTAAAAAATAATAAACACGAGCCTCGAAGTTTATTATAAGAATGTTTTCTTTGTATATATTTCACAACTTAAACTAGTTGTGTGTTCTTTTAAACTTTATATAACTAAAATAGCTCGAGAAATTCTCATAAATTTTGTATGTATTTCATGACTTTATTCTTTGTTTTATTCTACTATTGAAGATTTCTTAAATATTTGTTAAAAATCAAGTCAGATAAGAATTGCAGTAAAGGTTAAACAATAATTAAAAATAATAATTATAAATTATGTATTATCATATAAAAATGTAATTACAATGCTTTTTCATTGATGCTGATTTAACGAAAAGCATCATTATTAATTAAAATATTAGAAACAATTTATAGGAATAAAAATTTCTAAATATATAAGGAATATAACTTGCAATTATACAGGGTACACACAAAAGGTTTTATCCATCCTTTAAACTTATGAGTGGTTTCAGTTACAGTTATAAAATCGGAAACAAACTATAGTAGCTAACTATATTCTAAATATTATTATACGCAACCGGATAAAAGCACCGTATATGAGAAACCTACAAAAAAAAACATTTCTTTCAGTAAAACGGTACTAAACATAGGGGAAAAAGAATTTCAAAATTGTATGTCATTTTATTGATTTATACGGAATTGACATAAGTGCTAAAAAATAACCAATTAAAATGAGCATTTTCTTTGTTTGCATTCCATATACAATGTCGTGAAGAAAAGATTTTTGGGACAAAGAAGAAAAATATTTACAAACTATGCCATTTTTTATTTGTAAACTTTTTTCATATTTTCTACTTTTTTCTCTCCATTTTCTGGATCTTTTAATCGCGTCATATTCAGGAAATCGTGAACAAACAAATGCGTGTTTTATGCGTTACACAAATAAATACTTTGTCCCAAGATGTTTATTTGTATTAAATCGATTATAATCTACAACTTTGTAATTCATTTTTTTCCATTTATATCGTTCTATATTTGTATTTTTGAGATAGAAACATTGATTGCGCCAATTTCCACTAGGTAGCGCTGTAAGTAATTCAAAATTTAAAAGGTTCAATGCGGATGTCAGAGTTTAAACTATGTATAACATTTTAAAAATTAAAATAATAATTAGGTTTTAAAATATAATTTATCCATTATTGTTATTTATAATAAATCTATTTCTCATTATTATAATTATTATTATACATTGTTGCATAATTTAACTACATAATTATCATTAATAACAAATCTAGTTTAATTTAAATATTATAATAAATATAGTTAATCAGGGGTCTGTCCAGACATTTTGTGAAAGGTACGTTTTTCGTGAAATTGTGAAAAAATTACTCACATTCTTTCAACCAGGGTCCGCTTTTATGAATTTGTGCAAATAGGGTCCGGTTATTGCAAAACACTTTTTCAAGGAGTTTTTAAATTGCAAATAGATACAAGATTATGCTTAAAACTGTAAAACTATAATTATAAAAATTAAATTAAAAAAAATAAACAGCAATTGCAGCTACTAAATTAGCGATGCAACATATAAATATTTATTATTTAGCCTATACTGCTGAATGCAGAATATTCATTTCGGACGAATAATGGAAGAAGCGTCTGCCGAAGACAAAATTTAGTTCGTTTACATCTGTCTTTCTTTCCCTACCCCCTTCCTGGGAAGGGTTTATTCGATTAACAAAACAATAATGAAGTTAAAAAATTTGTGAAGGGTCCGATTTAGAGATAAATTATTTTGTGAAGGGTCCGTTTTAAAGTTAAAATATTTTGTGAAGGGTCCGTTTTTATGAAAAGATATTTTGTGAAGGGTCCGTTAACGGACCCAAATTTCTTCTGAACAGACCCCTGTTAATGCAAATAATTTTTATATTTCCCTAAGGAAATAACCTCTTAACCTCTAATGTAAGCAATTTATTTCAATTTCAGACTAATAAATAAATTTACACACTGATAGAAAAATATAATTCTTTAATATTGTATCAATCATGCGGACGTTAGAGGTTAAACTGTGTATAACATTTTAAATGTATAATAATTTGGTTTTAAAATATAATTTATCCATTTTTATTATTTATAATTAATGTATTTCTCATTATTATTATTATACATTATTACATAATTTATTTATATAATTATTATTAATAATAGATCCAGTTTAATTTAAATATTATAATAAATATAGTTAACGCAAATCATTTTTATATTTTCCTAAGGAAATAACCTCTTAACCTCTGATGTAAGCAATTTACTTAAATTTACACACACTAGATAAAAAAAATTTAATTCTTTAATATTGTTTCAGTCATGCGGACGTTGGAGGTTAAACTGTGTATAACATTTTAAATGTATAATAATTTGGTTTTAAAATATAATTTATCCATTATTATTATTTATAATTAATGTATTTCTCATTATTATTATTATGCATTATTACATAATTTATTTATATAATTATTATTAATAATAGATCCAGTTTAATTTAAATATTATAATAAATATAGTTAACGCAAATCATTTTTATATTTCCCTAAGGAAATAACCTCTTAACCTCTGATGTAAGCAATTTACTTAAATTTACACACACTAGATAAAAAAAATTACATTCTTTAATATTGTTTCAGTCATGCGGACGTTGGAGGTTAAACTGTGTATAACATTTTAAATGTATAATAATTTGGTTTTAAAATATAATTTATCCATTATTATTATTTATAATTAATGTATTTCTCATTATTATTATTATGCATTATTACATAATTTATTTATATAATTATTATTAATAATAGATCCAGTTTAATTTAAATATTATAATAAATATAGTTAACGCAAATCATTTTTATATTTCCCTAAGGAAATAACCTCTTAACCTCTGATGTAAGCAATTTACTTAAATTTACACACACTAGATAAAAAAAATTAAATTCTTTAATATTGTTTCAGTCATGCGGACGTTGGAGGTTAAACTGTGTATAACATTTTAAATGTATAATGATTTGGTTTTAAAATACAATTTACCCATTATTATTAGTTATAAATAATCTATTTATCATTATTATTATACATTATTACATACTTTATTTATATAATTAACATTAACAATAGATCTAGTCTAATTTAAATATTATAAAAATTATAGTTAATGTAAATAATTTTTTATATTTCCAAAAGGAAATAAATCTATTAAATGTAATTTTCATTTATTTTTAAATTTTAATGTTATATTACTGCCTACTTTAGAAGCTCAAGAAAGAAAATTTTGAAAAGTAATTTTTATTATTAAAATAAAAAGAAAAATTATTTATTTCATTTCTGTAGTAGAGTGCCCATTGGTCAAATATGGTACGTACTCTTGAAAATGCAACTGGAAATAAGATATCTGATTTAGTTATGGCACGAGAGTTATGTGACAGCTGCACTTGATGGCGTTCAACAGAATCGATACCTATTCGATCAACGCAGAAGAGAAAAGGACACCTTATCGATCTCAAATTGAATTCAAAATATCAGAGATGAAACAATTACCTCACAAAGCATTTTGGAACAAACGCTTTATTCTTGGAATCAAAGAAAAAAAACTATTGTAAACAAAACTTTTTTGTCAATAATTTTGTAATTTAATTTTCAATCAAATATGAGATTTGTATCATTTAAAGTTTGCACGATTGATCTTTTGAAATTTAAGAGTAATGATCCTTTACCTTTTAGGAAAGTACGTGTAGATAATATATGAATAATGTTTTCTATGTTTAATCCTGACAGCTCGGCAAAAGACTGTCTTTTAACACCCTCCTATCAACTAGCGTCAGTCGGCCTTTTGAAGTTGATTTTTAGCAATATCACTGCTCAAAGTTCATTATTTAGATAGAAGTCACCAAACACTATACCGCGGGCCACTAAAGGTCAGCGAAAATAATTATTTACGTCTGTGAGCGAGTTCTTAATGAACGAGAGAGAGTGTGCTTTCGTTGCGTCAGTCAAATTTTGCAATTTATGTACAATTTCGTTTCAAATTTCGTATTTTTTTATATATTTATAAACCCATATTTGGTACACTGTTGACGCATTAAAAATTTATATAAACACATTATATGAGGCATATTTATATGAGCACACTTAATATACATAATTATTCTTAATACATAATTATTGATTATTAATTATTCTTAAATACGTTAATATTCTTGAACTTACACATTATACCTACTTAATATACCTGATATACGCTTTATTTCGAACTTTAACACATCGTACGTAGTGTGCATATAACGAATATAACAAATGTAAATACTTCAACCTCTTATGTAAGCAATTTACTTAACACGCTGCATAAAAAAATTTTAATTCGTTAATATTGCTTCAGTACACCATTAAAGAATTCCTCGTGGTAATACCATTAATAGCTTAAAATAAAAACTGTTATTAAGTTCATCATGACAAACATACTAAAAATAATAAAATTAAAGCACATTTGTCCATGACATTAAAAACTTTTTACATCATAATGAATGAAAAGAAATTAGAACACCTAAATATCTTCCATCTAGAATATAAGATTTTTGTATGGTACAGGTCAGTAGGTTATAGCCCAAATAGGAGGAAGAAAGTTTCGAATCTCAGCAATGGAATGTTGACTTTTTTTGGCTTTGTAGAAGAACTATATCTACACCTTAAAATTAATAAACGAAATCCATTTTGAGCGATGATTTAAAGTAAAAGGACTTTGATCCGATGCCTTTAGTCCTTTGATAAAGAAGATCTTATCTCAAAATATACAGCAATGAGAAAGAAGATTTTTTTATGGTTAAACCGTCAGATTAACTTTACTTTATATCTGTTAAGAATACGGGTAAGCAATTAACCGTTGTAGAAAAATTGAGGGGTCAATCATTTTTTTTAAAAAAAATCCCATTTTTTTTCTAATTATTCATCCCTTTAATATACTATTTTTTCAAAATTGAATAAATTACCTCTGATTACCATTCTTTTTGGTTATCATATACAGATATGATGCCCAATTAGATTTGGACGACTTACAAATCCCATTATGAGACAAAAATTTGAATACATGTTTCGCTATTTTAAGCTGTGTAGGAGTTAGCCTTGAATAAACTGGTGGTCCTTTTGTTTATATGAAATGCACCATATTTAGTTTGGCACTTTGTTTTTGCAATGGTTTAGTACAAGTCTGTTCGAGAAATTCTTTTAATAAACTATGAAACTCAATATTTTCTGAAACAGTTGCAAAAGTTGAAGCAGTGCTATGAATCAACTGCTTTTTACTGGTGTATTCAATGATAGGATCATGGAACAGTTTGTTCTATATATCAATTAATAAACCAATTAATTGATAACCCAAATCAATAACCAATCAATAACCAATCAATTAATAACCAAAATAGATTGGTTTATCAGCATCAGTCATTGAAATACCATTGAAATTGCCTCCTTATATGGAAAAAGTTTAGTGCCGAAAGTAGAAATGACAGTATTGTTGGTGACGTATGGTTTTATAAAAATAAAACCGTAACTAATAATATTATGGAAAATAATACTACAATAGCACGGACTTAAAGCAACTAATCGTAGAATTCCCATGCTGTCTTATCAAACATTCAAAGCAACTGATGGTAGAAGAGAAATGCTAGAAGTGGCAGCAAAAAAAGCACCTGTTGCTGGGGAAATATTGTTAGAAAAGCAGAAAAAGCATACAAGTAGTGGTATTGATTGTTGCTAGCCCAGCAAGATATTCCAGCAATAAGTTGGTTATGTATGGACAAGCAGTAGAGTGTGTCAATACACACTGCCTCATGCTAGAAAATTCGCTCGAATTGGCAAATATTTATGCTAGTTCATACTGGTTTTTCTGCTATAATATAGCATTTTATGTTTATCTAGCAAACGAATACCTACAGAAATTTTAACATGGAATATTTCATCGATATTGCGTCTTTTGGCAAGAATTCTTTACTGGAAATGAGACAAGTCGGTTCCCTAGTCGATTAAATAAATAAATATATATATATATATATATATATATATATATATATATATATATATATATATATATATATATATATATATATATATATATATATATATATATATATATATATATACACAGTGAAACCTCGATTTTACGTCCCCCGAATTTACGTTTTTCCCGCATTTTACGTTTTTTGTAGAAAGAAAAAAATAAAAAAATGTTTTATTAAGCAATATTTTTTCTATGTTTGCTTTTTTAAAGCTCATTCACGTTGTTGAAAGTAAATCTATGAAAGCAGAAACGCATTCCACAGACTACTGTTTTCTAGAACTTTAGTCCTCTCTCCCCCTTCCTTCGTTGAACACCTGCTGCCTGTCTCGGACAAGGCAGCGGGCGAAGAAACAAAGTACAGAAACAACACATTTCATTGGTGCAGGAATGAGACAGATAGGAGAAGAGACACTCCAGTTACCAATCAGATGTAGTGACTTATTTTCTTCCTTGGAAAGCAAAGGGGATCTTTACGTTTCTACAGCTTTTCAGACTCTGTTGTTGTTTAGCACAAGGTGGTCGCATTTCAAACCTTTTCGTACGAAAATGGTGAGCAAAAAACGCAAAAACTTTTCTGTTGCTGAGAAAGCCGAAATTGTTAAGCAGTTTAATGAATTTCATGGAACAAAAGTAGCATTCGCTCAATTGCAAGGAATTCCCGCAACAACCCTGCAATCCATACTACAGAAAAAAGAATGCATTGATAAAAACTTTGAAAAATTCGGTGAAAAAAATGCCAAGAAACGGAGAACAATGAAAAAATCCCCGTACGACGAGATGGAAGGGATTTTAGTAAAATGGTTTAAAGAGGCTCGTGACGCTAATGTACCTGTAAATGGCACCATATTAAGAGAAAAAGCTCTAGAAATCGGCGATAGACTTGGTTTAAAAGACTTTACAGCTTCCAATGACTGGATTGACCGGATGAAAAAAAGACATAATCTTGTGTATAGATCGCTCTCCGGAGAATCATCAAGCGTGGAAGAAGCTACAATAGAAGAATGGAAGAAAAATTTACCAAATTTGACCAAAGGATACAAGCCAAAGAACGTATTCAATGCGGACGAGACCGGACTTTTCTTTAACCTTCTGCCGGATAAAAGTTACGTTTCTAAGGGAGATTCCTGCCACGGAGGGAAGTCGTCTTACGGTTTTACTATGCTGTAATTCTGATGGAAGTGAGAAGGTGACTCCACTCGTTGTTGGAAAATCACGCAAACCACGATGCTTTAAAAACGTGAGAAGTTTCCCAACAAATTATGAAGCAAACAAAAAAGCGTGGATAACAAAAGCCCTTTTCGAAGACTTTTTGCAGAAACTGAATAAAAAGATGAAATTTCAGAACCGCAAAATAATTTTGTTCATCGATCAATGCAGTGCACATCCGGATTTGCAGCTATCTAATGTGCGTGTTGAGTTTCTTCCTGCAAACTGTACAAGCAAATTACAGCCTTGTGATCTCGGCATTATTCGATCATTTAAGGTTTTTTACAGAAAGCAACTTGTCCGGAAAGCTGTAGCTGAACTAGAGAACGGAAACCTAAATGACGCCTGCAAACTAAAGTTAAGTGTTCTGGAGGCTATGCATTTTATTTCTGCTGCTTGGAGAAGCGTTACACAAAAGTGCATTTCCCACTGTTTTGAAGAAAGCGGAATCGTAGCTTCTAATGAACCGTTAACAGATGCAGGATTAGATAGACTAGACTCGGAGAATGACAATGAAACAGTTAGCTATGACTTCGACGAGTACATACATCCGAGAAAGCTTAGCAACATGCGAAGCTGAGAGAACCACTGCTCCATCCGTGGACGATGTTATGGACTTTTGATCCGCCGATGAAGATGAACAAGAAGAAACAGAAGCACAGCCCGTTCCTTCTTTCAACACAGCATTGAGAAGTTTGCTAATAGTGAAAGACTATTTTCTATCATACAAAGACCAGGAAAAAAATTTGCAAAAGATTTCAGTCCTGGAAGATGAGGCATTTACTTTGAACTCAATGTCTAAAAAACAATCTACTATTACGCACTATTTTGCACCTAAGTTACATGATTCTTAACAAAAATTGTAAAAGTGATCTTGAACTGGTATGTTTTTTTCTTTAAATACTAATATTCTTTTCGTAAAATATAGATTTTAATAGTAACTTTTGAAAGAGTCATCTTTACTACCTTTAGTTTGTTTTATTTTCTCATTATTATTATATGATTTTTTGCTATCTAAGTATTTCCCGTATTTTACGTTTTTTTTACCCAGTCCCCTGAGAAACGTAAAATCGGGGTTTCACTGTATATATATATATATATATATATATATATATATATATATATATATATATATATATATATATATATATATATATATATATATATATATATATATGTATGTATATATATATATATATATATATATATATATATATATGTATGTATATATATATATATATATATATATATATATATATATATATATATATATATGTATGTATATATATATATATATATATATATATATATATATATATATATGTATGTATATATATATATATATATATAACGTCGTTGCCGAGTGGAAGGATTAAAACAGGTCATAGGTCGGGAAGGAGGGTACAAAATTTATTTATTAATTATTAGACAAGAGCAGTCATGAGATTGAGTAAAAGTGCACATGAAAAGTTGCGCTCCTTGGTTATATGTTAGGGAAAATCTTGCAAAGTAAAATCCGTAAAATGTCTTAATTTAGGGAAAGAGGGAAATCTTAGTAGTTGCTATTGGTTTATGAAAGAGATCGCGCGTTTCCCACACAAAGCTAGGGAAATATGTCCTGCTCTTAATTAAATGCATAGTTGAGCCAAAAATAGATTTAAGAACAGGATGTGGCTTTTAATAGTGTGAGAAAGTATTTCAAATAGAATAATTAATTAGGAAGAAGTTTTATAGCAGAGAAACTAACATAAAAAGATTAATTGATTATGTTACATATATATACATATATATGTATGTATATATATATATATATATATATATATATATATATATATATATATATATATATATATATATATATATATATATATATATATATATATATATATATATATATATATATATATATATATATATATATATATGGAGAGAGAAAGAGCGAGAGTTCTTTGAGATAACTTAAAGAAGCTTTTTTAATTTTTATCTTCAATTATTTGCCAAAAATATAACATTGTTCACCTATCTTACTTCAAGCACTTTTTCTGTGTGTGTAAGGGTTTATGTCAACAATAAGAATGAAACTTCTTCTCTCCTTTAAGAGATTAAAAAGTTTTTTTTTTGGAGGAGGGGAGTTGATATTTACGAAGAACTTTTAGTTTTCTGCAAAATATTTATGTTATGAATATTATTTTTTAGAGAAAAGTGAACGTTGCTTATCTTCTTTATTCCCTGGAGCTAACCTGACTCAGTTGATAAAGGAAATTGCTTTGTTCACTTTAAAGATTTTTTGAGTGTCATGAAAGCATTTGCAAAACTTATGGTTGAAAACAAAAACAAACATATCAGCAATTTAGTCTGTTTTTTTTTCTTTTTTAGTTTACAACGAAGAGTGAAAAACTGAATACAATTAGGCACATTCAACACTTCATGCGACAATTCTTTTAGACAATTATTATTAATATCTGCTAATGAAGCAATTTATTTTATTGTAAAAAATATTTTCTGACAAATATAGGAAAGAAATTCAGAATTAATCAAATTGTACACGTTTTATTTTATTCTGCCAATTCGACTGTTGCTTTTTTTCTCTTTTTAGATTTAAATAAATCTGAAAGAATATAAGGTTGAAAACTGCAAGTGAAATAAATAATAGTTTCAATAATTTCTTTTTAATTTTGCTTTCAGCAATTCTTAGTTTTGAAAATTTGGTCTGACAAAATTACTTTGCATTTTCGAAGTTAGGATGGAACATATATTAATTTCCAGCAGTTAAAAAATGCTTTCTGGGGAGGGGAATCCGAAAAAAAATACAACAGAGAATAAGTTAAATCTGATTACTTATTAAACTTATCCATATAATAATGGAACACATAGCTGGATATATGACTGGAAATCTATAAAGATGAGATTTCAGTAACGCTACTGAGAGTAAGGTAAGGAGCACACCTGGTGATTGCTAAACTATAAATATGTAAATGTATAGATGTAATGTACAGATGTAAATGAATTTCAAAAATGCTTAATACATTTGTGACAAATTCTTTCTGATTGACAAACTTAAAATCCATGCGTATATAGTATTCAAATGCTTACACGCGTTCTTTTTTTTTGTTGAATAAAATGCTAACACAATAATTGTTGTTAAAAACATACTTACACATTGCCCTTAGAGTTATAACCCTGCTCATTCCTGTACCTTCAGCATTATTGGCATAACACTGGTAGCGCCCTCTATGCTTCTTTTTCACTTTTCTTATCAACAAACTCTTATAACTGAGTACTAGATCAGAGTCCTTGGGATTGAGGGGTCTCCCCTCGAACAGCCATCCAACATCACTCGAAGGTGGATTTGCCTTGACATCACAAATGAAACGAACATCATCACCTTCCAGAAATGAAGATTGTTGTTTGGTTGAACTCCTAATCGATAGCTGTACCATAGGGATGTCTAAATTAAATAATGATTATTTGAGCTACATTTATTTAGATAGTCTATATTTAGAAACATTTTTTTAATTATCAAAATCATACAATTATCATATCAAAAAAAATTTTTAATGTAAACATTTCAGGAAGTGGAGATAAAAAATAAAACATGAACACGAAGAAAATTACATAAAATGAAGTAAATGCTGATATACATCGGCTGGAGTAGTTTAAAATTATTGAAAAATTTGTTGCAATATTGGCATTACCAAAGAAATTTAAGTGATATTTTCTACACGAAGAAATGTGCGGTGAATAGCTTGTATACAAAACAAATTTTAACTAAACTTAACCACTTCCTTCTCGCTCCCGTGAAAATGACGAAATGAGGTTTCGCCCTCTATTTCTCGCTCCCATGGTATTTCCGGGCTGGATTGTTCAGTAGTAACTTGCCAATAAGAATAAAACTAATTCATTTCTTTTGTCCGGAAAACATTTTATTTCTCATTTTACACACCAGATGGCAGTATCAGGATATTTTTAGGGTAATTGTAGATAGTTAGTTAATTTTAAACTAGATGTCAGCACTAATCAATTTTCAAGGATAAAAAAATAGGCACTTTTATGACCGTTTTCTTGAAAATTAACCGATCGTTAAGGGGTTAATCCCAGTTTCACGAACACTATATTCCCTGATATTTGAAAAATAAAACTCTTTTCCTTATTCTTATGACCAATAGAAAATATATGCATTTGGTCTCGTGGCGATTTTCAGAATTACTTACAACTATTAAGAGTTATTTTTTTCATATCAAAATATATGGAATGAGCTTGAACCTCTCCTTGGCGACGAAAAAGTTTTGGTGTTTTAATTTTAGACACTTTTCATGCTATTTTCTAATTTAATAGTTGGTAGTTGCTATTTTATAGTTCAGGTTGAAAGAGTGGAAGGTCTCAACAAAATTTGAAAATACTTATAACGCTTGGAAACTAAACTCACTAACTCGCTTGATTGCTATTTAATTGCAGTTTCTCGACATCTGCAATCGGAAATTTATTCAAAAGCAAGTATTATTTCGTTACAAATGTCAAAAGTTTCTGTTCTAACGTTCAAAGATGCAAATGGCTTAGATACGAAAATTACTAACACCACGAATCGCCAATTTCTGAATAGAAAGCGCGAGGGTTCTCTTCTTTATTATTTAATCCTATTTAAAATAAAAACGGAATCTTTTTCTTTAATTAAAACTGTTTTGTTATATAAATTATTAAAATGAAAATTTTTTTATAGCGAAATCTCGCCACACATAATTTACCTGTTAAACAAGTAATTACGTATCAAAATATAGTTAAGTCAATACTTTCGTAATAAATAATTGGTTATTATACCCTGCTTTCTTTTTTTATCTTCTAATTATTTGCTTAAAATATTTTTATAGAATTGTAATGATTTTTTTCTTAATCATAACAAATGATGTTAAAAGCGATCTTTCATTGGTAATTAGCGTTTTGTTTGATATATTAAACATTAATGAGGAATCTTCAATTTTTTTTAAAATTTTATTTGATGATTTTCCCGTTTCTATGATAAATGTTTATGAGAAATTCTGGATTTCAAAATTAAAGTTTTCATTACTACGCATTTAGCAAAACATACAAAACTGAAAAAATAAATTTTACCGAATAAATGTTTTTATCCGCTCATATGGTAGCAATTTACCAACAATTCTAGTTCCCAAAATTTTAAATAACTATAAAGTAAGTGAAACATTAAAATAAATACTATTCAGCATAAACAAAACTTAATATAAAAAATTTTATGAGATGGATAAAATATTTATGGCGATGATATGTAGTATATAATTATTGGTGATTTTTAAGAAACATGAGAAAGGGGATACTGATAAAGTATTATAAAAATACAGTTTTAGAGTAAAAAATTTGCCTAAAAAAGTTACTGGTCTTACTCTATACCAGAGTCCCGCAGTGGACTGATCGTTCAGACACGGTTCTCAGCAGATCACCGCAGTCAAGCATCACTGGCTGATGTCAGTGTGCGGGTGGGTGACCACTTGGATCAGTCTGCGTAGGGACCGAGGGTGTGCGGTATTGGTCCTCGTTAAACTGTTCTACCGTAAAGTGCTCGACTTCGCGTGCAGGTCGTTGGGCTACCGAAGCAAGGGTGCCATCCCCTCTGCAGATGATCAAAATTGTGATGGCTTGTCTTCGGATCATCCTGATGGATGTTTCCCAGACCGTCGCCAATAGCCCATTGTGCCGCTCTAGTGTGACGTAAATGAACTATAGCAACAACAACAACTAATCTATACCAGAAGATAAATCAGTTTTCTTGAAAAACTAAAAAAATTGAAATACATTTCTTAAACTATGACTTCCAAATTCTCGGACCCATGAAAGAATAACGTTAACCCTAAAATCCATAATTTTATTTTTAATCTGTAAGTCTACATTTAAGGTATTAGGGGCCTTTAAAAATAAAAACAATAAATACGTACCTTAATTTCTAACTAATAGAAAATGTAAATATTATACTATTTATTTTTCAGCTAATAGCAAATGTTATTCTATTTTTATTTCTTTTTTAGATTGTAGACTTAGTGTAAATTAATATAAATTATTCTTAAATTATTACATTCAAAAAAATAATGATGTTTCGAATGTTTTATAATAAAAAAAGAATAGAATAAAATAGACATCCACTGTAAAATAAATAATGCCTAGAAACTGGAGCGGTAATACATTATTTGATTAAAAACTCCATTCGCTCCAAATATATACGAATTGTAATTAACAACAGTCCACGTGTTTCAAGTGTTCAAAAACAGGCATCCATTTTTAAAACTTGAATGAGAAAAAAAAAACAGTGATTTGAAATGTAAAGCATAAAATTGACAACGATCGAAAAATGGAAAAAATAAAGGTGAGAAACAAAACTAGAAAAACCACAGTAGCCAAGAGAGAAAAAGTGGGTAAAGAAAACAAAACAAGAAAAACCACTGAGGGGCAAATCAGGAATAACCTGTCACTTACCGTGATTTTTCTTATTCAATCTTTCTATTTTTTTCCAGCCGACCGGTCTGTGTAGGGGGCAGGGAACTGTCCTTGCATCAGAAAGGTTCTGGGTTCAAATCCCGGTCAAGGCATGGATGTTTCTTTCTCTCTGTGTGTTCTATGTCATTTCTCCTTAGTGTATGTGAATGTGACTCATCCTGTAAACGGGTTTGTGGTTGAATGAATGGTGTGGCAGAAGTCGAATTATTGGCCATAGATGGCGCCACTAATAAACAAGAACAATCACACCCACTATGCCTAAACAGGCATGCAACAAAAAAGAAAAAAAAATTCCTCTCGACTACAGTAGTTTTTCTATCTTTGTTTCCCCCCTTCATTTTTCCATTTTCGGTGGCAACTTTACGTTATATATTTCGAATCACTTTTTTGTTTCTTCTCATTCACGTCTGGCAAGTCTTGAAAATGGGAGCCAGTTTTTAGGAGCTTAAAACATCTTGACTGTTATTTCCGGCTTGTATATTTCTGAAGAGAATGAAATTTTTAATCAAGTAATCGACATCCAATATTTAAGCAAAGTAATATAATTTAAACGTTAAAAGAATTCTTACACGTTATATTGAGATGCCATCCATCTTCGAGAGCTGATCCACTCAGCAAAAAATTTTCCGTTCTGCAACGCAGGTACTTTTTGTGGTCGCTTCTGGATGGATAGAATGTCAAGATGCTGGTTGTTTGGTTCCCATCCATGGATAGTAAATCGGTGTGATTGGATAAAGGTTCGTTATCCAGGAACCAGGACATCCTAGAAGCAGGGCGAGATCCACGGGAATAACATCGAAGTTCAACTTTCCGTCCGGCCGTCAAGCTGATTCTTTGTGGTGTTAAACTGACACCTAGTGGCTTCACTGGTAAAAGGAATATAGTAATAGAAATTAGTAATCGAAATTATGGTAATAGGTAATACTGGTAATATAAATTAGTGTAAAGAAATAAACATACGTAAATAAGTTCACTCGTAATATCGCAATGGAGTAACTCCATTGTGATAGATTTGGAAACTTTTAATTATTTCACACTTTTAGACTCAATATTTTATTATACCTTTCTTTTACCACTGCTTGTGAATGATAAGTCAACTTTGATATAACAGCGGAGCATTTCTATTAAGTTAATGAGAGAAAAAATTATACAATTTACACTGTTAAAAAAATCTAACTATCATACTGTATAGCAGGCGTGGCCAAGCTCCTACATGGTCGAGCGATTTTTCAAAATTTAAAATTTTTCGCGATCCACAATTAAATACTATTACAAAGGTATTAAATTTTCTTTTACATAAATTATATTTATTGAAAACATGTAAGTAAAAGTACAAAATATGCGTATTGAATTCAAAATTGAACACATTTAATTTACTTCAAAATTTAGTGAATAATTGGTGACAGCACTTCTCAGCAATTCTTTGAGATGCTTGTCAGTTAATACTGATCAGTGTTTGGATTTTACTAATTTTCAAGTGGAATAAAATTATTCACTTGAGTACGTTGTTCCGAATATTGAAATCATTCGACAAGCAGCTCTTTTTTTAATACAGGATACTTCGAATCTGGTTCAAATTTCCAAAATTCAGTAATCGACGCGACGTCGACTTATATTTTAATTGTAGAGCTTGATCTTCTTGCACCTCAATTAGTTCTAATAGATTGGAATTATAATTATATGGGAAATGGAAAACTCACCTTAAATTGAGCAACTTTGCACTTAGTCTTTCATATTAGTTCTCAGTAATTTAAAAAACGTTTTGAAACACATACGGAACGAAAATAATTTTTTTAAATATAATAGCACAAAAAGGAAAAGAGAACTCTGGTACATTTATCGAGAGCCACAAATAAACCTTCAAATAGCCGCATGTGTCTCGCGAGCCGCAGGTTGGCGACCCCTGCTGTATAGTAATAACATTTCGGGAAAAAACAAAATAAAAAACACATTTCTGTTAGCAAAAACCAAACTGTACGGCATTTAAACCATTCATCTAGTTATGTTCCCATTCATAAAGTAAAGCTTACCGGCAATTCTGGCTTTCGAGATTATAGTTCATATTATCACACATTTATTAAAAAATACAAAACTGAAAAGTAAATATAACCGAATAGTTCGTTTTTATGCCAGTCTGTAAGGTATGATAAAATTACTGACTTTTACCATACACACCAAATTTTATCATATATTATAAAACTGCATTTTATTGTTAATTTTACCAAAGCTATTCAGTAAAATTTGCCACTCTTTTTGGTGTTTCCTCTATGGCGAAATTTACCGTGTTCAGAAACATGGTAAATTTTACCATATTTTGGTTGACCTTTATTTTTTTTTCTTCAATGTAGATAGATACAAGTTAAAATGTTCATTTTTGGAGAATAAAACCATTATGACCTCAAAACTATGGATCCGATTAGTTAATTAGATTCAGTTTAAAAACTACATTGAAAATAATAACTTACATTCCTAAATAACTGCATATAAGCTACACCCTATTTTCCTCGATTCGTCTCCCTCTTAATATTTGTGGTTGTGCAATTTTTTACAACTTACTATAAGGATGGTACTTAAAAAACTGTAACAGGTTTGAACTGTTTTTTTCTTATGGATGTCCATTTTTTTGAAATTTCTTTTAATTTATCTGAAGACTACTATTATAAATGAGCTTTATTAGGTTACAATTAATTAATAAGTTAAAAAGCAGTTAGCAAACTTATTTTTATTCTGATTAATTCAACTGGGCTATTAAATGATAGTAAAGTCATGTAGAAAAAAATTAACTATATTAAGAAATATTCGATAGTATAACAAGACAGAAAAAACAAGATTATCATGAAAAATATTTTAAGGTGAAAATTTATTTAAACAGATAGCTGCAAAATATTTTATAATCTTTTCGTGAAAAGCATTAAATTCGTACAAGAAAAAATCCATTTAAAGGCAATTTCACCTTCTCTCTTTCATCAAAGTTTTAAATTTCTTTTTACTAAAAATGAAGAAATACATCGGTCGAAGAAATTCTTACAAAATATTTCTTTTAGAATCTACTTCCTAATGCTTATCAGTGCGCTCGGAGGACTTTTCACTATTCCTAAAATGACCATGTAGAAAAAGTCCCTTTTTTTCTTCTTCCCAGGATTATGAAAAAGTAAAGAGTCCAGTACGTGAAATGACAGGATTACGGCTTAAAATAAATGTCTTTCCACATAAAACTGCTACTTTATGAACACTTTGACCTGCGGATTTCTTTAAATCTGTCACTATACTAAGTTATTGGGCCCAAGATTATTTCTTTTAAGGGTTTAGCAAGATGTTTGTTTAGGTCTAAATAGGTAACTTGAAGGAAATTTCTTTGGACAAGACATTTTTTAAGATATATATGAAACTACAGAAAACAGCATGTGGGAGCATTATTTTGGTCATTTTAGTTTTTAGCTCAAGTAATGTTTAACTTAAAATTTATAGTTGTTTGACAGTTTGTACTTATTTTGAAACTGCCTCTTGGCGATGACTCTTATCCCTTGACATATTTTAGTAGAATATATTAAACAAAATAAATATATATATGCATATTTCTGTACAGTTTTATTAGCTCAAGCATCTGTAACGACAAAACTGCATTGCACTCGATATTGCTTTTTGTATTTCAGAAAAGAAAAGTTATTTAAAATACGAAAGAATAAATATGTCTGGGGGATCTGTTTTGGGATCTAAATCTTAAAAATTCTTTTAACGTATCTGACAACTGATTCTCCTACTTAATTTCACATTTAGACGGTCGTCGGGCAACCGAAGAGGGGGTGCCATCCCCTCTGAAGAGGATCAAAATTGTGATGGCACGTCTTCGGATCATCCTCGGGGATGTTTCCCAGACCGTCGCCAATAGCCCATTGAGCAGCTCTAGTGCGACATAAATAAACTACAACAACTACAACTACAACATTTAGACTATATGCCGACCAGGTGGCTGAGTGGTTAGCGAGCCTGACTGCGAAGCCGATGATTACGGGTTCGAATCCCGCTGAGGGCATGGTTGCTTCTCTGTGTGCTGCCCTCTGTTGTGTGATGTGTGAATGTGGCCCACCCTATGAACGAGTATTTGTGGCAGTGTGGCGTGGGTAATGTTGCCCGCCTCGGTGACTTTGGTTCACAGGTGCTCACTGGGTAACGATAAATGAGCAACACTTCCAGCATCTTCTAAGGCGAAGAACGAAAGTTCAGTGCCTGCCGTTATTGAAAAAAAAACATTAAGACTATTTTCCAATATTAAATTAATATTAACATTAAAATGAAGCTTTCTTAATTTTTTTAAACTAATAAAAGTAAATAATTATAAATCTAATTTAACAGACGAAAATAATAATTTGTTGTTATTTCAATCTTAAAATCAATAAATTAACTAAAAAATAAAACATTAAAATAATAACACTAAAATAAAACTAAAAAATAATAACATTAAAATGAAGCTTTCTGAATTTTTTTTAAACTAATAAAAGTAAATAATTATAAATCTAATTTAACAGACGAAAATAAAAATTGATTGTTATTTCAATTTTAAAATCAATAAATTAACTAAAAAATAAAACATTAAAATAATAACACTAAAATAAAACTAAAAAAATAATAACATTAAAATGAAGCTTTCTGAATTTTTTTAAACTAATAAAAGTAAATAATTATAAATCTAATTTAACAGACGAAAATAAAAATTTATTGTTATTTCAATTTTAAAATCAATAAATTAACTAAAAAATATTGCTTAGTATTATTTCTGAGAAATTAAGATACGTAAATTTCTAAAAAAACTGTCATTTTTTAAGCATTCCAATATTGCATTTCTATTTTACGATATTAATACTACATTTTACTATATTAATTTCTGAAACTGTAATCAATTTAATTATTCGCGATCGCAACGAACTATAGGGGGCGTTGTTGTATGAGACGCTTACCTGCGATTTCCATATGAACCGTCATTCAGTTACTCTGGAGACGTCGTTAATGTAGCGTGTAGCATTGCAACGTTCCTTCTTTAATGTGGCTTATTAAATTTAAAAAAGAAAAATGCTTGATCTTCTTTTTTGTACAACCGAAAACAAAATGGTATCTCTTTTTATTAGAGAAGGAATATCCAAAACACATCGGAAAAATATTTGTACATTAACAGAAAAAAATATGTATATTCTTATAAGAGTTAAAACCTAATGCCCGAGAAATAGTATTACTAAATGTAATGATATAACATGAAAGGCCCATTTAAACTTTACATTCTATAGTTTTAAGAATCATATTAGTTCAAAAATTAAAATGAACAAAAAGTATACATAAGCCTCATAATTTTATGAAATTTAATTTTGTAAACAACGTTTTTTGACAACAATTTTTATCAAAAAATGTCAAGTTTCAATAAAAATCATTCTTTAGAAACTAAGAAACGTAAAATAAAGAATGCTGACGAAACAAAAACAAAAAAAAATTCTTTTTTGTCGCCATTTTTAGTGCTACGAATATTCGTCTTTGGGATTTGCCAAAAACAAAACAAGATGCAATTTTATTTTTTCAGGAGGGAAATATTTTACCGAAAAAACGAAAATGTACCAATACCCACAACATAAAACTTTATCTTGGCAAACGTACGTTTTGGAAATGTTATTTCATTTGGAATCTTATTCATCAGAGTTCATATGGCGATATGATTGTTTTGAATCTATGCTAAACTCTATATCGGCTCATTTTCCACCGAAATCCAATTAACTATTTTGATTTTAAATAAAGTGTTTTATTTTATGAACTGTCGCAAAAATTTTAAGTGTAGATTGGCGGCACTTAAAAACCGCCAAATCTGTAGCGGCGGTGGCGTTAATACGTCGTTAGTACCGAATTTTTATTCCATACTTTTCTGAATCATATTATTTCAAACATTGGAATATACAAGAAGTATGCATAAACACATAATGTTATACCATTTAATTTTTCAAAAGTATTTTGAGAACAATTTTTATCAAAAAATTATAAACTAAAAAACGGAAAATAAAGAATTCTTAGGATAAAAAAAATCGATTTTAAGAATTATTAACATTGAAATAAAAACTTTCATATTGTTTCTTTTTTTATTATTCTTATAGTTCTTAATCAGACGTAAAAAACCATTCTGTAGAGAACCATCATCAAATGAAAAAAAAAATATTTACAAGCAAATTTTTTATTGTAAAAATCATTGCACTTACCTGATTTATGATTCCCGGAGAATTCCAAAATGATAAGTTCCTTGTTTGAAAACTTTATTCTCAAATAATAGATACATAGTTTATACCTTCATTACTTTTAGATAACATACTACACAGCAAAATTTTATAATTGATATGAATTTGAATATGTAGCTAAAAACAGAATAGCTGAATTCTAGTTGAACTTATTCTTTCAAAATTAAAAAAAACTTACCAAGAAAACGATTTAAATTAATTAAGAATCAGCACAAATGGCACTATTTCAAGTAACTTGGATAATTTTTTATTGTTGTTTTCCGAATTATATGGATACAGAAATATATACTATTCTATAACGAAGAAGAATATGCTATAACTATTACAATTCTGTATGTTCTGAATTCATATTTATTCACTGGAATGACGAAAGCAATGTTGACTTCACTTTAATTCGTAATGAATTGAAGACAGAAGAAATGCATTTTACTTTAATACACACATCTGTAACAGTATCCGAAATCGGAAGTCATCAGTTGCAAGTTTGTTGATAATAGAAATTAAAAATTATTGAAGAATTTTTCTTCAAATGTTTGGCGTGTTCTGTTCCTGAAAGATTTACTAATATTCTGGAGATTTTTTTCAAGTTCTTCGGCCTTTTCCTTAGGGAAATTTTGTTTCCTATTTGCTGCTAAAAAATGGAGTCTGATTCAGTCAATGACTTTGATGGAACTAAATGAAAACGTGATAAATTAATGTCCGATATTTACAGGCTCCCGCTAGACGGCGTACTCGAGCGTTGCGATCGCGAATTGATACTTATTACCACGTTTATATAAACTTGCCTTCGTGTAAGTCTGTCCGGGTGGAATTTTGTAATCGATTTTAAACTAACTTCCCGACTAGCTACAAACTTCAAATTTGGCACACAGTTCAGAATTGGATGACAATGCATGAAAATGAAGAGAAAAAAGACATACAAAGTAAAATAAAATTAAAATTTAAAAAAATAATTTACCACGTTTATATAAACTTGCCTTCGTGTATGTCTGTCCGGGTGGAATTTTATAATCGATTTTAAACTAACTTCCCGACTAGCTACAAACTTCAAATTTGGCACACAGTTCAGAATTGGATGACAATGCATGAAAATGAAGAGAAAAAAGACATACAAAGTAAAATAAAATTAAAATTTAAAAAAATAATTGTTTTCGAGATTGTCTTTTGTTGTCGATTCCATTATTTCAAATTATTACGTGTCAGGTGAAAATATTTTTGTTGTCGGAGTATTTTTATTGGCTGAAAAATCACGTGGTAGGATCCAGTTTTTCCTCATTCATTTCTAGATTGTTTTGGTTGTCATCAGCATAAAACTAATGAAAGTCGTAAAGGTATTGTTTTTCTATAAAGATTTTTGTATTCGCGATCGCAACGAACTATAGGGGGCGTTGTTGTATGAGACGCTTACCTGCGATTTCCATATGAACCGTCATTCAGTTACTCTGGAGACGTCTTTAATGTAGCCTGTAGCATTGCAACGTTCCTTCTTTAATGTGGCTTATTAAATTTAAAAAAGAAAAATGCTTGATCTTCTTTCTTGTACAACCGAAAACAAAATGGTATCTCTTTTTTTTAGAGAAGGAACATCCAAAACACATCGGAAAAATATTTGTACATTAACAGAAAAAAATATGTATATTCTTATAAGAGTTAAAACCTAATGCCCGAGAAATAGTATTACTAAATTTAATGATATAACATGAAAGGCCCATTTAAACTTTACATTCTATAGTTTTAAGAATCATATTAGTTCAAAAATTAAAATGAACAAAAAGTATACTACATAAACCTCATAATTTTATGAAATTTAATTTTGTAAACAACGTTTTATCAAAAAATTTCAAGTTTCAATAAAAATCATTATTTAGAAACTAAGAAACGTAAAATAAAGAATGCTGACGAAACAAAAACAAAAAAAAAAAAAAACAATTCTTTTTTGTCGCCATTTTTAGTGCTTCGAATATTCGTCTTTGGGATTTGCCAAAAACAAAACAAGATGCAATTTTATTTTTTCAGGAGGGAAATATTTTACCGAAAAAACGAAAATGTACCAATTCCCACAACATAAAACTTTATCTTGGCAAACGTACGTTTTGGAAATGTTATTTCATTTGGAATCTTATTCATCAGAGTTCATATGGCGATATGATTGTTTTGAATCTATGCTAAACTCTATATCGGCTCATTTTCCACCGAAATCCGATCGACTATTTTTATTTTAAATAAAGTGTTTTATTTTATGAACTGTCGCAAAAATTTTAAGTGTAGATTGGCGGCACTTAAAAACCGCCAAATCTGTAGCGGCGGTGGCGTTAATACGTAAGTACCGAATTTTTATTCCATACTTTTCTGAATCATATTACTTCAAACATTGGAATATACAAGAAGTATGCATAAACACATAATGTTATACCATTTAATTTTTCAAAAGTATTTTGAGAACAATTTTTATCAAAAAATTATAAACTAAAAAACGGAAAATAAAGAATTCTTAGGATAAAAAAAATCGATTTTAAGAATTATTAACATTGAAATAAAAACTTTCATATTGTTTCTTTTTTTATTATTCTTATAGTTCTTAATCAGACGTAAAAAACCATTCTGTAGAGAACCATCATCAAATGAAAAAAAAAATATTTACAAGCAAATTTTTTATTGTAAAAATCATTGCACTTACCTGATTTATGATTCCCGGAGAATTCCAAAATGATAAGTTCCTTGTTTGAAAACTTTATTCTCAAATAATAGATACATAGTTTATACCTTCATTACTTTTAGATAACATACTACACAGCAAAATTTTATAATTGATATGAATTTGAATATGTAGCTAAAAACAGAATAGCTGAATTCTAGTTGAACTTATTCTTTCAAAATTAAAAAAAACTTACCAAGAAAACGATTTAAATTAATTAAGAATCAGCACAAATGGCACTATTTCAAGTAACTTGGATAATTTTTTATTGTTGTTTTCCGAATTATATGGATACAGAAATATATACTATTCTATAACGAAGAAGAATATGCTATAACTATTACAATTCTGTATGTTCTGAATTCATATTTATTCACTGGAATGACGAAAGCAATGTTGACTTCACTTTAATTCGTAATGAATTGAAGACAGAAGAAATGCATTTTACTTTAATACACACATCTGTAACAGTATCCGAAATCGGAAGTCATCAGTTGCAAGTTTGTTGATAATAGAAATTAAAAATTATTGAAGAATTTTTCTTCAAATGTTTGGCGTGTTCTGTTCCTGAAAGATTTACTAATATTCTGGAGATTTTTTTCAAGTTCTTCGGCCTTTTCCTTAGGGAAATTTTGTTTCCTATTTGCTGCTAAAAAATGGAGTCTGATTCAGTCAATGACTTTGATGGAACTAAATGAAAACGTGATAAATTAATGTCCGATATTTACAGGCTCCCGCTAGACGGCGTACTCGAGCGTTGCGATCGCGAATTGATACTTATTACCACGTTTATATAAACTTGCCTTCGTGTAAGTCTGTCCGGGTGGAATTTTGTAATCGATTTTAAACTAACTTCCCGACTAGCTACAAACTTCAAATTTGGCACACAGTTCAGAATTGGATGACAATGCATGAAAATGAAGAGAAAAAAGACATACAAAGTAAAATAAAATTAAAATTTAAAAAAATAATTTACCACGTTTATATAAACTTGCCTTCGTGTATGTCTGTCCGGGTGGAATTTTATAATCGATTTTAAACTAACTTCCCGACTAGCTACAAACTTCAAATTTGGCACACAGTTCAGAATTGGATGACAATGCATGAAAATGAAGAGAAAAAAGACATACAAAGTAAAATAAAATTAAAATTTAAAAAAATAATTATTTTCGAGATTGTCTTTTGTTGTCGATTCCATTATTTCAAATTATTACGTGTCAGGTGAAAATATTTTTGTTGTCGGAGTATTTTTATTGGCTGAAAAATCACGTGGTAGGATCCAGTTTTTCCTCATTCATTTCTAGATTGTTTTGGTTGTCATCAGCATAAAACTAATGAAAGTCGTAAAGGTATTGTTTTTCTATAAAGACTTTTGTATTCGCGATCGCAACGAACTATAGGGGGCGTTGTTGTATGAGACGCTTACCTGCGATTTCCATATGAACCGTCATTCAGTTACTCTGGAGACGTCTTTAATGTAGCCTGTAGCATTGCAACGTTCCTTCTTTAATGTGGCTTATTAAATTTAAAAAAGAAAAATGCTTGATCTTCTTTCTTGTACAACCGAAAACAAAATGGTATCTCTTTTTTTTAGAGAAGGAACATCCAAAACACATCGGAAAAATATTTGTACATTAACAGAAAAAAATATGTATATTCTTATAAGAGTTAAAACCTAATGCCCGAGAAATAGTATTACTAAATTTAATGATATAACATGAAAGGCCCATTTAAACTTTACATTCTATAGTTTTAAGAATCATATTAGTTCAAAAATTAAAATGAACAAAAAGTATACTACATAAACCTCATAATTTTATGAAATTTAATTTTGTAAACAACGTTTTATCAAAAAATTTCAAGTTTCAATAAAAATCATTATTTAGAAACTAAGAAACGTAAAATAAAGAATGCTGACGAAACAAAAACAAAAAAAAAAAAAAACAATTCTTTTTTGTCGCCATTTTTAGTGCTTCGAATATTCGTCTTTGGGATTTGCCAAAAACAAAACAAGATGCAATTTTATTTTTTCAGGAGGGAAATATTTTACCGAAAAAACGAAAATGTACCAATTCCCACAACATAAAACTTTATCTTGGCAAACGTACGTTTTGGAAATGTTATTTCATTTGGAATCTTATTCATCAGAGTTCATATGGCGATATGATTGTTTTGAATCTATGCTAAACTCTATATCGGCTCATTTTCCACCGAAATCCGATCGACTATTTTTATTTTAAATAAAGTGTTTTATTTTATGAACTGTCGCAAAAATTTTAAGTGTAGATTGGCGGCACTTAAAAACCGCCAAATCTGTAGCGGCGGTGGCGTTAATACGTAAGTACCGAATTTTTATTCCATACTTTTCTGAATCATATTACTTCAAACATTGGAATATACAAGAAGTATGCATAAACACATAATGTTATACCATTTAATTTTTCAAAAGTATTTTGAGAACAATTTTTATCAAAAAATTATAAACTAAAAAACGGAAAATAAAGAATTCTTAGGATAAAAAAAATCGATTTTAAGAATTATTAACATTGAAATAAAAACTTTCATATTGTTTCTTTTTTTATTATTCTTATAGTTCTTAATCAGACGTAAAAAACCATTCTGTAGAGAACCATCATCAAATGAAAAAAAAAATATTTACAAGCAAATTTTTTATTGTAAAAATCATTGCACTTACCTGATTTATGATTCCCGGAGAATTCCAAAATGATAAGTTCCTTGTTTGAAAACTTTATTCTCAAATAATAGATACATAGTTTATACCTTCATTACTTTTAGATAACATACTACACAGCAAAATTTTATAATTGATATGAATTTGAATATGTAGCTAAAAACAGAATAGCTGAATTCTAGTTGAACTTATTCTTTCAAAATTAAAAAAAACTTACCAAGAAAACGATTTAAATTAATTAAGAATCAGCACAAATGGCACTATTTCAAGTAACTTGGATAATTTTTTATTGTTGTTTTCCGAATTATATGGATACAGAAATATATACTATTCTATAACGAAGAAGAATATGCTATAACTATTACAATTCTGTATGTTCTGAATTCATATTTATTCACTGGAATGACGAAAGCAATGTTGACTTCACTTTAATTCGTAATGAATTGAAGACAGAAGAAATGCATTTTACTTTAATACACACATCTGTAACAGTATCCGAAATCGGAAGTCATCAGTTGCAAGTTTGTTGATAATAGAAATTAAAAATTATTGAAGAATTTTTCTTCAAATGTTTGGCGTGTTCTGTTCCTGAAAGATTTACTAATATTCTGGAGATTTTTTTCAAGTTCTTCGGCCTTTTCCTTAGGGAAATTTTGTTTCCTATTTGCTGCTAAAAAATGGAGTCTGATTCAGTCAATGACTTTGATGGAACTAAATGAAAACGTGATAAATTAATGTCCGATATTTACAGGCTCCCGCTAGACGGCGTACTCGAGCGTTGCGATCGCGAATTGATACTTATTACCACGTTTATATAAACTTGCCTTCGTGTAAGTCTGTCCGGGTGGAATTTTGTAATCGATTTTAAACTAACTTCCCGACTAGCTACAAACTTCAAATTTGGCACACAGTTCAGAATTGGATGACAATGCATGAAAATGAAGAGAAAAAAGACATACAAAGTAAAATAAAATTAAAATTTAAAAAAATAATTTACCACGTTTATATAAACTTGCCTTCGTGTATGTCTGTCCGGGTGGAATTTTATAATCGATTTTAAACTAACTTCCCGACTAGCTACAAACTTCAAATTTGGCACACAGTTCAGAATTGGATGACAATGCATGAAAATGAAGAGAAAAAAGACATACAAAGTAAAATAAAATTAAAATTTAAAAAAATAATTGTTTTCGAGATTGTCTTTTGTTGTCGATTCCATTATTTCAAATTATTACGTGTCAGGTGAAAATATTTTTGTTGTCGGAGTATTTTTATTGGCTGAAAAATCACGTGGTAGGATCCAGTTTTTCCTCATTCATTTCTAGATTGTTTTGGTTGTCATCAGCATAAAACTAATGAAAGTCGTAAAGGTATTGTTTTTCTATAAAGATTTTTGTATTCGCGATCGCAACGAACTATAGGGGGCGTTGTTGTATGAGACGCTTACCTGCGATTTCCATATGAACCGTCATTCAGTTACTCTGGAGACGTCTTTAATGTAGCCTGTAGCATTGCAACGTTCCTTCTTTAATGTGGCTTATTAAATTTAAAAAAGAAAAATGCTTGATCTTCTTTCTTGTACAACCGAAAACAAAATGGTATCTCTTTTTTTTAGAGAAGGAACATCCAAAACACATCGGAAAAATATTTGTACATTAACAGAAAAAAATATGTATATTCTTATAAGAGTTAAAACCTAATGCCCGAGAAATAGTATTACTAAATTTAATGATATAACATGAAAGGCCCATTTAAACTTTACATTCTATAGTTTTAAGAATCATATTAGTTCAAAAATTAAAATGAACAAAAAGTATACTACATAAACCTCATAATTTTATGAAATTTAATTTTGTAAACAACGTTTTATCAAAAAATTTCAAGTTTCAATAAAAATCATTATTTAGAAACTAAGAAACGTAAAATAAAGAATGCTGACGAAACAAAAACAAAAAAAAAAAAAAAACAATTCTTTTTTGTCGCCATTTTTAGTGCTACGAATATTCGTCTTTGGGATTTGCCAAAAACAAAACAAGATGCAATTTTATTTTTTCAGGAGGGAAATATTTTACCGAAAAAACGAAAATGTACCAATTCCCACAACATAAAACTTTATCTTGGCAAACGTACGTTTTGGAAATGTTATTTCATTTGGAATCTTATTCATCAGAGTTCATATGGCGATATGATTGTTTTGAATCTATGCTAAACTCTATATCGGCTCATTTTCCACCGAAATCCAATTAACTATTTTGATTTTAAATAAAGTGTTTTATTTTATGAACTGTCGCAAAAATTTTAAGTGTAGATTGGCGGCACTTAAAAACCGCCAAATCTGTAGCGGCGGTGGCGTTAATACGTCGTAAGTACCGAATTTTTATTCCATTCTTTTCTGAATCATATTATTTCAAACATTGGAATATACAAGAAGTATAGATAAACACATAATGTTATACCATTTAATTTTTCAAAAGTATTTTGAGAACAATTTTTATCAAAAAATTATAAACTAAAAAACGGAAAATAAAGAATTCTTAGGATAAAAAAAACGATTTTAAGAATTATTAACATTGAAATAAAAACTTTCATATTGTTCCTTTTTTTATTATTCTTATAGTTCTTAATCAGACGTAAAAAACCATTCTGTAGAGAAATATCATCAAATGAAAAAAAAATATTTACAAGCAAATTTTTTATTGTAAAAATCATTGCACTTACCTGATTTGTGATTCCCGGAGAATTCCAAAATGATAAGTTCCTTGTTTGAAAACTTTATTCTCAAATAATAGATACATAGTTTATACCTTCATTACTTTTAGATAACATACTACACAGCAAAATTTTATAATTGATATGAATTTGAATATGTAGCTAAAAACAGAATAGCTGAATTCTAGTTGAACTTATTCTTTCAAAATTAAAAAAAACTTACCAAGAAAACGATTTAAATTAATTAAGAATCAGCACAAATGGCACTATTTCAAGTAACTTGGATAATTTTTTATTGTTGTTTTCCGAATTATATGGATACAGAAATATATACTATTCTATAACGAAGAAGAATATGCTATAACTATTACAATTCTGTATGTTCTGAATTCATATTTATTCACTGGAATGACGAAAGCAATGTTGACTTCACTTTAATTCGTAATGAATTGAAGACAGAAGAAATGCATTTTACCTTAATACACACATCTGTAACAGTATCCGAAATCGGAAGTCATCAGTTGCAAGTTTGTTGATAATAGAAATTAAAAATAATTGAGGAATTTTTCTTCAAATGTTTGGCGTGTTCTGTTCCTGAAAGATTTACTAATATTCTGGAGATTTTTTTCAAGTTCTTCGGCCTTTTCCTTAGGGAAATTTTGTTTCTTATTTGCTGCTAAAAAATGGCGTCTGATTCAGTCAATGACTTTGATGGAACTAAATGAAAACGTGATAAATTAATGTCCGATATTTACAGGCTCCCGCTAGACGGCGTACTCGAGCGTTGCGATCGCGAATCCCTAATTTAAAATAAAAGTTCTATTACTTTAGTAGAGGTCTTGTAGTAGTTTTGACTACTCTTGACTCAGAAAAATAATCTAAATAAAAATATATATTTTTAAAAACCACGTTTTTTGTAGTGAGGAATAATAATTAAAAAATGATAATTTTTTAAAAATATAAAATAAAAATTAAAAATTAAAAAAATCTCAGTTTAAAATAAAAAAATTCAAAATAAAAAGTAATATTTTTAAAAACCACGTTTTAGTAGTGGAGAATAATAATTAAGAAAAAAATTGAAAAACGAAAAACGTGGGGCGCATGAAATACATAACAGTACATATACACATTTTCTTACTCATACACATGCACAGCCACATATACATCCACATACATATGCATATACGAAAGCATATTCCAGATCCACATTCAGATACAATTACAATTACTGATATACATACACATATTCTCAAGAGCACACATACACACACTAATATAACATTACTGTTATGTATTTCATGCGCCCCACGTTTTTCGTTTTTCAATTTTTTTCTTTATTATTATTTTCCACTACTAAAACGTGGTTTTTAAAAATATTACTTTTTATAGAATATCTATACTTAAAGAAAAAACCTTAAAGGTGAAATCAGCACCATTTATTGCTCATGTATGGCATGGAGCCTTAAATTAAGACGAGAACAGGAAACTCTGTGTTTGAGATTCTTTAAATATTTTTTGACATGGTAAATGGCATGGTAAATGGCATTGACATGGTTTTTTTCTCATACGGGGACTATCATTTCGCTACATTAGACTGGATAGTCGAAAACCTACGGTATATTTTAACTTAACTGGAGAAAAAAACATAATTGACTGCACTGAGCATGGAGAAAAAAAAATCTAATAAAAATACCGTACTGTATGACAATTCTGGTTTAAAAAAAAAAACGAAAAGAAAGCGTAATTCTGGAACCAGATTATACGGTTTCTAAACCATTTCCATTCATTTCAATACCATTCTGTTTTGATAATTTTTCCGTTCATATGTTAACGGTTTACGGCAAATTCTAGTTTTCAAAATTATAATTCTTATTACCACATATTTAGTAGAAAATACAAAACTTAAAAGTAAATTTAACTGAATAAACAGTTTTTATGCCATGTCTTAAGAAAGCATTATAAAACCATCACATTTACCACAATTACTAAATTTTATCATATATAATGAACCCATATTTTATTATTCATTTTACCAAAATCACTACCAAAGCGCTTCGGTCAAAATTATCGAGGCATTTGGTGCTCCCATAAATCCAGTAAACAGAGTAAATTTTTGCTTGTTCTGGGTGTTTTGACCACACTGGTTTTCTCAGTGTAAGACATGATTATGACTTAAAGGGTCTAGGCAGTTTTGATTTCATTGAAAATATTTCATTGCAGAGGATTTGTTTTTTTACTTTTAATAATTTATCTAAAATTTAGCAAAGGTTTCTGAAATTTTTTTAAAAAACACTTTTTACTAAACAATACTAAAAATTGCTGTAATTTAATTTTCTTTGAACTAAAAATTTGAGAGACAAAAATAAAATTATGACTGGTGGTCAATTGGGTTCACGTTAACTTAACGTTATAAGTTACAAAGTTCATGTCAACGACTTGCAAGAAGTTTTAGTAAATATATAATGAGCCTTTTAAAAATCTTACATGCTAGAAAAAAACTTATAAATATTAAAAAAATAATTTGCTTTTTAAGATTTTCATTAAATAAAAATTTTTTAACAATAATATATGATTTAATTTGCAAATTCACGTGTCACTTTGAATATAAAGAACATGCTAAATCAAAATATTGAGCGCCCGGTAAAAATATTTGCATTTAGATAAGCAGATTTTAAGACAAAACAATGCAAAAATAACTTTAAACGAAATACTTAATTCCGCACAGTCGATTGCTGTTTAGAAAATGAATGTGTTACTAATGAATGTGTTCTGTTTTCAGTGAGAGGATTTCAATATTATGTCTATAACTTTAAAGATTTTTAATTTTCATCTATTTACTTCATGACAAATTACTCAGAATAGAACTAGTCATAACATACATTTTGTTAAATAAAAGAAATTAAATTTAATTTAGATTTACACTTTTGATCCTTTAAACATAAGTGAAAATGAAAATCTCCAGCAGTCATTTATAAACCAATTAAAATGATAAAATCAAGAATATCCTGTTTAATTTTTGATTGCCCTTTTCTTGATGTTAGGAACAGTAAGGAAACATTTAGATTGTAATATATATAGGGTCTACTTATTCCATACTTCAAGAAAAATATTAGTATATTGCGAAAAATTAAGGATTTCAGACAAAACCTTTGTAGCATCAAAACTGCAACTTAAAACAAGTTGATGAGATAATTAGATCAAAAGTTATTAAAGAATTCATTTTACTTTCCTTACACTATACTTTAATTGCACGCTATTCCCTTAGGTGCGATTATCTTCGAACTAAAAACAAACTTAACGACAGGTTTCAATTACACTTTCTACAAAAAAAGAGAAGTTAATTATCTTTACATTTGTTTATCTTAGATAAATAAAGATTAATTTATTAAAAAGAAACTCTTTTTAAAACTTATTTTCCCTCGTCCACTAAACTACTGCAAATCGCAAAACAAAAGAATGGCTGTATATTTATTTGTTTTAAGAGCATTTGCATGCCAGATTGTCAATATCAGTTTATTTACTTTGCTTACTATATTAGTTCGTACTCTCAGTTAACATTTGTGTTTAACTATCTCTCCCTTTGCGTCATTAATTAAACTCAAGCACTTTATTTGGTTATTCTTTATTAGAAAAGATTGGATTTGTAGATGCAACATTTGAATTAAAGAGAAAATTGTAAAAGGGGAACAAGGAAAGTAAAACAGAGGCATAAAACTAAATGCATCAGAGGATGGAATATATTTTGTTTTTGCTGAATAGTAAAACTGAAAAGTGAATTCCTGTGTGATTTCTCCGATTGCGCACGGTTTCTGTTGGAATGTCTTTAAGTTTATTTGCTGAAAAGTATTTTATTTATGTTTCTTGCTCCCCTGCTTTACCAATACAAATTCCCCTTTTGCGACTGAACGCAAATAGAGAAAATGTAACGGGAATAAATCTATTTATGGCTTTTTTTTTCCTCTCCACTGTTGATTTTTATACACAAAGTTATGCCTAAGGAATGCAGATGTGGGCACAATTCCCCGAACAAATTTTGCAAAAAGAAATAAGAATATAGCACGATTAATGCTGGTCTATAAAGTCATGTCATTTGGAGAAAATGTATTTGATAACTTGTAAATAGTTTGAGAAAAAATTTTAGAATACACTTAGGAACGAATATATTTGGAAATATATTAATAATAACTTTTTATAGTGTCATTTTTTAATAATTATCAATCTTAAATGTTAATTCCACACATTGAATAACTTTTATTTTCAATTACATTTTACTTCGCTTAAGAAACATATTAGTTGTAAAGTTAATTAAAAATTAAACTTTAGAAATGAAATTTATAATAAAAAAAAAACTTTTAGAGGGATAGTAAAATTATAATTATTTGAATGCATTAATTTATTTACTTCAATGTGTATAATGGATTTGCTTTACTATAATTTATTTGCTTTGCTATAATTCGATACATATTTTTATTGAAATTACAAATATATTTTATGGTACCTTCTTCCCCTTACTAGCTCTTGTCCATCACTCTAAGTCAGTGCACAGAAAAAAATTAAGATGACGTTAAGGTAAAAAATATTGGCACTGTAATTGCAGCATGCGTAAAATCCATCTTTTACGTAAAACTTAATACCATAAATTTCGTAGATTTACTTAATTAAATAGATTCTGTGATTTTGCAAAAGTTACGGTATAGCAGATATTTTGTTCCGTAAATGTTACGGTAAAAAATACTGGCAGTCAGAGTGCCGCTACTTTTTAACGTAATTTGATCCGAATTTTTTTTTCAGCGTAGAATTATCATAGAGTCGTTTCATGAAATTTCCGGCTATTGTCAATAGACCAACTAAAAGAAAAAAAATCAAGAATTTCTATTATTTTTTTTATTTCTGATTGCTCCTCTCTTGATTTTAGGTACAGTGATGAAACATGAATATTTTGATATGCATGTGATCTATAATTATTCCATACTTTAAGGAAAATTTTATTGCATTGTACAAAATTAAAATTAAAAACACATATTTCTGATTATAACCTTGAAGCATTAAAATTGCAACTTAAAGCAACAAGATCAGATCATTAGATCAAAAGTTATTGGAGAATTCCTTTTAATTTTCTGTACACTCTACTTTCACTCTATTCCCTTAACTACGATTAGCTTTGAACATAAAACAAACTTATCGACACGTTTCAATTTCAATTTCTTCGAAGAAAAAAAAGAAGTTAATTATCCTTGCATTTGCTTTCCTTGGAAATATAAAGATTAATTTATTAAAGCAAATTTATTTTTATAAGTTATTTACTCTTGTACACTGAAAGCACAAACTACTGCAAATAGTAAAACTAAAGAATTGTTATATATTTATTTGTTTTAAGGGCATTTGCATGCTAGATTACCAATATCAGTTTATTTACTTTGCGTACTATATTAGTTCGTACTCTCAGTTAACATTTGTGTTTAACTATATCTCCCTTTCGTCCTTATTACACACGAGCACTTTATTTGGTTATTCTTTATTAGAAAAGATTATTCCTTATTAGATTTACAGCTGCAACATTTGAATTAAAAAGAAAATTGTATAAATGGAAGAATGAAAATAAAACAGTGGCATAAAGCTGAATGCATCAGAGAATGGAACATATTTTGTTTTTTGCTGTATAGTAAAACTGAATTCCTGTGTGATTTCTCCGATTGCGCATGGTTTCTGTTGGAATGTCTTTAAGTTTATTTGCTGAAAACTATTTTATTTATGTTTCTTACTCCCCTGCTTTACCAATACAAATTCCCCTTTTGCAACTGAACGCATATAGAGAAAATATATCTAGAATAAATATATTTATGTCATTTTTTTTCTCCAACTGTTTATTTTTATATACGAAGTTATGCCTAAAGAATGCAGATGTAGGCACAATTCCGTGAACAAATTTTGTAAGAAGAAATAAGAATAGTACTTTTAATGCTGGTCTATGAAGTTATGTCATTTGGAGAAAATGTATTTGATAACTTGTAAATAGTTTGTGAAAAAAAAATTAGAATACACTAGGAACGAATATATATTGGAAAGATATTAATTTATTTCAATAGTGTTATTGCTTTTATTATCAAACTGAAATGGAATTTTCACACTTAAAGAAAATTTTTATGTACAATTACATTTTTTCTCTAAAAATATAAATTACTTGAAAAATAAACATAAAATCAAACCTTCAATATAAAAATTAATAAAAATCGATCCTCATGTTTCGCTACATAATTCAATAACCAATAATAATTTTAATATTGCTATGCTTTTGTAATTTTCTTTTGAATATTCTTTTGTCTTGAGGCTAAATATCTCAGACGGACTCTAAATAGGCATTTTAAACGGAAAATTTGCAAGAAAGTCAAGTAATTAAGGAGAAAACGTGAATTAGAGTTTCGCGTAATTAGGGAGAACGTAATTTAGAGAGAACATTAAGCTTAATGTATTTCTTATAGAAGACACGGTTTTGCGACATTTTTGCCAATTTGGCAATAATCTTGGCGACTAAGTGACCATTTTTTGTAACAACGTAAGTTCTGGAAACTTCTAAGTAGGGGAAGCGATAGAATCAATGTTTACGGAGTTATGCGATAATTGTCTAGAGCAATGTTGAAAATTCCGGAGTTTCGTCGCCCAGTCTACATAAATAGAAATGTGTCTTGCAAAACAGATTACAAGAGACATATTTACAACATGTGTATTAGCCCTATTTTATACTATGCCTCTCCAGCCACAAAATCCTAAGAAGAATCACGGGAACAACCTGGTTCGTTAGAAACAATTCAATCTATAATGATCTAAATATTTAGAAATTAGATAATTACCCCCAAAAAATGAACGCATTCGTTTTTAGTAAAGCCACCAAACGCACTAAGTGTTATTAAAATCAAATCTTTGATTTTGAAATAATTGACGCAAGTATAGAACTTATTCTTGACACTGCAATGCAATGATGGCGAATTAACCTCTGTGATGGAATATTATTTAAACACTTTAGCCCTTTTTCGATTTAAATTCTCAGCACATTACGATGAACTGTATTACTCTAACGTAGAAGCCATTCGGAGGGTGGGAGGGTTTTCGTATTTAGTGCGTGATCTTATCATGTTTATTATTATCTTATCAATTGAGCTGCTGAAAAATCCTGAAGAGGATTGAGGGAAGTATTGCATTTCAATGGTCCCATCTACTGTGGTCTTCGAGGAAACGAAATGGCAGACATTTTGGCTGAAAAAGGAACTTATATTCTTCAGAGAAATCTGTAGAAATCTGTCCTTCCATTCCACTAAACTTGAAATAAAAAGAATCTTCAAACAATCGTTCCATTGTTTGGCATCTCGCGCTGCTGGAGATAAGTCCTGGAATGTGCTCTGTGGAACTCACAATGTTCCGGATTCACCCCCTGCTACTGCGGTAGCCATGTTTAGACTTTTGACCGGACATGATTGTCTACGTTCTCATTTATTTCACCTCAAGCTGACCACTTCATCAGATTGTCTTTTATGTAACTCCGGACAAGTCACGACTGCTGCGCATTTAGACACGTTCTCTGCACTAAAAGACTTTGACTGTATTGTTAAGAAGTACTGGAGAGCTAGACGCCTAATGACCTAATAGTCAATGGCTGGCATTTGTTTAATTATTATCTTATCAATGATTTACTTACGTAATATTCTCACTCACCCCTCTTCTCCTATCCTTATTCAATTTCGATGAAGGAGCAGATAGCCCGTTTGCTATACCCTAAATTTAAATCGGCAAAGCAGATTAATAGTCTGCTTCTTAGAGCTATAGTGTTCTGATCTGCGAGTCTCTAGTGAGCTAATTGAACCATCTGAGGTTTCAAATCCAGTGTTCTGAGGTGCTATTTGAGCTGCAGTTGAGTGATAGAAATAGTTTCAATTTCTGGAAGATTCAACGAATAAGTTTTAGGAGTTTTAAAGACTGTTTCATTCATCTCCAATCAGAATGAATCCCTGTCTCATCATTTTTCTTGTTCTTTTATTTATATCAATGTTTAATTTAATACGTATTAACATGAATGAAATGTACCATTAATCCTTTTGAACTGATAGAAGAATAAATACGGAAAATCGTTATTAAAGCGGAAAATCTGATAGCAATATAGGAGAATTACTCGTCTAGAAAACGGCACAACCTTACTTAGAATATTGTTTAACAATGAAATTCGTTTCTCTCTCATGTAGCACTCCATTTTTAATAACGCTGAGCTAACAGTTGAAAATTTGTCTTTTTTTGTTGGCAACATTATATAGCAAACAGGCACATTTTTCAAATCGTTTCAAAATTTTCGGATTGCTTTTGAAATGAAGTAATATTATTCTTTGCTTATCCATTGGAATGAAGTGATATGCGAGAAAGGGACGAAAAATTAAGCATTCTGGGAAAATTCTATTGCTGCATTATTAACCAAACTTAAAGTTTTAAGAAATCTAAAATATTATCTTAGTTGCCGATTAAACTCTAATATCAATAGTTGCAAATAAACAATGTTAGTGTATTCGAAGGTATAATAATGAATACGCATAAGGAAATTTGCGGTTGTAAAAAACTTAACCAATCTAGCACCATTTCTGACAGAAGCATTGCTAATGGGCTATTAACGGCAATCTCAAGAGTTACGCTTTTGGATCTCATGGTTGAACTGCTGTGCTCATTTCACAGTTACAAATAAGCAAATTTTCTACCAGAATCCATTTATGGCCATTTACTGGAAATGGTTTTTGCTTATTTTTATTGATCTCTATTTTAGCTATGCAAATCCCCATTTATTTCTGAACGTAAGCATGGAAAATGTAGCTAAAATAGATTTATATATTTTTTATGTCTTGAGATTGCAGCTAAATCCTGAGAAATTTCACGCGAAGAGTAAAATGAATACATAATTTATTGGGAAATCATTAGTAGTATTTAGTGAAAATCTGTTACTAGAGAGCTTTTGCGTTTCGTTACAGTTTCCGTTAACTTAAACGCTAATTAAGCGTATGATGTCGATTCGTTTCTCTTTCTTTTAGCACTCCACTTTTAATAACGTTGTACTGACAATTGAAAATTTGTCTTTTTTTGAAAGAAAGTCTTTTTTTGATTTGCCGTTTCCTTTTTTTTTTTTTTTTTGATTAGAAACACCAATTTACCAATTAGTGTTTCTTATTAAAAAATTGGTAAGCGTAATATTGTAAAAGACTACCATAATATGGTAAAAGACAACCATAATATGGTAAAAGACTACCACAATATTGTAAAAGACAACCATGATAACGAATTTTCAGAAAAGATTTAACCATAACTAGGTCTTAAGAAATTACAAGCCTCTGTGTTTTAACTTGATATAATTTTTTAATATCATAATTTGAGTACAATGTAGTTTTATGTTTGATAAATTTAAATATTTAACTCGATGTAATAAAAATCATCCTTTTTTTCAGAATATTTCTGAATTTTTTTTTTAATATTTATCTTAATCTTGCTGAATTTTTTGATGCAACAGGTAAGAATTATTGATTATATTTTAATAAGGTGCAAAGCGTAAACAAATTCTTCCAAATATGCACATTTTATTATTTTTAGCCAACTAACACCTATAAACAACATTAGAGAGATTTCGCACTTTCACGTTAGCTCCAGTACGTAAGAGTGAAGGTACTGCGCATTTTCGCATTTATTTTAGACATAAAGACAAAGCTACAAACATGCTGTTAAATGTTGTTTTCTGTTCAAGCCTTCCTTCAAACTAAAAACATGGACATAGAATGCGTGCGAATTTTAAGAAATGTATTGATGAAATTTAGAAATGAATCATGTGATTTTACAACAATTGGTTCATTCAATGAAAAAATAATTTTATTAGTTTTTGCTTAGCATTATGGCTGTCAAATTGCACTAGTTCCATGAGACACCGGATATATTTTAATTATTTTAGAACTATAAATTATATTTATCTTAATTACACAATTTAGTTAAAAGCAGTTAGATAATCAGTAGAAGATTAATAATATTTTTTAAAAAATATTGTTAATAATAATAATAATAAGCTGCATTCTTTATTGTTGAATTCAAGAAAATCCATAATCAACCAAAACTTTTTGCTCGCTGAATCGCAGTTTTATGTAGAGTAAAGAACCTTGAATCGTATGCCCACAGCTTTAAAGAGGTAATCTACGCCCTATGTAAATGTTTGTTTTGATTTTGTGGTCGAAGTTAAAAGAATATACCACTACGTTAGCATTGTTAAATCATGGATTTTTGAAAAAATCTCTTATTTTTTCTTAAGTTTGATATTTTTTAACGGGGGCATGCGCAGTTACTTGAAATATTACGAGAGCGTGCGGAAGCTAATTTACTTAAATCTGCTAAATGCGCCTAATAATAAAGAATTTTCACTGTTTTACGCATCATACAGCACGCTCTCATTAGCGATATTTCTATCCAGCGGCCATTAACCACCCGCTTTCCTAATTGGGACTTTCTTAAATAAAAGAAAACTTGATTCTTGATACTTTTTTCTAGTTCAGGTTACAATTTTTGAAAGAATATAACAGGGACCATCCACAACCAAAATAAAAATATCAACAACAAAAAAATAGTGCGTGGCAACCCTCCGCGCGGAAGAAGTTAAACTTCGTAACCTGCGACGTTAATTGTAGAAGAATCAGCAGTCGTAGAAGGATCACTAGTTCTATTCAACGACTCTTTTTCCTGCTCCGCTCGCTTCCGTGCTCTGTAATCACGGTAATATTGTGCATTTTTCCCTCGTGGACCTCTTGAACCAGTGGAAGTGCTTGTGGTTGCCTCATTGTCTCGCCATGGAAAATGTATTTGTATTAATAATGTATGTGAATGCGTCATAATGTAATTTCAGAAGAGAAAACATAACAATTAATTGATATTCACAAGAGACGTACCTTGACATAACCTTAAATCCGTCGCATTGTCCGAGGGGTTGTTTTCACTCATTTTTTACAATTGTTATCCATTAAGTTTGAAAATAAAAAATACTACCCTATACCCTATTAAATTATATATGTATCAAATCAAACAAAAAAAATATTTATAGAAAAACAATAATTTTATGACTTTTATTATTTTTATGCTAGTTAGAACCAAAACAATATGGAAATGAATGAGGGAAAACTGGATCCTACCACGTGATTTTCAGGCCAATACAAATGTAGCGTTAAACGTTTAACGCAACCTTGTTGGAAGTCACATAAGAAGTATAACTTCAAAAAAAAAAGAGAGAGATCTAGTCGTTAAAAACAGCTGATTGTAAATTAGCCTCTCATATGAGTTGAAATAACTCGCGGACTCTCGTGAAGAGTTGAAATAACTCGCAGGCTCTCGTGAAGAGTTAAAATAACTCGCGGGCTCTCGCATATACCAGTGCCCATGAAGTGATGTCTACACAAAAATTATAAATGCCCTTGTTTTGCTGAGCATAATTAAATCACTTTCGATTTTTAGTATTTAGCACAAAATTGCATGCAGTTTTAATCTTTATTTTGATATATGAAAAATATTTTTTTTTTTTAAATTTCTCTTTACTGTATCATTCTTCAATCACTAAAATGTTTTTATCTGTTTAATAAAGACATCAATTGCATACTATTATTTCAATTCTTTTTTAAAAATGGCCTCATTAAAACCATAAAAATTTATGACTAACTAGTCATGGTTTGTTAATAAAATATAACTAGTCAGTCTCCCATTTTTAATGTTAAAATAAATTTCGAAAAAACTAGTTTAGATATGCAAGTCGAAACTCATACTTTAAGCGCATGCAGACAGATTTTTAAATACGTGTCTTTTGTTTTCGAATCTTTTGAAGTTTTTAATGCATCACTTAATATTTTCGAAATGAGACGAGAAGCTTATGACCTTAATTTCTTATCTTACTATTCTTGTCGTGAAAAATTAATGATTCTTTTCAGTTGAATTAACAATTAATGTTGTTTTCCAAGTAAACAACAATGAACTGATTTATTGACAATTTTTACAGCCATATTTCTTTCTGTAATAATTAAATAAAAAGTCCAAAAAGATTTATTATAGCTACAACTGTTCTTTATTGTTTCTTATATGTTAAAGGAGTTGAATTAACTCTGCAGTAATATAGTTCCTGAACCTTTTATTCTTGACATACGTCTAAGTGCGTGTTAAAGAAAAATAAGTTGGTTTAAAATACGACATCAAAAAACTAAGCTTAATCCAAAAAAATATGATCAAGAAAAATACCACATAATTTGATTTTGTTTTATAAACTACTGTAATTACATTAAATAAAAAAAAACTAAGAAACGAAGCAGTAAGATTTTATTTGATGAAAAAAAAATTTCATTCACATCATAAATTAAAATGCTTTTGAAGCGAAGGAAGTTTTTAATCAAGTTATACAATAATTAATATTGTATTGGGAAAGAAAATAGCTGATGAATAATGATTCACTGCAGCACTTTAAAAAAAAAAAACTTTGCTAATTTTTTATTCATTTGGAATGTGCTTTTCTAAAATAAATAAATAAAGATAATTGAAAATTTGGCTTAAAATTTAACAGTGAAAGAACACCTGTTGTGATATATTTATTTTCTTAAATGCACACCTGATCTATGTGCTATGACCGCAGCTTCTACACAGATTATTACACATTAATATAAAATTGATATAGTTTTCAGTGGCAATTGAAATTTATTACACGAGTAAGATTGCAAATACAACTTAAACCTTTTTTGATGTTCGCTTAAACTTGTTTATGAACACGTATAAGTCCAAAGGTCATGCACCGAACCCAATTCATTAATATAAAATTTATATATTCTTTCAATGCTATTTGAATTTGATTCTGTAATCAAAACTCTATTTGGATTTGTATACTCGAAACTTGTTTGTACCAGTAGCTAAGCCTCAACTCATACAAAGTATACATCACATTAAAATAAAATTAATATATATTTTCGATGACATTTAGAACTAATTCTGTAAGTAAGATGACAAATGCTACCTAACATTTATTGTAAACTCTGAAACAGACCTTTGCCAATGCACAATCAACTACTCCTACAAAAACTTCAGTACATTAATATAAAATTAATGTATTTTTTCAATGCCATTATTTAATTCTGTAAGTATCAATAAGATCGTATATTTTGTATACTTCATCATTTTTGTAACTCACACACAAACCAAAATTAATATATTTTTTTCAATGCCCTTATTTAATTCTGTAAGTAAAATCAATAAGACCGTATATTTTGTAAACTTGAAAAATGTTTGTGCCAGTGGCTAAGCCTTTAACTCACACACAAACCAAAATTAATATATTTTTCCAATGTCATTATTTAATTCTATAAGTAAAATCAATAAGACCGAATATTTTGTATACTTGAAAAAGGTTTGTGCCAGTGGCTAAGCCTTTAACTCACACACAAACCAACACACAATCACACACAAGGTCGTTTGGAATAATTCACTAAGTAATATGATGTATACAACTTAACATCTATAGCTTACTTCGCAAACCCGTTTGTGCTAGTGTATTAGCCCACAACTCATACTATGACCTCAGCACATTAATATATAATTAACATATTTATTCAATGTCTGTCATATTTTATTCTGTAAGAAACTTCAATGACATCGTATTTATAGTATACTCGAAACTTGTTTGTGCCAGTGGCTAAGCCCTCAACTCACACACAAACCAACAAGGTCATTTGGAATAATTCACTAAGTAATATGATGTATACAACTTAACATCTATAGCTTACTTGGTAAACCTGTTTGTGCTAGTGTATAAGCCCACAAGTCATACTAAGACCTCATCACATTAATATAAAATTAACATATTTATTCAATGTCATTCGGATTTAATTCTGTAAGCAACTTAAATGAGATCATATTTATAGTATACTCGAAACTTGTTTGTGCTAGTGGCTAAGCCTCAACTAACGCACCGACCAACTACGTCGTTTGGAACTAATTCTGCAAGTAAAATGATGTATACATTATAACAATTATAAAGTAAGTTATCAATTTAACACTTATAACTTACTCTGAAACCTGCTTGTGCTAGTGTATAAGCCCACAGCACATTAAGATAAAATTAACATATTTTTTCAATGTCATGTGGATTTTACTGTGTAAGCAACATTAATAAGGTCGCATTTATAGTATACTCGAAACTTTGTGTCAGCGGCATAGCTCTCAACGGACACACAGACTAACATCGCATTAATATAAAATTTATATTTTTTCCCAAAATCGTTTGAACCTAATTCTGTAAGTAAGAAGACAAATACGACTTAACATTTATTGCGCATCCTGAAACCTGTTTGTGCCAACGTCTAAGCCCACAACTCATCCACAGACAGAAAAAAAAGCTTATTATTCAACCATGAGAAACAGACACCTTCATAAAGCCCTCGTGAACCCACAGAAAAAAAATATCGCAGCATATAAACAAAAATAAAGCACACATTCCTATCCCGACACTTCTTTCTGTTTTTCCACACCACTTGCGCCAGTCGATCCGTTTATTTACTCCCACTTGCCTCCAAAGAAAAGTCCCATTACAAGACCTCTTCTATAGTACGTTTACTGAAACGGACATAATGTACCTTCCATTCCAGAAACTATGGCTAGAAAAGGAAAACTTGCGGTTGGATAGTCTGTAATAGCTAAGAAGGTGGAGGGTGCTTTTTTATGCCCGGATGGAACTTATCCCAAAGTGACATAGGATATACCCTTCACTCGAAGATAAATTCTTCGCCCCATTGGAAATAGAATTCTTACCTTTCCTTTAAGCGTTCGATAGCAAAAGTGGCACTATTAGAAACCTGTATAACTCGTTATGTCAGTAGCAATAAAGAGCAAAGTGAGCTAAAAGCAGCTTATTGGAATGTAATAAGCGAGCCGTCCAGCAAATAAGAGTTTATTTATCAATTAGTGTTTATATTGTGTGTTTTTTTCCATCTTGGATGTACAGTAAGGTTTCAGTTGTTTTTTACTTGTTACAATGCTAGTAATATAACCATTTTCTTATTTATGTACACTTACTGTTTTGTTTTTCCTTTTTTTTTCCTGAACGCAATGAGGTTTCATTTGCTTACTAATATGATTGTAATAAGAATGAATGCATATATCGATATATATTTAATAATTTTCAATTTTTGCATTGTGTCTGAATTATTTATAACATGCAAATAAAAATATACTGTTTTTGAATTAATTTTTGCGCATGAATAAAACTTTGAAATGAAAAGGGCAGTAAAATGAGCAAAAATAAAGAAAATGACAGTAGAAATAATTTTTAAAATATAGTATTTTGAATATTATTTTAAATATATAACAATAATATAAGTTAAAAATAATGTAAAAAAATCTTTATGCTTGAAGTGGTTGAGTAAAAAAAACATATTTTAGAGAAATATTACATTTTATTCTGCAACTGAATTCATACATTTATTTTATTTTATTTTTTTATTATCTGGCATTTTTTAGTAATTTTTGAAGTTAAGCTATTTCATAAATGCATAAAGAGATTTAAAATAAATCTTTCCAAAAGCTTAAAAGGGCTAAGTGAGTGAGATAAAATATTGAATACTTCTCTTTTTTTAAAAAAAAGTAAGAAACCATTTAGGTTTAAAAATTAAATATTTAATCTCATTGTGTGCTAAAAATGTTCAGATTAGCGTACACTTTAGTCTATTATATTCATAATAATAATCTGAAAAAGTATAAGTATTATAAGTACAGTAATAGATAAATTTATACGTACTGCGATTATATTTTAAACAGGCACATTGATGATTAAAAAACTAAGACATTTAAAGGTTCTGGTTTTCATAACGATTTTTGCTTTTTGCTCAAATCGCATTTCTGAAAATTTATTTTAATTTAGGTTTAAAAATATCTATATAAATAAATTTCAAATATGTACTTAAGTAAAAGGTCATAACTTGACTGTGTTTTGAACTGTGACATTACTGATCAATCATAGTCAAACTTGGACGCTTAATTGTTCAGACTTTAATTAAAATTAAGCCTTTTTATGACTATGAGAGATTTTCAATATTTTAATTGGAGTTAAAAACAGCTATAAAAATATAAGCATTTCAAATGTATGCGAGTTTAATTTGTCAGGCCTTATTTAGAATGTTTTTGACGTACGCCTGTTTAGGCAGAGGGGGTGCGATTGTTCTTGTTTTCCAGTGGCGCCATCTATGGCCAAGAATTCGACTTCTGTCACATCCATACATCGCACCCGTTTATAGAGCGGACCCATTTATATATCCATTCATTCATCAACAGATCGTAATTTTGATCTGACTCAGAAAACGATAGATCTCCAATCCAGTACCCCCAGAGGTATTGATTTGTTATGGGAGCATGGAGGACTTTTGCGACTCGACAGATTTAACGTGCATCAGTCACTTTACTACAAGGGGAGACTTCGGCCGGCGGGGTTTCAACCCACGAACTCTCAGACCTGGGCCCAGCGCCCTACCGACCAGGCTATCCCGGCCCCTTATTTAGATTCAAAACTGCTTATGAGTATGAGAGAACACAACTTTTTAATACGTTAATTTTAACTTGAAATACATAATAATTATTATTACTTGCTAATACATACTTGTTAATACATAATAATTGGTGTTAAATACTGTTATGTAAATGCATGGGAGCATTACTTCTGAAATATAATGAGTAAAAGTACAAGTACAAAGCGAAAAAGACGGTAACGATTTTTAAGTACATTTCTAGGAAATCGAAAAATCAAAGTAACCTTGAAATATATTAACAATTGTAAGAAGAATTTTTTTTTTTAATTAAAATGTATTTCGTCAATGCCTATGATTGAAATTTAAATGTATAAAATTTTAAAATGTAAGAAAATACTCTTATTTATTTTGCAAAATAGCAGAAAATAAATCGATAGATCAAAATTTCACGATTTTAACCTTTGTTTAATTTTAAAACTATGACAATTCTTTAGTAATTTCATTCTCAGTTTCGGAAACTACATTTTAGCTATTCACATACACATTCATAACACAAATAGTTCCCTTCCTCTTTGCCTTACTGACTAGTAGTACTTTAAAATAACTCCAGAAAGACTACAGAAGTTCAGACTTGAAATATTTCGAGATAGAACGTTGGAGTGTTTAGAAATCAAGTCGCAGAAACTTAAGTATACTGATAGAAACTCATAGAGAACGAGATATCAAAGCAGACAGTACATCGATGTCACAATAATTATAACCTTCGAATATTTATAGCCTCCGAATATAAGTTTGGGTGCACTATTTTTTGGTAAATCGAACACAAATATTAAATTTTTACAGAACACATTTTCTTTAGAACCGTTTGAGAACTTTTATATTTTGATTACCGCTCAATACCATAAGTATTCGTATCGTATATCACAGCTGATACTTGAATAATGCTTGATCTAAAAGAAAGAATAGTGCATATACTACTCGAATTGTCAATTCAATGACAACTTTTATATTCAAAATTAGTTTTCAAAAGAGCCGCTCCTCATTGCCCATTTTTAGGATATTGCGACTCTGGAAGGTGTTTCATGAAAATGCAGTTTCAAATTAAAGAATACATTAATTTATTAAAGAATACAATATTTAACTTCAAAAATTTTGATTCTTTAGAGAAAAACTTTTCAAAAAATTCCAAACAAAAATTAACCATTTCTTTCGACCATTGCGCTACAAATACTTGTTTTTTTTTATCTAAAAAGTAACGAAGAAATAAGTAAAAGTACTAAATTTATGAAATAAACGAAGAAATAAGTAACAGTACTAAATTTATGAAATAAACGAAGAAATAAGTAAAAGTACTAAATTTATGAAATAAACGAAGAAATAAGTAAAAGTACTAAATTTATGAAATAAACGAAGAAATAAGTAAAAGTACTAAATTTATGAAATAAAGGAGTACATTAAAAGTATCTATTATTTACTTTTACATTCGTTTTAAGAAATAAAAATTATGAAAATTTGCTACAGGTAACTATTTTTTGCTTTAGAAAAGCATTTAAAAATTTCCTGGAAAAAAAAACAATGATTTATTCTGACATTTTTGTTACAAGTGCTTGTTTTTTCTCTTAGAAAAGTAACGAAACAATAAGTAAAAATACTAGCTTTTAAAAGTAACGAAATACAATGAATCTAAATTTACTTTTACATTTGTAATGGAAATAAAAGTCTATGAAATACATATACATTTCAATTTCCCCATGTGTGAAAGTGTGAAATACATGTACATTTCAAATATATTCCCGTTAAATAGATCAGACCTAATTTAGAATGAAACCTGTTTATGATTATGAGAGATTATCCCTTTTTTTCAAATCGGGGTTAAATACAGCTATATTATTTAAAAATATATACCATCCCTGGCCAAATTATTCATCGCACTATGAGATTCTAGGTAAAATCTTATATATCAGGTGATACTATACAGCTCGATTGTTTTTGGGCGACTGAAACCGGTTTGCACTTGTTTACGTTCATGTATCAATTAGTTAAATCAGACGATATATAATATAAATTCGACGATTGGATAACTTAGACGATATATTATATAAATACACAGAAGAGCCATTACATTATGACCACCCTCCATCTATAAAAAAAGGGCTCGCAAAGGTTTTCATGGTTTCTCGCTCAGGAACAATGTTTTCATGGGGCACATTAGGACCCATAATCCTCATAGAACATTCCCTGACGTCTGTAAGCTACTTGAACATAGTTCACCCATTCATGGCAACAGGTCTTCCTGCGGGGAATGGTGTTTACTAACAGGACAATGCACCAAGTCATAAGTGTCGAATCGTCATGGATTGGTTCGAGGAACATTCCGGAGACTTTCAAGTCATGTCTTGGCCCCCAAATTCACCTGACCTTAATCCAATAGAGCATTTGTGGTCCTACTTGGAAAACCAAATTCGTGCTGCCACGCTACCTCCTCGCAACGTGAGGGAATTGCAGGACCAGTTGGGGAGTGCTTGGTACCAGATACCTCAGACTACCTATCAGCACCTTGTGAAATCAATGCCACGGCGGGTGCTAGCAGTTTTGAGGGCTAAAGATGGTCCTACATGTTATTAGCAGGGTGGTCATAATGTAATAGCTCTTCGGTGTGTATAATATTTATTATATCAGGTATTATATTAGTATATTATAATAATTGGATCAAATTATTAGACGCACTGTGGTGCTATAATAATTACATGTTTTGCGCGAGTTTCTATGCAATAATTTTATATTTAAACATACATGTAATGGGTTTTTATTCAGGAGAATTTTTATATACTTTCTACTTGTAATTATTTTTAACATATTGCATTACAATGTTAACCAATTGATACACTAGCATAAACAAATGTCAATCGGTTTCAAAAGCGTAAAAACAATAATGCTGCATAGCATCACCTGATAATTACGATTTTACATAGAATCTTTAGTGCGTCTAATAATTTGACCAGGGACTTTAGCTGTAATTAAATAATATTTCAATGCGTGCATGGTTGAAATATTAAAACTTACGATATAAATCTATGTTCACTGAGACCCTATCTGGAGCTGTGAGATTATTGTTCACAGAACGGCAAGTTAGTGTGCTCAAAACATCAGATCGTTGAGGAATGAAGGAATAATCACTTCTCGCGACTCCATGGGAAGAAATAGAAGGTCCTCCCTTCAATGCAACAATTCCCCGCCACCAAGACAGCTGTGGGCTTGGTTTACCTGCAAATTAAGATTTTCAGAGATTAAAATATTATACAGGGTGTGTGGCCAAATCTTTCAACAAAAAATAAGCACTTTCTAAGCACGCAAAAATATTTTTAAGCACTATATACATCAACAAAATACAAGATAATTTTCCAAGACTTTAAATGATCATGATAAAATAACTAGTTTCTGAAAAAGAACTCTTTTCTTGATTATATTAGCCATTATAAAATGATCGAGAGATTTTTCGGTTCGATATTAGAGGGTGGAAAATAAAGTCTGGAATTAAGAATATCTTGCAAAATGTGGCTAGTTGCACATGAGAGGGCAATAATCTCACCGAACCCGTCAAGTATTTCTCCAAATATATAAAACGATTGGTGCTTTCATACGCTATGGACGCCAAAATGGATTGTGGTGGAATGAACTGTGAAAACGTTGAATAGAACAAAGTTTAAAGCACGCTTTTGCATAATACGTGGCGAAAATCGACTCGGCCAAGAAAAAAAATCTCATTTTAGAAAAGGGAAAATTAAGCACTTTTTAAAACCACCCAATGAAAAAAGCACCTTAAAAGTCTTTGAAATAGCGAAAATCGAAAATAAGCACATTTAAGCACTTTTTAAAAACGCTACGCACCATGTTATATAAAAATGAATAACCAAACAAATTAACTACTGCCTAATACGCGTCTGTTTGGTAATGACATTTCTAGTTGACAAAACCATAATTCTGGTTAATAAAACTAAAATGTACAGACAGTATTCGGGAATTTTTTTCCATTTGTATGACAAAAGTTTACCTAAAATTCTGGTTTTCATAATTATAATTCTTTATCTTTCTCAAGGATAACAAGTTCACAATGATAGTTCTAGATCTCTCAATTCATCACATTAAAAATACGTTAATACGAAAAAGTAATAACTTACATATTTCTATTTATTTATTTATCAACCATGTGTTTTCGCTTAATTTATTGAAAGAAACAATAAAAAAAATCAGTATCATTCAATTTAATTCAAATTGAGTAATTTTTGTTTGTCTTTAAGCAGATGGCAACACCATGACACATTGCCACACATTTAGTAATAATTATAAAACTGAAATGTAAATTTAACCCAAAAATTGGCTTTTATGCAGTGCTCTAAGGTATCATTATAACCAAATGTTACCTCATTTACTATCAAACGTATGATAAAAAAAAACTTTATATGATAAAAAGACAACATATTTCATTGTTAATTTTACTGAAATCCTTACCAGAGCGCTTCGGTAAAAATTACCCAGATTTTGATAAGCTTAACTAAGCGAAAAACACGCAGAATTTTACTAAATTCTGGTAGTTTTGACCAAACTTTTCTTTCTCAATGTACTACAGATTAAAATACTAGTTGACTAAAGAACTAAAAGGTAGGATGATTTTGGAAATTTTCGTAAATGAAATAGGAAATGATAATAGGAAATAGGAAATGATATGCTCTATTGCATTTTTTTTTCAATCACTTTAATGATCACTGAATTTATAATCTTGCGTATAAACAGTTTTTATTAGCTTTGTAGAAAGACGCCTCCCAGTAATAATTGTTTGAAACAGACTAAGCCTACTTTTTAAAGTCACTTTATTTTAAAGTAAATAGTTCAGTATGCTGGCAGATAATATCGCTGGCTGAAAATATCGCAGTCATAGGATATAATTTACTGATCTGAAGATAGACAATTTCGTTTAAATAATCTTCACGCTTAGGCAGGACTCACACTGAGAAAGCAAGCGGTAAGAAAGAAGCATACAGGTGGCGAATCTCTATATTTCTTCGTTAAGATGCGCAGAAGTGATGTGCGCATGCTGATACAAAAGTATGGGAATCTGCCTCTCGTATGCCTCTTACCGCTTGCCTCCCCAGTTTATGTGGCCTGCGTTAATTAATATATATCTACAACAGCTCGCTATAGGCCAGGAGGTCAAGATAGTTAATTTCGTGACCAACATTATCACACTGCTTCATAAGCTTTCAGCTCCAGTCGGTAAAAAGTTTTTGCAAAATATATTTTGAAAATAATATTTTTAAGAGAGTTCTTTGATGGACAGAGTACTGAGTTTATTGTTCCGAATATATTTAAAATGAATTAAGGAAACGTTGCAGAATTAAATAAGAACGAATACATTTTATTAAAAGCACACGAAAAAATGTAGGGATAAACAGTGTATTCAACTTATCATTGAATGTTCCATACAATTTTAATTTAACGCTCGCTTATTTCTGCGTTTGGCAAACTCATGTCAAAGAAGAATATTCATACGTTTTCCAGATCAAAAATTGTCAAAATAATTGCATTAACTCAAAATGTATTTTTTCCCTGACAATAATAAAGTATGACACAAAATAGCACGAAAGTTATTGAAAGCTAAATTAATTATTTTTCCCTTCCACTTACTTTCCACTGGTTCAAAAACTAATTCATTGGTTTTAAACGTTCTAATTCAATTTCAAACATTTTCAATACAAAGAAGTTGTAGTAAAAATTTAATACGACATACCAAAGATTTAATCTAAATTTAATCAAATATCTTGGAAGGGATATTTATTAAGAATGCTCCAGGTTTCCATTCCATGGCAGGGCAATAAATAAAATCTTCATCGTTGTTTCAATATTCTTTCAACAATATTCGGTTTAAAAAATTTTAATAACATTTCTTTCATAAAATTAAAACGATTGCGGATAGTCTTTTTATTAGTTTAATTTTGAATGGCTGTTTTAGATTTATTATTACACATGAGCTTTGACTTCAGTATATTTAATTTTATTATATAATCTAATAAAGAAGAATACAAAATTAATTTGAATATGAAATTAATTAAATTATTTTACCATCGAATATCAATTTTTTCATTAATATGAAACAACCGAGAAAGTAGTTGTATAGTGAAATATAAAATTAATATTCTTTATAAAAAATAGATTTCTTTGAAATTATCGATTAACTCATTGATTTTTATAATTTAATTTCCGCTTCAAATAATGCTAAAACTTAAGGTGTAATTTTAAATGTACTCGAATGCTTGCGTTTTGCAGTCTAAAATTTGAAAAACACTAGTTAATATGAAACAGGTTTGATATCATATATAATCACAGAAACTTGCGTAAATTATGTTAGTAAATAGTTATAAAAATTATATTTGAAACATATGACAAGAACATAAACTCTACAAGATATTCCCATAATGCTTTGTTTTTATAACTAAAATGTAAGAATGTTTGCTTTTGAGCTATCACTTCTAAATCAATGAACTTACAATTCTCAAATTCATTTCAAAAATTTCAGAAATGTTTCAGATAGCACTAAGCTTAGTTTGTTTTATTTATCGATTGAGATAAAAGTAGTCAGTCACAAAGAACAGGTTGAATTAATCTTTATGAGAATAACGATTAAGATTAACTAAGAGGCGGCATCTTTCAACTTAATCATAATTCACATTTTGATCCCTGTTAACCGGGGTCAGAAATTCTGTCCCGGAGTTTAAAATTTGGAAAACTCCCTTTCTGTTATCTTCTTCCGGATCAAATTACGGTAAGATTTTACAGAACAAAAATCTGATTTACTGTAATATTTACATTAAAATCACATCATTACATTAAAATAACATTAAAAAAAATTGAATTTTTTTTTCAAACTTTTACAGTAAAAATGGATTTTACATTAAGAAATATTTTTTTAATGCTGAAACACTGACTCATGATGACAGTATTTTTAGTCGTTTTTTTTAATTTTTTACAGTGTATACTGCAAGGGGCAAAGAAAAGCACGATTTGAAACAAAGAGCTTTTTTTTTTTACTTTTGTTATATGTTAACAAGTCGGGAAAAAACCATTGTCAAAAAAAATTTAACGATTAAAGGAAAGCATCTCAAAAAATGGTTTGGTTTTGAACCAAAGTATAGTCTTTCCTACACTACACCACAGAAATGTTTAAAAATTATGTTAAATTATTTAAGCATCTAAAGCCAAGATCAAAAATTTGTTCAAACCTTAGCACGCTGTTAATATGGTACAAATTGAACCATATTTTTACAAATAAAATCAATATTAATACAGAAATATGGTTCTTGTATTATTGTTGCACCAGGCTTGCATTATATAATGTTACAAAGTACTGGTATTCTAGTGCATCTAGTGCTATATAATAATTTTAAAAAAATCCCACACAAAAAAAGTTAATCATTAAGTAATCAATCATTAGTAGTTAATCATTAGTAAACTTTAATCACTTGAAGACATTACTAGAACTTTTCTAAAAGATATTTAAAAGGATAAGTAGAAAATTCTATGTGAAAAAATTTTACTACGAATTTATAATAAAAATACTTATGATTCAAATTTTGCGTTTCTACAATTAAAAACATCATTAAAGGAACATGCATTTGTCTGACTCAACTTGGTCTAAACAGTTGAATCAGACATACATATATATTATAAAAATTTTGAGAAATGGATATGATATACTCTAAATCTATCTCCACTAATAAATAATTTTGCTTGTTTTTCGAAAAAGGAACTATTTAATTAAAAAAGTGTAATAAAATGCTATGAAAATATATTAATATATTCCATAACTAATACAAAATGTATGTAAAATTGTGTGTAATTGTTTGTAACAAAAAGCTCGCTAGAACGACCACCAGCTACTTTGAATTGTCATTATAGCAGTCTCCAACTGTTTAGTGCCTAGCAACAAATAAAGTGTTATAATATAAACATCATACTAATTAAAACGTGGCAGTTTCAAAACTTTGCTTGAAAGATAATTACAAATTTAGATGTTCCTAAATTCTAAATAAAAGTTTATTTGCCTTTATAAGCTTCTTATGGTTATCACTCGTATCCGATAAACTTTAGTTTCTTTTCTTGCTTTAACCAAGTTTTCTTAATTTTTCTTCGATACATTGTTTTAAAGCATATATTCTCCTTTTACAGTGAATAAAGTATTCATACACTATTTATCCTTAATCCCTTACAGAAGCTCCAATAAAGAAGCCTTCTATCTTAAGCCACGAAACTTGATTCAGAATATATTATTTTTCTATTCAATTTATTTTAAGTACAAACTAAGCTTCTGAACTTACAGTATAAAAGATTAAAGCTTTGTGTGATTCAAGAAAAAAGTAACGATTCTAAGAAAATCTCGAGAAATCTCTTAAATAAAACATTTTTTAATAGAAATTTCTATAAAACCTTTTTCTTAAAAATTGCAATTTTTAATTATACTTATATTTGTCAACATAAAATTTCGAAGTGATGCATACTAAAATATTTATAAAATCTTAAGTTCTCATACTCATATGTGTTATGAAACAATTACACTAGGGAACATTTTTTTTTCATTTTCTGTTGCATAAGATTTTTTTAACAGATATTGGATATTTACACGACGTTAATTTTAAATCCACAATCAACTTCTCTCTCAAAGCTAGTTTATTTAGTTGACATTTATAATCTATTTTTTGTCGAACTATACAAGTTTAAAAATATTATATATGACAAGGAGTTGCATAAATGTTGCAACAAACTTCTAAGAGAGGGCAGATTACCAGGATTAAAAATGCCCATACCCGTAATTGTCGTCATACTAAACTAGGGATGCTTCCTTATTATGACCAGTTCAGAAGCACACGAAGAAACAGTTCAAGATAATGAGACGCTCCCAGCGGCGTATGACTAAACTTCCGGTCATTGGTTTCTATGCACTTTTAATCCTGATGATGTACCACAATTCCCCCAAAAGTTTGGCGCAACATTAAAGTGACCTCCTGTTATAAATAGCGTTTTTAAACTTGTACATTTAATCAAAGATAATAATTTCTAACATATCATTGCCTCACATAACGACAAGAAAGGATTACATAATGTGTTATAATTATAACTTTTATTTAAATTCATTTAAATTATAATAACTAATGTTGTCCCTTTATCCGTTTTATCATGTCATTTCAGCATGTCATATCATGTAAAATCTATAGCTTTAGAAACAAACTGATTCTGGATTTGAAATCCCCACACTCGAGTCACGCAAGAACAAGTAAAAATGTAACAACAATTTGTTCCCTAGTGTTATTATATGTATGATTTGCATTATCCTATGTCAAAATACACTATTAATTATTTAAAATACTTGACGTCTATACATTGTACTGGTGTTTGTAATCGAAAATATTATTAATATACGATATTCAATTGTTTGAAAATTATTATGTTTAGAATTTAATTTGTTTTAAGCTTCATGAAATAATTAATCACTGGCAGCCTATCAAATATAGTTAAATCATTTCCCTTTACCATGTTTACTTAATTCTTCTAACAATGGATAAATAATGGTTCTCATTTGAATTCCTGATTTTAAAGTGCTTTAGTATAGAACACTTATAGATAAATCAGAGCAGTTGGTAAATTAATAGTTAAATTTAATTTAATTAGAATGACGTCCTTGTGAATTATTTTAAACTAGAGTTTAAAGTCTCACCCAGGTTTTAATTTTTCAAATCGCATTTATAAAACAAAATATTCAAAAATATAGCTTTTTTTTCTTCTTCATGACACTACATCTCATAGTGGGTTTCAGCCAGTTGAACAAAGTTTTTGGAAAATTTCCTGCTTAAAAACCTTGGTTTTCCAGTCTTTCCATTATGGTTAAGCTTTTGTTACATCATCTAGCCATCTCTTTTTGGATTTTCCTCTTTGTCTCGAGTTCATTTGATTTCCTATAAAAAATTTATCCCAACTTATTTTTGTTCATTCTTACGGTATGGCCCAGCCGTGCTCAGCAAATTTGCTCAGAAAAATTTACAAATGGAATGATTTTCTTTCGTTTAGTAAAATTGTCAAGTTCAATACTTCTTCTAATCTTTCCTTCTAAACTGTTTATTTGAATGGGTTCAAAAATATTGATTTCATCATTTTTTGTCACAGCCCAAGATTCATAACATTGTAAAAAAATTCTAGTAAAAGCTGCCAGCACTCTGAGTGCCAGTACTTTTTAACTCAATTTTTTTTAACAATAAAATCATTTTACAATAAAATCCATTTCACTATAAAATTCATCTATAAAATTCATACTGTTAAATCCATTTTACCGTAAAATTCATTTTACAGTAAAATTAATTTTATCCTAAAATAAATTTGACTGCAAAAATTTTACGGAAAATTTTTCTTAACGTGCTGTACTTTTTACACTAATGTTTACAGTAAAATTACTGAATCACTGTAAACAAAATAAATTTTACTGTAATTAAATAAATATTACTGTAAAAATTTCGGTTCAATATTTTAAGGTAAAAATGCTTGTATGTTAACAGTGCACCGTAAGTTAAAATAAGCCTGATAACAGTTCGTGAAAGCTTCGATTTAATTTATAATGAAATATTATAATTATCATTGATTATTGGAGCAAGATATTAAAATCTGTATTTTCTCTTAAAAATATTAACACTTATAAACTCAAACAAACTCTTAACTAAATTTAAAAAATTGTAAATCCAATGAGATAAAAATACGTGTCCCTCATAACGTTGTAATCGAAATTGCTCGAAAAATGAAAGTATCATTATATCGATTAGTTATAAAATAATATAAATTGTGTTCACAATTTCGTCTTAAGAGAGCTAACAAAGTATTTTTTTCTTTCTAAAATTATTAGATTTATACATTTTTTTCTATGCTCAGGTCATTAGAGATATGAAATTTTTACAGTAACTATACTTTGATACTTTTATTACTATTGTTTACCCTGAAGACCATTAAAGATATTTGATATTTATTTTTAACGAAAAATATCAAACATTGTAAAAGAATTAACTATAGGAAAAACAAAAACAAAAACTTCAAGCATTGCTTATAAAAAGTTAATCATTGTTATTGGAAAAATGGATAACTTGCGTTACAATCGATTTATGTCATAATAATAGTAATTTGCTAATATTTTTTTCTGATAAAAGCGTTTATTTTAATTGTAAAAATAAATCCACCCATATTTTTATATTTTTTTCATGTTTTGTCCAGACATTAAAACTGGATAAAAAAAACTAGCTGCAATAATAATTTTCTCAAACAGACAGGCAATTTCAACAAATCGATAACTTCAGTATACGTTGATTTCATGATAAGGAAATATTATTATTCCGTATATAAAATACATTAAAAATTGAAGAGAATAATATAAGGGGTGATTGTAAGCCCAACTCAAGAAGAACTTCGTGAGTAAAATCATTAATGACCCATTTCAAAAAATAAATGTCTTTATAAATTTAAATTATTGATATTTTCAAAACATGACATTCTAAAAAAATATATGCAGCATAATTTAAATGAATAATTATTTATAAGTTTACCTTTATCTCTAATCACACTTATTATTCTACCAGAAAAAAATATTTACAAATGAAAGAGATACCAAGTATAAATTCTAATTTCAATATTTGTCAATAAAATATACAAAAATTTCAATACATAATTGTGATCGATGATTTTTTGAAACTTCCGGACCTTGGGTTTTCGGAAACTTCCGGATCGCGGTTAGAGGAAAATCCGGATTTTTTTTTCCAGAGCACAATCATTTCTAAATATGCATTATGAAAAGAAAAAGAAGAACATCTTAAATAACTTTAGATCTACTGTTTGGATCTTCAAGATGTAGGACTCAACCTTAATGAATTAAAGAGGTGACCTCAAATATGTTAATTAAGTAGTGCAGGCTATGTTATAAGTTGCAAATTCCGACACAGAGACGTACTTTCTCTGAATAAACATACTTTTTTTCAACAGATTTAGATTTCTTAATCTTATAATACGGAAGGTAGCCGCACTTTTAAAAATATGGTTTAAGTATGTATGGTTAAGTAAAAATATGGTTAAATTAGTTAAGTGTGATTAAGAATAGCAGTTTAAAGTTTAGATCAGTGTTTCTTTACCTTTTTGATATAATGGACCCCTTTTAAAAAAATTTTAAGAAGTCACGGACCACCCCCCTGTGAAAAAAAATAATTGCAAAAAACATCAATTATTAGAAAACATTTAATTTTATTATTTTAATAGTATACAAAATTTTTAATGTGAAAGTTGCTGCTGCTTTTCCTTAATTAATAAATTTAATTGGGGGATGGTTTTCGACAAAGCAACGTGTATATCATGTTCAACATTCAATCGATTTCGATGTTATATTTTTATTGTCACAAGGGTGGAAAATTCCGCTTCGCAAAGATACACTGTAGCAAACGGAATTATAGCTGCCATAGTTCGATTTACAAGCAATGGGTAGGCTTCCAAACGTTTTAAAAATTAGGAGTAGTCAGTGAACCTCCAAAATATAACTCACGGACCCCTTAGGGGTTCATGAACCACAGGTTAAGAAACCCTGGCTTAGATCCTTTAATAAAAATTCTACTTTTTGCGTATTTCGCCATACCTCAAGAATTATTAAAGCGGATCGAAAATTTTTTTGCACACAATTATAAAATTAGTTCCTTTAAAGCAATTCCATATAAAAATAATTTTGAATTAGTATTCATTATTTTTTATTAATTTGCTTAAAAATGGTCAAAAGGATTTTAAATTGTAAGTTATAAAATCTTTCGTATCATTTTAACAGAATTTTATGTAACAAAATGCACAAATTGAATGAAATCAGTCGAATAGTATTCGCGAAATCAAATTTTAAAATAGACGTACCTTTAAATTTTGATTTCTAAATTAGAAACTATTCGAACGACTTCGTTTAAATTGTGTATTTTGCCTTAAAAAAATACGTTCTTTAAAATGATTTAAAAATATGGTTAAAGTTCATTCGGTTTTACAATTATTTTCTTAATACTATTAATAAATATTAGAAAATAACTTCTTTTTCTAGAAGCTCAAAAATGTTTCAAAAAATAGCAAAATTCGCAAAACGTAAAATTGACATTAAGGGTTTCAAAACTTGAACCATATTTCGCAGATTGCGGCTACCCTTATATTTTGGGGGTCAGAAATCCAAATCTCTCATAAAAAAAGTATGTTTATTCAGAAAAAGTATGTTTTTGTGCCTATTTCGTAACTTAAAATATTGTCTGTACATATTAATTAGCATGTTTGAAGTCAGCCCCGCGAGCCATTAAGATTTAATAATAGAACGTTAAGATCCGGTTGGATTGAGGCGACCCCCTTCCCTTATTTTGAGGGTAAGGAATTCAAATCCATTGACAAAAAATTTTATTATAGCAAAGAAAGTTTTTGTGTCTGATTTCGTAACTTAAAACATCGTTTGCACTAACTATTTACCATATTTAAAGTCACAGCTTTTAACTAGTAAAATTGATTCCTATAACCGGAAGAACCGATTATTAGTTCAAAAGTTATTCAGAGTGTTCCACTTTTTATTGCACTACACCCCGTACTACAATATTCCGTTCTACTAATACATGAAAAGTTATTCAGAAACAATTGAAGTTACTTTGATAGTACTTTATTAAAAATTTTACAAATTAATAATTAAAGCTGCTATTAAATTTGTGAAAATAAACCTGCCATATATTTATCTTTCCTCACGCTTTAGTTTAAAATAAAATAAATATCAAAATAACAAGAAATAAATAACAAAATATATGAATTTTCTTAAACAAACGCAAAGTTTCTGGTAATCATTTATTCATATAATTTCATAAACTTACTTCATGTAATTCATGTAAGCATTAATTATGTAAGCTATAAAGTAAAGTACATAAGAAATAAATGCATGAAGCATTCAGAAATATTGGACAAAGAAGTTAACTAGTTTACAATTATTAAATTAAAGATTCAATGCTGCTATGCAACTTTGTTCGTGTCGTCAGTAAAAGTCTGTCCTAACAAATAATGTTTCTCTGCACTTCTTTATTTTATCTTTCCTAATATAAAAAAAACTACTGTTTTACTGTTTCCTCCTTTTTTATACTTTTATATTTTCAATTGTTCCATACCCTGTTGCAAGTTAAGAAAAAACCATTATCCCTAATGGAGAGAGCCTGTTTGCAGCTAAGTGCACGCTAAATAGATGTCAAGCTCAAGGCGCGAACGAATATCAACTTCGCCAACTCTTGAAACGACGCAGCAAGGCCTTCTTTTTGCATAAAAAAATAGCATGAATTAAATTTCTGTCCGATGAGTTTAAATATTAAAAGCTTTTTTATTGTTTTGAAAGCATAATTATATAATTTGATAGCTAAATGAAACGGAACTATTTGCAGCCGCGGATGATTACTTAAATCCTGTACCGTAATGGTCTTTTCTTACTTGCAACGAATTATAGCATGTTTGTTCTCAGTCTAGCTTTAGGATCTAATATTATGCATCCTCTAAGCCTAATTATAAAGATTAATTATCATGCTGTTCGAAATAATATGAATAATGCTGTTGAATTTAAATTTGGAATAAGTCCATAAGCATTCCATAAATTTATGTTAAGAATCCACATTGATTAATTGCTATAAATTAGGCAAAAAGAATTCAGAGCATGGCTATTTATATCACTATAATTTTACTATCTTTCCATTCAGACTAACATAAAGTATTTTTTTTTCAAAAATTATTTCCTTTTTTTAAAAAAATAGACATTTTGAATGAAAAAAAAAATATTAATAGTAAATAATTAATGTCTCGTAAAAAAGCCAACAGAAAACATGTGCAGTGGCCTAAATCCTTAAAGACCGTATACATACAGGAAATTTAAATGGACAGTGATAATCAGAAAAAATAAAAAAATTTCTCCGATTAAGAATCTATTATTTAACTAGGGAGCTATTAATTTCTTTAATGAATCCCATTCAATGTACGCTTTACAAACTTAAAATAACGGAAAGTTGGCAATAAACAGTTTTGAAACAAAAAAATTACATTACAGTTTCTGTTTTCAAATATTTATGCAAATATCTCAAAAATTCAAGAATTCTCTCTAATGATGGAATTAAAGGTTATCATTTAAATGTTATTACTGAAGAAAAAAAAAGATTTTAATGAGCATTTATAAAAGGACTTCAAAGAGAAGGCTTAAATGAAGCTTTGAAGGAATTACACTATTCCACTTTTAACATGGTGCTCGTTTTTTTTTCTTTCTCTTTACAAAATTAAGATTTTGAGAGTGATACTTAAAAAAAATTAGTGTCTGTCTGAAAAATAGTTTTTTGAGACAGACACTTGAAAGTTAGCCAAATGTGGGTAGTAAAATAATAAAGCTAGACTATTTAATATATATATATATATATACGTAAAAAGAGCGTGAGTAATATAAAGTTGGTTCCCTGAAATATAGCAAAATATTTTTGAAAAAAATTGCTGAAATTTTTAATCAATAAGTTTTAACGAATTACACAATGTTATCAGCAATTAGTTGTAGAAAGTAAATAGTTATTATATAGTACAAACATTATAAAAAAGGGGCTTAAATTTCAAAGATCTATTAGAAAATTAACCCAGACCATTAAGCGATGATTAGTTGCGGAAAGTGAATTTTTTGTAAAAATTGACGATAGAATTGCAGAAAAACATGTGGCTAAAACATTATTCCTATTAGACATGATTAAAAATCATCGGAATGATAGTAAATTTTAAGGTATACAGTTCTTTTAAAATTAAATATAAATATGAAAACTGATGCATTCTTTTTATAAGGCTTTAATTTATTTTTAGGATTATCTATGTACTATAAAATTTTATTCTTTGCAATGATTTAACAGATAAAAAACTGTAGCGCAGCTGTTCAAACCAGCTAACATTTTCCCTCTTTTCTTAAACTGTCATATTAGCGACCACGTGAAGCATTCTTTAACAATTTCATCGAAATAGCACATTAAAAATTAATAAGACACCCATTGCCTTAAGTAATTATTCAACAAAGAAATAGTTTTACTTACTTCTAACACAGTTGTAAAAAAGCTAGCTCATAAGCTTCGAAGCTTTTTTATACTTTTTACACTCCAAATTATATATTTTGAGTACACGTGCAATTATTTTCAAGCAATGAATTCATTGAAATAATATATTAAACATTATAAAACACTCATTAACTTACGTAACTATTTAACAGAGAAATAGATCTGTTTACTTCCAACACAGTAGTTAAAAAACACAGTAATAAAAAGCTATTTTGGTGGGTAGATACTATATTTACGTAGCACTAGAGCTGCACAATGTGCAATTGGCGACGGTTTTGGAAACATATCTGAAGATGATCTGAAGAAATGCCATCTTAGTTTTAATTCTCTGCAGACAGTATGCTCCCCCACATTGGTAGCCCTACGACCTGGGCACTGAGTTGAGTACTTTGCGGTAGAACAGCATAACAAACATCGATACTGCGCGCCCTCGGTCCCTAACCAGGCTGATCAAAGAGGTCACCCAATTGCTTATTGACCGCAGCCAGTGAAACTTGATTTCAGTGTTCGAATGGAAACCGTGTCTTTATGATCTGCCCCTACAGGACGCTGTTTTGAAGACGAAACGGTTTTTAGATCTTTTCCAGCCCTGTCATGGAAGGATTAAGGGTATACGATACTCTACCGTTTTTCAACTCATTTTACGATTATTTTCTAAACTAGATCTTATTTTTCAGCGATTACTTTACGGTTTTGAACATGGCATAAATAGAACTGCTTCAAATTTATTGTCAAATTGATACTCTGCCTGCTCATTATATTTTTGCACATATAATTTTTTTATAAGTTATGTTGACAGACATTTCTATACGATTTGGCCACTACAGTTTCAAGCATTTTTACACTTAAGTAATATTTCAAATTTTAAGACTTTTAAGATACAAATAGTTGAAGATTCTTCTTAATGCTGCGACACCATAGCTGTGGTAACTCAGAGGACAGAATGCTCACCTCTTAGAGAGGTGACCGAGGTTCAAATCCCAACGAATGATGTTAGTGGCTCGCGCCGATCACAATGCTTACATTTTAAGGAATTTCTTTTCAAATAACAGAGTTCATTTTGGAGTTTGTAAAAAATTTTACTAAAAATAGCAATACTAGTCTGTGAGAAAAACTGGCGCCTGTTTTTGAATAAGAATATTTTACTGTTAAATAGACGGTTTTATACTAAGATCGCTACCTTACTGTTTTTTTCCCACAAATGTAACAGATTTTTTGCTGTGCATGAGTAATGTGTAATTTAATATTTGTTTATTTCATGGTTCTTTTAAAGTGCATATTACTTTTTTTTAATTGCCAATAAAGCTAATTAAATTTTGCCGATTAAAATTTTTATTTAATTCCATAAATGTAGTCTACGGGATCTACATTAATTGCAACTTTTATACAATATGACTGATTTTCTAAAGCATATTCTTCTACAAATTCTTCCTTTTTCGACACAAAATCTTAAAAGATTAAAATTCTTTTGTTTTTCGAGAAACTTATAGAGTTAAGTGCTTTAATTTGAGACAGGAATTATAAAAAAAAAGCTTTCTTAAATATAATTACACTTGTCACACTTTTTCTTACAAAGTGATAAGAGTTTTGTTACGTACCTCCTACCGCTTCGCAAGTCAATTTTATGCTCTGCCCTTCCAAATACGGACCCGCCGTATCTCTTATTTCTTCATCATGCTCGTTCAATATTGCGAGTTTCTGAGGGGGAACTGAAAAGAAAAACAGCCATGATTATGAAAGTAGAGAACTAAGTTTGAAAGAGAAAAAAAGGCAAATTGCGGGGTTTAACTGTGCCCTAATTACATCGTAATACATGAAATTTTAGAAGACAAGTATGCGCTTGTTTAAAAGATAATTATAGATATAAATCCATGCAACAGTGTATGAAAATTAACTTGAGAGTTTTGGAAGTTTAACTTGAAAGTTTTGGGAGAGTGTGACATTTATTTTTATACAATCATATTTGTTCGATTTGATTATTGTTCAGAAAATGATAAATTGTCGTTATACGTACATTTTAAGTTGTAAATGTAAAAATTCTAATTATTACTCAAAATTAAAATTTTATTTATTTTATTACAACATGCCTATGCATACAGTGTAAAAAATCCGCATCAAATTACGGAATAAAGTACCGGCACTTTGGGGGTATCATACGTAAAATCATTTTACTGTAAAATACATTTGTATCAAAAAACATCACACCTTAAATTTTACAGTAAGTTTATAAAAAACGGTAAAAAGTATTTAACTGTATTTTGATCCGGAATTTTTTATATTGTGGCAAATTCCAGTCACATATCTTTAAAATGGTTATAAGTACAAATGCATCACTCTAATCATTTTAAAATAGTAGTAGTTAACTAACTACTTCAAACAAAAACTACGAGTATCCAAATTATTTTTAAGCCTGTGAAAATTAATATGTAATTTCCCATCAAATGAGTTAAGAACAATTTTATCTTAAAAATAATTAAATAATTGAATTTATGATTTATGCTTTAAATCTTTTTAAATCAGCAGCAGAGAGCATTTCCTTTACACTTTTGGAAAAATAGGTTCAGCATTGAACCATGATCTCGCTACCATGAGCCATAACACTATGCATATTTTCATAACACTATGCATATATCTTTAATTAGTTGTTAACTTGTCCAATACACTAAAGTTCAAAGTTCAAATTGAATCCTATTATTTTCTAATAAAGTTTAATAAATGTGGTAACCTGGTTTAATTTAGGAAGTATGCTGCAAATCTAAATTTTACTCTGATTCAACGAGCTTCTAAAATTTCTAACAATTTAATTGCGATGCGTAACATACTCACTAACAAGCTTTACATTCTATGTTCTATGTGATGGGTACAAGCGTAAGTCTTAAAGAAGTGTCAACAATATTAAAGTGCAATAGTATAATTCTATTTGATCATTCAATGCTCACCTGTTCAATGATAATTTTTAAAACAGTTACGCTTATATCCAATTTTTTTTTTCTTTATTGGAATCATTGACTGTATTGTTAAGAAGTACTGGAGAGCTAGAAGCCTAATGACCTAATAGTCAATGGCTGACATTTGTTTAATTAATTTTTATTGGACTCATAATATTTCTCACTGCTAAATTGTAAGTAATAATATTTTTTCGTATTTTAGAGCTACATGAGTTCGTATTATAAACTGAACTTAAAGTTAGCTTTTCCACTTAGCAAATGGATTAAAAAATGAAAGGAAAAAAAAAATAACAAAATAGTAGAACAGCTTTACTTAAAACAAAATACCAACTTGCTTAAGTTAATGACAATAATACAAATTACTCAAGTTTATTCTTAGATTTTATTGTTATTTTAAGGTTCAAAAGAAATAAATACATCTTTCGAGAAAAAATAAAAGTTCAGCAAACAGTAGTCGTATATCAATATAGCTTACATAACAGTGCAAAGTGACTCAGGTAACTTTAATCTGCAGACAGTAACTGCTAGACGAATACAAAGAAGATATTTATAAAAACTCTGTATTGTGCCTACGAACTTCCATTGATGCATAACAAACTTTTGAAATTTATAAACTTCTGATGCTTGCAAAATCGAGTCAAGTTTCAAGAAAAATGAAAGGTGTACTATAAGTTTACAGCTAACTACTACATGCATGATGAAACAGTTAAAAGGCTCGAGTAATTATTTAGAGAACATTAAGATAATGGATCAAACTTTCGCTCACGACTTATATTGACTTGATAGGTTCTTGATTAATAAACAGAATGTATAAGAACTATAATATATAATGTAATATGTAATAAGAACTATACTTTCGAGAACGTCCGGTAAGCAGTTACCGTGTAAACGAAAACATTGCCAAATGAATTATTTAAATACTGTATATTTTGGTTTTTATTAACCAAAATTATGTTTTCTGTTTATCAGAAATGCAACCACTATAGAGCACGGTATTTTCACCAGAATTGTTTCATTTGTGCATGATTTATAGTAGTGAATGTGTCTGTGATCGTCCGTCGATATGCCGCAATATTGATTGAAGTTACAGGATGCGTCCTTCTTTTTTCAACAAGATCGGGCAATCTCCCCCATTGTCAGACAGATGTTGAAATTCTAAATAGCAAACTTCCTCTTTCTTGGATTGGGTGCTGGTCGGACGATTGCAATTGACTTTCGCAATGGACAGAACGCTCGCCAGACTTAGCTCTCTGGGATTGTGTCATGAAATTACATGAAAGTTTACGTGCTCGTGTAGGTGCATCCTATGCTTCGTAGCAAAATTACGACGAAGGGTCCGCCACCATTGATCGTGATATGTTGCAGCGAATGCGAAAAGAATTAGGCTTAAGTCTGTCACAACAGCAAAGATTCAAATATAAATCTATTATCATTTGCTTATTTTTTTAAAAGAAAAACTTTAATATAAGTATGAAAAAAAAAATATTTTTGAAAAACAATTTTAATAATTAATTTTTATCTTTTTCAATCGAAAAAAAATGAAAAAGTGGAAAATATTTTTTACCTTCAATCGTTTTTTAGTTGAATAACATATCCATGAAAATCCTTACATTGTTCTTATAAATATTTTGAATTTAACGACATGCGTTTCACGTAAAAAATATACGGACAAAAAAAAATAAAGTACAAATCTTAACTCTCAAATCAAACTATTTGCTCCCACAATAAGAACTAATAGCCGTAATATATACGATGTTTCTGGCTCTATGTGAGCACCAGAAAACTTGGTAATTTTTGCCGAAGCACAAACGTAAGCTATGGCATTACAATAAAAAAAGTATGCTCTAAACTACCTGAATATGGAAAAAATTGCTGTCTTTTGGCTTTATGGGACAACCAAAGCTCTTGGTAATATTTATCGAAGTCCTTTGGTAAAATTAACAATAAATATGGTTTTAAAATCTGAGATAAAATTTTGTAAATTTGGCAAAATTTTGTAATTTTTAGAGCATTGCATAAAAATAATCCGAAAATTTTACTTTTCAGTTTTGTACTTTTCACTAAATGAGTGGTAATAAGAACTATAATTTAGAAAACTGGTAAACCGTTTCTAGTAAACCGTTACCGTATGAGCACAAAAATTACAAATTTAATAGTTGTTGTTTTTTTAAACAGAAATGTAATTACCGTACGGTACAAAAATTTTACCAGATATTTTTTCTCTGTGAGCCAATTTCTTTTTACTTCAGTATTTCAAAATCTAAGCTTAGAGTTTTATTTACAATTTTTTTTCAAAGTGTAGGTAATGATGATGCGCTTCTTAGTTATTAGATCCCTTCAAAAATATTAAATAAATTTGAATTCATTAACTATAATTTTCAACCCACTCATGATACAACTAAGCGATTATAATGAATAATATCATAGCAAGTCATATTTAATATAATAGCTAGTCATTTGTCATTCATATATAGCTAGGAACCTCTGCCCTCTGCTTGCTTCGCTCAACAACTCGACGAATTTTTATGTAATATTTTGTCTCTTGCCAATAAACAGTCTTTTACTCGTATATGAAAACTAAAACGTATTCAATGGATAGATTTCTTAATATTGTTATATATATATATATATATGTATGTATATATATATATATATATATATATATATATATATATATATATATATATATATATATATATATATATATATATATATATATATATATATATATATATATATATATATATATATATATATATATATATATATATATATATATATATATATATATGTATATATATATATATATATATATATATATATTAACTACAAAACCTCATTTTTTATTATGAAATAGCGCGAAAGGATAAATTCTAAAAAGGTTTCAATTATTATTATGTATTAATATATTGAGGTACCCTATTTTACATAAAGCTCAGTATAAAAAAATTAACTTATTTATTATTTAATTATTGTGAAACTGCATTGTAAAAAATTTTTAAATTTATAGAAAAATAACTGTCATCTGGTATGCCAGTATAAACAACCACTAATTTCATGGAAAAATGCTGTTGTTTAAAACAGTGAGCTTTGTCCTTTGAGCTACCACAGCGTCTTTGTATAAGGAAAAATCTGAAGCTTTTTTTTTCTTCTTAAAAGCCTTGCTTATTAAAATAATATAAGTGTAAAAACGATTAAGACTATAGTAACTCGCCCGTCTAAAAACTTCTGGCATATTCCAAAGAAGTATAATAATCAGAGTATCAATTTGACAATAAAATTTGATCGTATTTTTATTTATGCATTATTCAAAACCATAAAATAATTGCTGAAAATTAAGAGCTACTATAGATAATAATTGAAAAATGATTGTAGTTGTTATCGTAGATAGTTATCATATCTTAAATAAAACTGCATAGCATAAACTAGTACTAGTAATCCATTCATGATTTTGGTAAAAAACAGGAAAAAAAAACTTTTGCCAATAAAGATCTTCAAAAAGTCAAATAAACAGAAAAAGTACGTAAAACAAGAGGAATTTATAACATGGCGGATAAAAACTAATTTTTAAACAGTTTTATCTTTAACTGAAATCTAATATGTCTTATCTTGAAACAGTTTTTTTTAATGATTTTCTTCTGTAGAATTTAGTTATTTTTTACAGTGTGTAAGTAAGTTATCTGCAGTTTTAAATGTGTTTAAGTTCCAACTGCATAATAGTAATATATGCATAATTAGTTAATATCATGGAGCTACTTTAAAATAAAAAGCACTTCTTTTAAGTTCAAGCCATTAATTTTTAATAATCGAAGGCAAAGCAAAAAGAGAAGAAAGTATGGCTAAGAACAGATTAAAATAAATATAACTGGTAAATACCATTAAATAAGATTAAAAAAAATATTTTACCCGCAAAAATACCACTCTAATTTTATGCTAATGCCAAACAAAAATTCTAAATCCTTTTTACTATTGTAGAACAATATTCTGTAATTTTTTTGCCAATAAGAACGCGCCAACAACAATAAGAAAGGGTTTTAGACAATTATATTTGTTGGTTGAAAGAAATTATGTATACTATAGATAGACATGTTAATAAAAGTTATATTGACAGAAATATAAAAAAATACCCTTTTTGAAATATGCGAATGTTCGAAAAAGGTAATTTTTTAATCAATGTTCTATGTGTCCAACGCCATAGAAAAACATATATATATTTTTTTTTTAAAGTAAAGATAATTTATGTTTACTCTTTTCTTAAATTTATAAGAAGCTTTGATTATAAAAAGACGTTGACGGTGATAAAATGAACATTAAGTGTTGCCATTCGCTTCAGAATCAAATGATTAATAAGCTTTTTAATGAAAATAATAAAACTTTTAATTAAAGTGTAATCACGGCTTTATCAAAAAGCTCTTATTACAAATTTCTCAAATAAAAAAAAATAATTAAGAGAAAGTTAATACGTTATTTTTGCTAATTACAAAAACAATAACTTGACACGCGAGGCTATGAATTGCTAAATTGAAAAGAAAAGATATTAATCCCACTAACGAAATTTTTCAAGAAGAGAACAGCCATAAATATAAAAGTGATTTAAGTCATAATTAAATACAAAGAACATTGGTTAAATACCTTAACAAATACTTCTAGATTAATGAATTAAATTTTTTATGCTGGTAAATAATGTATTTGAGATTGTACAAATTCATATTCCAAAGATTTGAAAAAAGTATAGATTTAAATGTCTTACAGAAAGAGGATAAAGCTTATTGTAAGCTAACAGAACTTACTTATATCATTTTTAAACGCAACTTTGAATATTAAAAAGTTCAAATCTTCGCTGCGAATATTTTTTTGCAGAATTATGAGCGTGAAGATTTAATAAAGACAAATTACCCTCTTTAAAGGCTGCAAGATTTTTATATTTAATTCAAATAATGATTAATAAGCTAATCTTGAATTAGCTAATTAAAAAATTCTCAAGTTAATTATGTGTACTCTACTTATGAAAGAGCTGATTGTTATTTTTTAAATTTAAAGACATTACCTGTTGAAGGTTCATAATATTTGAATTTGTATGCTTTAACATATGTTTGTTAAAAAAGCCAATGCAAAAAATATTTGATGAATGTGAAGTTCGGTCAGCAAAAAGATTTTATAACTATAGATTGATGAAGAAAAATTGTATGTTTACAACAGATTAAAGTGATTAGTTTAAAAAAATAAAATTTTGCTTTTAGCTTTTATATCAAATGTATGAGGATGCATTTATTTATAGAGAAGAAAGAAAGATCATTTCATCGTTTAAATTATTGTATCAGAAACTAATCTCTCATTATTTTCCTTATTTTTTTAAATTTTTATGTGTAGTTGCTGATTATTTTCTCAGCCAATTCCTTTATATTTTGACATGAAATTTTGCGCAAAAGTTAGTTTAATATCACCATGAACAGCGTTTTGTGCGTCTTTGAAGTAAAAATTGCTAATTTTTAACTTAACATGCAATTACGAGCGGCTATTTCAAGAATAGCACCATCTCCATACACAGCGCAAATGACTCGAGCAGCATTTGAAGCTTCGAGTAAAAGCTAAAAAGAAGAAGATGAACAGAGAAGAAGATTAAGGTTCTTCTAAAAATGCTATGAGAGCATTTAAAAACTCTCTGGAGCAAAAATTCATCAAATTAACAAGATTAATTAAAATAATATTTTAAGTAAATTATGTCTAAGGCAAGGATTTCAAACATTTAAAAAAAAATTTTATCATTACCTAATATTAATTAACATGTTTTTTAAAAAATTATGCTTGTTTGATATCTAGCACTTTTAAAATATCTAGCACTATGATATGATATCACTAAGTTTGATATCTAGCACTAAGATATGCAAAAGATATAGGATATATATAAAGATTAAGATATATTCGTCTAAAGATCTAAATTCGGTTAATAATTTTAGAAAGAAATATTAATGCATCAAAACTAATATTTTAATTCATAATTTAATAAATTAGCGCATAGAAATGACGTCATTATGTGATTGCCTTGGAAAAAAGAAGTTAAAAAAATATGCATACTTAAACACAACTAAGTTTATGTAATTTAAAACACTAAAATAAATAAATATAAGTAAGATTGTGGAATGACCGGGGGGCAGGGCGTACTTCGAATCTAACAAAATTAGTTCTGTTTTTTGGAGATCAGATTCTGAATTCCATTCTACCTAGGTAAGAAAACAGTGCTGCTATATTGGCTTATAGTCCGTGTTGAATTCATGACTTTAGCGTAGATAAGTTTGTTTTAATATATCTACTCTGGAATGTCTTCACTTGTTTTAAAACATCCTTATTTATCAGCCATTGAAAGTGGTCGGAAAAACTACATTACACTACAACTACTTTGTTACATATGTAGTTAATTACAACTACTTTGTTACATATGTAGTTAACTACAACTAGTTTTGTTTTAAATATAGTGACTACAAAATAATTTGCACTGCTGGAGAAATTAATTAACATCGCTGGAAAAATTAATTTACACCTGTATAATTTGCACTGCTGGAGAAATTAATTTACACAGCTAGAGAAATTAATTTACGCCTGTATAATTTACAGTGCTGGAGTAACTAATTTAGAGATGCATAATTTACACAGCTAGAGAAATTAATTTACACCTGTATAATTTACACTGCTGGAGAAATTAATTTACAGATGTATAATTTACACTGCTGAAGAAATTAATTTACTCCTATACAAATACACTGCTGGAGAAATGAATTTACACCTGTATAATTTACACTGCTAGAGAAGTAAGTTTACACCTGTATAATTTACACTGATGGAGAAATTAATTTACACCTGTATAATTTACATTGCTGGAGAAATTAATTTGCGCCTGTATAATTTGCACAGCTGAAGAAATTAATTTACACCTGCATAATCTACACTGCTGAAGAAATTAATTTACTCCTGTATAATTTACACTGCTGGAGAAATTAATTTACAAACTATGTTTAAAATGGTTTTGAATAAAAAAATTTGCTTATATTAAACATGAGGAATTATTTAGAAATGTTTATTCATGTTTACATGAGCCATTTTATTATTTTTCAACTCCTTATGCCTTTCTTGAGAGCGAATTTTTAATGTTAGAGAATGGCTGGAAATTGTCCAATACTTGTAATTTCATTGAGTGTTTAATGCTCTTTTATTTTCTCCACGAAATTAAGTACTTGGAAAATATGTTTCCTTTCTTTGAAATATCAATGTTTTACAAGCTTAGATTCGCTTGAGTATGTGCGGCCAAAGAGATAAATTACCTGTTACTCATAATGGCTAGCTAAAATATTAGTTATGAGTAACTCTAAATACTCAATTCTTGTTAGCTCACAGTCACAGGGGCAGTTAAAATTGCGTTTTTGACAGACGATTTGTACCCATCAAATTCGAAAAGTTAGTCGTGTTAGAGCCCTGCTCACATAAACTAACATAGAAAGTAGTTGCCAGGAATCATTACAAGCTACTGTTTATGTATATATATATATATATATATATATATATATATATATATATATATATATATATATATATATATATATATATATATATATATATATATATATATATATATATATATATATATATTAATTAATTAATGTTTTCATGGGGCACATTAGGACCACCCATAATCATCATGGAACAATCCCTAACGTCTGTAGGTTACTTGAACATAGTTGCAGACCAGGTTTACCCGTTCATGGCAACAGTTTTTTCCTGCGGGGGATGGTGTTTATCAACAGAATAATGCACCATGTCATAAGGGTCGAATCGTCCAGGAACGTTCCAGTAACTTTCAAGTCAAGTCTTGGCCCCCAAATTCCCCTGACCTTATTCCAATAGAGCATTTGTGGTCCTACTCTGAAAACCAAATTCGTGCTGCCACGCTACCCCCTCGCGATGTGAGGGAATTGCAGGACCAGTTGGTGAGCGCTTGATACCAGATACCTTAGACTATACCTATCAGCACCTTGTGGAATCAGTGCCACGGCGGGTGCTAGCAGTTTTGAGGGCTAAAGGTGGTCCTACATGTTATTAGCAGGGTGGTCATAATGTAATGGCTCTTCGGTGTATATATATCGCACTACTCACTGCACTACTTTTCTAAAAAGTAGTAAACTACACATAAAGAAAGAGAAAATTGATTTGCAGAGTCTTAAAAAAAAGATAGAAAATGGAAGGAAAAAAATAAAGAAGAAAAGGAAGAAAAAAGTAGAAAACCTCCAAACAAAATGACCCAAAAGAGAAGTGATTAAAGAACCAATTTAATAAAACAGTCATATAAAAAAAAGTAAATTCCTGATTAATGTTTCTTCATATGAAGATAATAAATACAAATCAGATGTTGGTTCCACTGTGGAAATTGCTTTTTTCTGTATTGAGAAAAAAGTATGATCAAAACTACCAGAATCTGGTAAAGCTTGCCGCGTTTGGAGCTCTATGGGGACCTAAAAAGTTTGGTAATTTTTTAACAAATGAATTTGGCAAAATTTACTATATAGTATGGTTTTGTAATACGTGATAAAATATTGTAAATGTGGTCAAATTTGACAAAAACCATTTATTAAGTTAAACTTAGTTTTCAGTTTTGAATTTTCTACAAAATGTATGGTAATTAGAATTACAATTTTGAAATACACAATTTCCAACAAACCGTTACTATATGAACAGAAAGATTACCAAATGAATCATTTAAATACCGTATATTTTGACTTTACTAACCAGAATTGTTTTGCTTTTTAATATTTTTTTACCGTAAATGTCGTAACTACACAGTCGTTACTACAGTACAGCAATTTTTCTAGAAATGTTTTCTCCTTATGGACTCACGAAATCTTCAATAGAGAGGAGAACAAAGATAACTACTTCACGTGAGAATTTTGAACATAATACTTTTATATTGTCGGATAAAATAAAAATGTCTGCTAATTTTTCACTGAAATTCAATTATTTCTAAACTTCCTTCCGAGTTTACGTGAGTACTCGGTTGAACAGAACTAAAAAATTTATATTTTTATTAAAGACAATTTCTGCTTCAAATACTCTATATTTTTTCCCATGCCACCTGGGGAGTGACTAACGTCATACAGGTATCTGGGGGGCAGATTTGTTGACCACTTTTCCAGAGGCACCAATTAGGGGGGCGAACGTTGCTCCTTCAGTAAGGACGGATAGTACAGAGAATGAAAGAACATCCATGCCCTGTCCATGTCGAATCCAGAACCTTTCTGATGCAAGGCCAGTTTTCTAGCCCCTACACAGGCCGATCGGCAAAATACTCTATATTCAATACGTCTTCGACTTTTATCCACCCTGGTCTTTCCTCGCCTATCCCTATAATATTTTTTACGTTATTCACAAAGTATTTAAATCCTTTATTTTCAACTTTTCAGAGAGAACTATTCAAAACCCAACATTTTTAATTATCTGTAAAAAAAATTTCTTCACAAAAAGTCCAAATATAAAAGTTTTTAAAAATGTATAAAAGCAGAACTTTCTTGTATAGAAATTTTTAAGAAAATTCATTTACACAAAATAATCTTTACACAAAAACTGAAAGCAGTTTATCACATTTAACCAAATATTGTTAAGACTAAAAAGAATTCCTAGTAAATTAAAAAAACGTCATTACTTTTACAAGATAAAGCTTTAAAAATCGATTTCTTGTAAACAAAGCAGAAGACCCATCTTCGAAAGCAATTAACTTAAGCTGGTAAAAAACTTGTAACTACACTTCAAATTTTCATTTCATTCTGTAGCTATAAAAATATAACTTTTATTTGAGGATTAAAATAGATTACAGGGAAAAAAATTGTATATAAGCTTTTCCGAATAAAAAAAATCTGTTGAATTTTCAAAAGTTTTTTTTTTTTTTTTTTTTTGCTGAAAAATTAATGTTTTGGCAAGGTGCGGTTTACTCAGTAACAAAGGAAAAGATAAAGAGTAAAGAAAAATTAAGAAAACAAATTCGAACATGGATTAAATATTTTTCGTTTTGGTAATTTAGCAAATCTTTTCAAACGTGATAATTTTTGTAAGAAAACTTTTCGAAAATTGTTCTGAAAAATAAGTCACCAGCATGTGTGACTTTTTAAAGTCAATAAAAAATTATCTTATCCCTTTATTTACAAAGGAAATTAAAACTCTTAAGAATAACGTGTAGAAATGAATTTTTACTTTACGCCAAATTTGATACTGGCGTACCTTTTTTTTTTTTTTTAGCTGACATTTTATTTACCTTTTTTACTTCATACCTTTACACTAAGTCATATTGACTCAATAAATTAGCTTTTTCAATCAATTTATCTGAAGGAAAAAAATTTAGAAAGCAACGCATTTTTTGGTTTTTATAACTTAAAGCTTTTCTGCAGTTAAAAACAAAAACTTTTTTTAAATTAATTATTTGTAAATAGCTTGTGACAAAGAGATAAATATTTATGAAGAAATAGTGTTTCTGAAAGTTTCGTTTTTTTGTAAATGTAAAGTTTTTATTATAACTAAAACATTAACGAAAATTAAATATAAAATAAAATCCAGACAAAATAAACTAACAATTTTTAATATCAGCAACAAATTTTGTTCAAGAAGAAAAGAACAAAAATTAAAAATGGAATGTTTTCATGGCAATGACAACAATTATAATAATTGACTTATATTTTGCGTTCTGAGAAAAAAGTATGGTTAAAACTACCAGAATATGGTTGAATTTACCATGTTTCTGACTCTATGGGAGTACCAAAAAGCTCGGTAAATATTACCTATGCGCTTTTCAATGATTTCGATTAAATTAATTATTAAATATAGTGTTTTAATATGTCATAAAAATGTGGACTTTTATCATGATTTCTTATAGCACGTTTTAAAAACCACTGATTTGGTTAAATTTAATTTTCAGTTTAATATTTTTTACTAAATCTTTGATAATAAAAGCTATGACTTTAAAAGCCATTATTTCTGGAAAACCTTTACAATATGAACGGAAAAATTACTTAAAAGGCCCTTTAAATACTATATAATTTGGTTTTACTACCAGTATCATGTTTGTTTGTTTTTTTTAAATAAAAATAAAAGAAGACACACATATTATTTATATTATTGGTTTAGAGTGCTTTAATTTTACCAGAATTCTTTTCTCAACTCGGGTAGTAAGAACTTTTTGTGTTAAATTTACCGTAAACTCTACGGTTAATCGGATGTACAGACTGCTGCAGGTTTTTTCTCTTTTATTTATTTTTTTTATAATTTTAGAATGAAAGTTCTAACAGTATAATGTATAATAGCAATATATTAATTTCACACTCTTAATAAGCTCTCTAATGCTTTTTGAACAAAACTCTTTATTACATTGTTTTTCTTAAGCCCTTCTGAACCTTTCTATCCTTTTTTCCAGTTTTTATTTTTAAAAAAAACTAACTGACTAGACTCTTGGGATACTTAAGGCTATAATAAGAACATTTCAAGTCATCTTGTTAGAATTAATACAAAAAATGACTATTTATTAGATTATTTTATTTACACCGTATTTGCGTTTAAATTACTTTAATTTAATGCACGTGTTGCCACTTATGGTCGTCTCTAGGCAACAGTGCGATTCTAACGTTAGTACTTTAAGTCTATTATTAAGATTTATTTTTTTACTAAGCTGTTATTATTTTAAAATTATTATCATCCCTCCCTTATTGCTTAAAATATTTCTAAGAACTAAATTTTAAACACAAATGATTTGCAGCAGCTAGAAACTAATAATTAAATTTAATAAAAACGCTTCAAAGATTATTTCTCCCTTTTTTTATTTATTACAACGTGCTCAAACTTTGCATTACTGAACTGTGTATACTTACTTTAAGGATTTAAAATTTAACATTACTGTTTATCAATATAAATTTAGTAGTATTTCAAAAAATATCTTTAAATACTTATCGAGCAAAATAATAACATTTTAAAATAGACTTTTTTAATTTTTAGTTGGTCATTACTTCAAGATTAGATTATTAAAACAAATAGCAATTCATTATTGCTTAAATTTTTCAAACTCTTACTGACGCTACATTTTGCTTCATAAAATATGTTTCTATATGCCTATTCGAAAAACAGAAATAAAATAAATAAAACTAATGTTTAAATCACTATTCGACGCAAGTAAAATTTCTAAAAACAAAGAAAACATCACGAAATTTATAATTAATTGCAACGAGTTTATTATAGCTATAACGAGTTTATTAAGGTTTCTATTGCCATTTCTGTAAAATTTTACAATTTTTTATTTGTCAAGAAAAACTGTAAAAAATATAAAGCTTATTTTATGAGTTCTATTTACTTGCAGATTATACGCAATAAATAAAACTTACTTTTTTTCTTAATTTTGTTCATATTTTTGTATTTATTATGCAATATATATATATATATTTCAAATTGTAAAATCAATGCAGAAATAACTCAAAATATTAAAAATATCATTTTGTAATGTAAACATATTGCAATATTAAATTATATAATTTAGTATAATGCAGTATGTTTTATCAGTATTGCAATCAATCCGAATTCAAAACATTGAATCAGTAACCATAGGACAGTGAATTGATTTTGTTCCTACTATACGCAATGCTTTTTTTTACAGCAAATTTCTTACCAGTCTAGTTTTGGCGAAGGCAGTTCATGACCGTGTAATTTGGGCAAACTTTCAGTTTCGTGCTATTTTAAGGTCATTACTCTTCCAATATTCATTTACTCAGGCACGGGCCACACACTTTTGGGAAATATTAAAAATAAAGTTGAATGAGTAACCATAGGACTGAGAATTGATTTTGTTTCTTCTACACTCAATGCTTATTTTCCAGAAAACTTCGTACGTGTCTAGTTTTGGCGAAAGCAGTTAATGACCTTAAATTTTTTACAAACTTTCAGTATCTTGCAATTTTAAGGTAATTTCTTTTTCAATATTCATTTACGCTTTGCTTCAAGTGCAAATTCTATGACGGGAACAGTTTAAATGAATGTAAAGTATTTAAAACTTTTGAAACTTGGAAGCAATTTTCAACGTATAAAGTTAAAAGCTGATTTAATAAAATTCTTTAGAATTTTCCTTTATTAACTTCGACTGTAAATTGTACATATAAAGAATGATAGAGGTACCATCTTTATTTTCTCTTTTCAACATATAAATTCGAAAGTCGATTTACTAAAATTCTCTAAAATGTCAATAAACCTTCATCCATTAACTTCGAATATGGCTGAGTATAAAAGGACTGATTCTCAAGGCTCAATCTTTATTTTCTGTTGTTATAAAGCCTATTTTACTAGAATTTACTAAAATGTCATTTAGTAACCTCATCCATTAACTTCTAATATGATTGTGTATAATAGGAATAGTCCCTAAGGTCCTATCTGTATTGAGTATTGCCAACGTATAAACTTAGACATCGATTTAATATAATTCAATAAAATGTCATTAGTAGACTAGTAATACTTAAAGGAAATTGATAATTTTATTCAATGTTATGCATATTTCAAAACTTCTGTGAATCATTTCAAATTTTTTTGCCTAAATTTGTTAACTTTATTAATATGTCTCAGCAATCAAAGCAAAATATTCAATTTTTTTATATATTACTCTACAAAAGAAACTATTTTATTCAAAAAATTGACTTGATTAGCAAGGATTCTTCCCATGTAAGAAATATCTCGCCTTTAAATAGAAACAAAAATTATATTTCTATCTGAGTTAGAATCCATATCATCGTTTCTAATAGAAAAAAAAAGTCAACTTTCTAAAATTTTTGTGTGTGTCTTCGGAATTGTATGAAAAGCTCGGTATTAATGATTTCAACGTGTATAAGTCAGTTCAATTTGAGACAGGGTTATTTAATTAAATAATGTATTGTAACACTGTCTATTTATTAAAAGTGATTTTGGTAAAATATCATTGTTAAAATAGTCTCATTCAAACAATAGTGCAAATCAAAAAGAACACTCTAATTGTTACAATCTAACAAAGCATTGTTAAACCGGGAAATTCTCATTTCTAAAGTTTACATGCGATTTGTAAGGTTCTTTTTTTACGATTGCTTAAGCTACAATTAGAAAAATGGCGAAAGTGGTACGATTCTTGCAAAAAAAGCTGTAAGTATCAAATGTTGGTAAAATCTCTTAACAGTTTCAATAATTTATTAATTTGTTTTTAAAATTACTACAAGGACTTTATTTCAAATCGAAGCAAAAAAATCTACACTCAAAAATACAGGTTTCTAATATTATTCAATTTAAAAGGTATAAGTTGATTTAATAAGAACATTTTTTTTTCATTCGTATCGTTCATAAGAATGTACTCTCCACAATTCACTTGTTTTAAAGAACAATGTCCTCTGTCAAGTCTTGAAAATGGGCGCCCATTTTTGAGCACTTTTACTATCGACTGTTATATGTCACTTTAACTAGACTAAATTGTTAAATCAATGTTGCTCGGTAGTTCTTCTTTTATATTTAGTAATTACGATTTAAAATATTTATTACCGAGGGATATTATAATAAGTTTTAATTTAAAATCAAGAGCGTTTTTTATATAATTGTCAAATTTTAAGTTACAACTTACTATCAACGTATTACAGATAATTTTGAACACAACTTTACAATCATCAAATCTATTAACAAAATTTAAAAGTTTCAGTTTTACTAAAATAAGCAATCGAAAAAAGATTTGTGTTGTATTTATTTTTTGGCAATGGTATTTGCAAAGATAAAAACGATTAAATTATTTAACACTAGAAAGACTGAAACTTAGTACATATCTATATTGCCCAAAAGCAGTCAAAATTACTGGATTGTAAAAGAATAACTAATGTGTAAATAAATTTTTTACAAACTAGTTTTTAATATTTTTTATATTATTTACAGTTATATAACAAGTTATTAGTAAATATTACGAAAACAAATTATATGTTGTACAAAAAGTCACAAAATTCTAAGAAATTGTGTCATTATATACATCATTGTTTTTCGAATCGAAATTAAAAAGCAATCAAAATGACTTCCTTGGGTAATCTCGTGTTAAGATTTTTTTAGAATATACCGGACTCCTTACAAAAGTTCCTTTATGGTGAAAAATTTGAAGAAACAAAATCTCTTTAGTAAAAAAAATACACTTATGATATGAATCTGTTATAGTACTGAGGAAACTGGATCATTCTGTCTTTCTGAATATGCGAAAATAATTTTCTATTTTCATCAAAAAGCACAAAAACCATATTTATCTAGAATTTTTAATTTTAAAAATACAAACTAAAGAAATCATTGACTCCATTTAGTAAAAGAAAAGTTTTAAGGTTCATATTTATGATAACATTTTATATGAAGGTCTCACTTTTACGATAAAGTGTTTGTTTTAACGGTAAAATGTTTTGTGAAGGTTTCGTATTTATATAGTAAAATTATTTGCAACTGGTCATTATTTACGATAAAATAAAATATTTTATGAAGGCTTCCTTTTTACGATGAAAAAATTTTTTGAAAGTTTAACTTTAAGAGACACAAATTTCTCCTAAAATAATCCCAGTCATATTAAATAAAATTATTTGCCTCATGTTGTGTTACATACGGTGTTTAAAAGAGAACTATAATATATTTCCAATTTTAGTGCAAAAGTTTTTAAGAAAGGGGAGAGTAATGACGAGAATTATTTTGAAATAAGAGCTTGGTCTGAAGTTCCTAAAGAACAAATTGCATTTGAAAGTGAAACGGAAGAGTCTAAGACTCGTAATGATAAGTCTGAGGTTGAAGGTGATAAAGGAAAAAAGGAGTCAAAGATGACTCGTGATGATGCTACTCTTAATGAGTTTTATATGGCAAATGATGCGAAGTTTATATTAAGAGATTGGAATAAAGTTCTAGCAGAACAAATGATGGCGGAAATAGAATACAAAGAGTCTAAAAATGCTCCCAACGATGAAACTCTTGATAATGCTCTTGTTGTAGAAAATAAGGAGAGCAAAGATGCTCGTGAGATTGGGACAGTTGATGAACTGGATAAAATGGATACACTGGAGCAGTTGTTCGACTGGTTGATGCGCTGGTGAGAAACTTAAAACGTCTGGCTTGTAATGATAGTACTGGTAGCACAAGCTTGAGACAATAATTGAAGACTCTCTGATGGTTCAAAATTCTATAATATTTGATATAAATGATAATGATAAAGAAAATAAGCTACGATGATTGAAATAACGTTTTAAATTGTTTTTGGTGTATTTTCTGTTGCAATAACTTATAAATATGTTTCAATAAACGATTTATTACGTAATAATTCTCATGTTTTTTTTTTAATTCTTTCCAGTTTTTTTTTTAATTCTTCTTTTCCAGCAAATTTCTTACGCGTCTAGTTTTGGTAAAGTCAGTTCATAACCTGAAATTTGTACAAAATTTCAGTTTCTTGCGATTTTAAGGTCATTACTCTTTCAATATTCATTTACTCAGGCACGTGCCGTACACTTTAGGGCCATATTATAAATAAAGTTGAATAAGTAACCATAGGACTGTGAATTGATTTTGTTTCTTCTACACTCAATGCTTCTTTTCCATCAAATTTCTTACTTGTCTAGTTTCGGCGAAGGCAGTTCATGACCTTGAAATTTGTGCAAAGTTTCAGTTTCTTGCTACTTTAAAGTCAAATTTAAGGTTAAACCAAATACACACCACGCATATGTTTAATATTAGGTACTACTCATTGATATGTAGTCACAAAAATATATGACGGTCAAATTCTTAGAAAATGGTCAAATTTTAAATATTTTTGAATGACCTTTGACCTTAGATATAAAGGTTCACTGAAAGTATTTATATCGTTATAGTTAGAGTAAAAGTAGTAAAACATAAAATAATGATGCGTGCTGGGATTCACTCGTTTTACAAAAAAAATATTGCAACTTGTAAATGGATGAGTTTTTCTCAAAATTGCAGAGAATTTTCGGTTTTGCACAGATCCAGAAACACGGTTAATTTTAGCTCATTTTCTTAGTTTTTATCATATTTTCTTTATCAGTGTGACCCCAAGAAACTCAAAAAGAAATTTTAAACAAAAAGAAAAAACACGTGCTTAACAGTTTTAACACATCCCGAAAATTTCAGAAGTCAAAAATGTCAAGCATCCTAACCTACTTTATTAGTAAGACTATAAGAAAAAAACTGACTCTTAAGGTACGAATTGCTACACATTTTTAAAAGATTATAACATCGGAAAAAATGTTTGTGCACAAAAAAAAAGGGGAAATAAAAGTTTTTAAGTATTTATGGGTTATTCGAATAATTTCTGCTCTTTTATATAGGACGTGCTTTGAAAAACTGAATAATTATTCTTTTGAAAATTTTTTAATTACTTAAATAAACACATAAATTCTAAATATGTAATATTATTTGGGAGGAATATGTTTAAATTTTGTAAGCTTATTTTCGTATATATATTCTAAATTTAATACAATTATAAATAAACGGAAAAAAATTGAAACTTTTTTGAACTTCAAACCCGCATCTTATATTTTAAAAAAAGAATATTTAAAAAAAAATGAAAAAGTAAGAAAAGCATTAAGTAGGAAAATGTATTAAATTCTAAAAAAGAACAAAACAAAATAGTAATAAATTTTAATATGGTAGTTTGAAAATTAACAGTATAAGTAATCTTTTATTAAAAAAACATTATTTTAAAATTGAACATAGTGTCAAGATTTTTAACTGCTTAAGGACTTTTTAATGGTACCCAATCCACGAATAAATCATACCTTATCACGTTTTAGTTTATAAAGCTAATTACATTTCCCAAACATTTATGTAATATGCATATTAACTTTATTCGTCATAAGCGTTGTTTAACAAGTAGTAAGATAACGCAAGATTAATACTGGTAGTCTTTCTGATTTAGTTTTAGCCTCATGACAAAGATAACAACAGAAATAAAGCTTTAAATGAGTTCAAAAGTTCCATGAATTTGATGCTTTCATGTGAGATATGCTTCATTCATGTGGCTGTATATGATGTTTTATAGATACGCTATATCATTATAAGGAGTTACTACTTAAAGATCTACTATTGATAAAAGTATGTTGGCAAATATTCTGAAAGCAATTATTTTATAATATTTCGAATCGCTTTTTAATTTATTCAATTTTTATCTATAAAATTCTTTAGTTTAAAATGCTTGTTCAAGTCATGAACTCATTAGTCAAAAGAATTGTTTAAACTAAAAACGAAGAAAATAATGTAAGTTAGGTTATAGTTATTGGTAAAATAAATTTTAAGAACGAAAAAACCGTTATAAGCTAGTCTAGTTAAGCGATTTTCTGTTATCCAAAGTTAAAACAGAGGGTTTGTAGTTAAACTGCTTTACTATAAATAAAATAAACAACACGTGGTATCAGATATATTTAGTTATATAAATTTCGTGGCGTAGATTATAAATGCTACCACGTTAATGTAAAGGAACAACCACTGATGAACAACGATTGTGCATTAACATTACTGTTAATGAACAATATTTACGGGAATCATTAATAATGGTTCATGTTAATATTGTTCATAGAATTAATCTGATAGTGTTAGAAAAAATAAATAAATATTAAAATACGCGTAATAAGCATATTTTTTAATCTAATTGAGTTAAAGCTAGCAAATATCCCCGGTATTATCTTTAAAATGCTTCAAAAATTGAATTGTCCATAGGTATTTGCACTTGAAGAAGAAAATTACGGACACCCACACATGTGACCTACGACGTCAGCGCCAGCTGATTTATAAGCAAAAAGGTGTGTTAAAGTTGAGCTAAGTTTTTCCACATAAGTTAGAATGTTACTAAGTTTACAGCTGAATTTTAACTGGTAGTAGAATAAGAGAAGATATTTACTTGTTTTAGATATGATATGGGAAGAAAGTTTAATTCATTCATATTGATTATTTTTAACCCTATGGTGATTGTATATTGAGACAGTGATTTGGGTATGAAGACTTCAAATCTGAAATTGTGTTTTATTCCTAAAGTTACAGTTTCTTATATACTTTTAGACTATTATTAGCTGAAATGTACAAGTTTAAAAGCGTTATATGTAACAGTGGAATCATAAATGTAGCAACAAAATACCAGGGAAGTTAAGGTAAATCATTAGGTTTAAAACTGAAGAGACCCATACCTGTCGTCATACCCCCTAGACCCCCTATAGGGCCTACGCTATTCTATTCTGACCTGTTCAGAAGCACGCTAAGAGGTAGTTCATAATAGAGAAACGCCTTTAATGGCGTATGATGCCATTTCCAGGCATGGGTTCCTATGCAATTTTAAACCTAATAATTTGCCTTAACTCCCCTATAAATTTGTCGCAACACTCATGCTATCATTTGTCGTATATAACGTTTTTAAACTCGTGCCTTGCGACAAAAAAACATGCCCTTTAAAAAAAAACTGTAAATTGGAGAGAAAGAGAACAATATCAGATTTGAAATCGGAGACTTGAAACTATCCAAGATCCGTTAAATAAATCTCCTGCAACGGAGAATAAAATGTTCTAGAGTGTAATCTTTAAATATTGAGTGAAGAAAATATTTACCAATCACTTTCAGAACAACTGTGTACATGTATGTTCTATCCCATCTATAATCTACGCGACAGTAGTAGACACCAGCGTCACCTTCTTTCACAGAGACCAATTTCAACACCGGAGGCCATGGACTTGGATCAAAGGTTGCCCTGGATCTCAACTTATCTGAGGGAACGTGCAAGGAATTGGAGCCGCCCTCTCGTGCATCCACTGTGTAGACGGACATCACCTCGTCATCCTTGTACCAGAATATACACTTGATGCCACTTTCTGGAGGACGTTGTGGTACTTGGCATGGTAAATTGGCAGTGGATCCCTGGAGAGCTTCAAACTCTGGTAATGGTTCTGGGAAGAAAAAAAATAATACTTAATAACATTACTTTCATTCATCAGTGTCATGTATTTGCTGTTCACTATATACAAAAATTATCATTATTGCTGAGTGTTCTACATAGTAAAAAACTCTGGAACAAATTGCAATAATAAGTACCGGCACTTAGGGTTCATCATCCGTGAAATCAATATTAAGTTAAGCTCCATTTTTACCGCAAAATATTATGCCAAAATTTTTACAGTTATGTCTATTTCAGTGGTTTCACTGTAAAAATTATGATACATCAGTTTTATTGTTCGTTCGGGGTAAAAAAAAAATTCGTTCTGAAATATAGGTACCCTTAGTGCCGGTACTTTTTTACGGAATTTGATTCCGGAATTTGTTACGGTCAGATACCTTCTTTGTTAGTATTCGAATTACGAATTTTACGCCTCATCTATAATATGTGATATTATTTTAAAATTCTTGCTGTGTTTTAAAATTACGAATATTTTTTTTAAAATACTTACAACATTTAATACAGCCGATTAGTTGTAAAAACATTAAGGGTAATAATACTAAATTCTGATGGAATGCTAACGTTCAGATTACTTTTCTACGTATAGTAAAAACTCAATTTATAAAAAAAATATTTAATTTTTTAAGCATAACACGAGGACATTTTAAATCCATGACTTGAATACATTTTTAACATACTTTTTATGTTACGATGCTGCAGTTAAATCACTAATACAAAAACTCGACCTATTTTCAGATTTTTAGCATATTGTTTGCTGTTGTTCAAAATACGCTGAATAGGTTCAAAATAAACAGGTGTCAAAACCTTTGTGAAAAAAAAAATTCTTTCTTCCAGCAATACACACTGTCGTTAATGATATTAAGCAAATTACTATTATTTTCCTAATTATATATTTTTGGAAACAAAAATGAAAATAAATTATGAAATTAAAAACACTCATTTATAGGTCATTCTTTTTAATTTGAAAAAAATGTTTTCTAGATTGTTAGTCTCAAAAAAATATTTAAATAATGTATCAAAATACGACATTTTTCGTACGAATCTTAATAATTTATGTTATATCGCTACTTTAACATCTAACACAACACTCGATTTAAATGTTTTCTGTTTTAAATGAAAGCCTATGTCATGTTTTCTATATTTTTCCAACTGTATTGTTAAGCGTGCCGATTAGGGTCTTACTTTATTTGGTAAACTAAAATACTAAGCTTATAAAATTAAAGTAATAGCATAAAAATAAGTTCATATTGATGTCAAAAAAAATTGAAACCTAGGTAATTAAATTAATTATGTTTCTTTAAAAATTCTTGTTATTGTATCTCACATCTTAATTTTGCTCATTAGGTTAAATTGGTTATTAAGTAGTTATTTATAACTCTTTTCAAATTTTAGACAAACAAATTTGAACGATTCCGGTAAACTTGTCTGCAACAAAATAAAATACTAAGCCCATCTCTTCACCGAGGCGAAGACAAATAATTTTGATGTAATAATTTTGTGTCACCTTCAACGATCGGACTGAGGAGCCATCGGTCATTCAAAACCCCCTGTCCTAACGCCAAAAAGTTCAAATTTCTAGTAAATGAATAGTTGGTTATGAACATTTTGGAACATGGAAAAAGATCCAAAATTTGGCGCATTATTGATAGATGATATAGTCAAAAATAAAGAAAACTCCGCATTATTAATATTAAATTTTAAATAATCTGGCTTAATCACTAAAAAGACCGTCAGAATTTAATCTACTGAAACATTTTTATGGTTAGTAAAATAAAGTAACTTAAAGAAAAATAGATTTAAAAAAAGATTTTGATATTTTATTAGTCGTGGCACTGAATAATGAGTTATGCACTTTTATAGAATTAAAAAGTTAAGCGATTGTTAAGAAAAGAATGAAAGTATTAAATATCCATCTTTTATAAAATGTGATAAAAATTCAATTATTCTTTCTACTTAATTATAACAGGATTAAGAATGCTTAAAAAATAAATTTATGAAATTAAAGAAATTTTAAAAGCTAGGAAATATGTAATGTCTATAGTGACATCACACCCATAGAGCTAATAACTCTGGTAGTTTTGACCATACTTTTTTTTCACAGTGCATTAATTGCGATAACAAAGAGTTTAAAGAATACAAATTCCCGGTATTCCTTTCAAAAAATAAAAACTTTTCTTTCAAAAAATAAAAACTTCTCTCTCTTTTCCTTTCAAAAAATAAAAACTTCTCTCTCCTTTCCTTTCAAAAAATAAAAACTTTCCTTTCAAAAAATAAAAACTTTCCTTTCAAAAAATAAAAATTTTCTTTTCAAAAAATAAAAACTTCTCTCTTCTTTCCTTTCAAAAAATAAAAACGTCTCTCTCCTTTCCTTTCAAAAAATAAAAACTTAAAAAGGTTTTAAATAACCACTACAATTTCGCTTTTGAATAAAAATAAATGTGCATTATTTACCTTTACAATGTAACAGTCAGTAAAAAAAGCTTCCTATCCTTATTTTAATAAAATTATCATAATAATTTCTTTCCAATAAACTTTTTAATTTTCTTTTTGTTTTTAATGATTTTTTAATAATTATTATTAAGACAAACCTAAATGTTGTTCATAATTAAACAAACCTTTCGTACCTTACTGGCACTGTATACGAGGCAAAAATTACGGTGATGAATTTCTTTCAAGTTGCACTCTAGGGCTTGCCTACCGAATTCAATTATTCTCTCCCAGTTTATGCACGCAATATATTCATTACACTTTCCCTTAAGTATATATTTGAAAAATAACTAAAAAAAGCAACAAAAAAAGAGTAAGTAAAATGTTTTTGGCATGTAAAATTATTCGTCTAGCACACTTGGCTGAGAATTAAATGTTCCATTGTTAGATATTTAAAAAAAAAATACAGTATGCTTAGAATTTAAAAGCCAAAGCAATTTACAGAATAACCAGAATAGGAAATTTTTGAAATCGCCACATATTTTGCTGTAAGTGACGTTGATAGCTTCAAAATGGAATATAAAACGTTTCTTTCCCCTTTATTAATGGTTATCCGGCCGAGGTAAAAAGGATTTAAGCCCCGAAACATAAATCCACACGTTTCCATTTTTAAAAGAATATTTTTCTTCTTCCAAATAAGCTAGAGAAGAGATTTATTTGTATGTAAATATTAAAGGTTGAGTGAATCAAAAACATCGTTTATTTACTCTTTGTGTGAGTGAATGTCCTTCTAGGAAACTTAATTAATTATTTAGATAATTGAAAATAAATTTAGAACTATAAACTAGCTGAGAACTTTATTTAAGTGGTATTTAAAAGGTTTTATTGGAACAATTATTCGTTACAAAAGTTTACGTAAGCATGAATTGTAAAACAATGTTATTATGTTTTTATACATTTAATGCAACAACTATAAAACTATCATTTTTGTTTATAAACGCGTAGATAAAATATATTTTATTAATTACAGTAAATTTGTCAGTAAATTACAAACGACATAGTTATTATTTTAAAAAAGTCCTTTAAATCTTGTTAAAGTATGTATTTAAGGAAACGAATGTAAAACTATTAATTTTCTATTTATAAACACTTTGCATACAATTAGACGTTAGTAAATGATTGCAGATTTTCATACTTCTGGAAAGCTTAATTAATTATTTAGATAAATGAAAATAAATTTAGAATTATAAACTAACCGAGAACTTTATTCAAGTGGTATTTATAAGGTTTTATTGGAACAATTATTCGTTACAAATTCGTATTCGTTTGCGTAAGCATGAATTGTAAAACAATGTTATTATGTTTTTATACATTTAATGCAACAACAATAAAACTAATTATTTTTGTTTATAAACAGGTAGATAAAATATATTTTATTAATTACAATAAATTTGTCAGTAAATTACAAACGACATAGTTATTATTTTAAAAAAATCCTTTAAATCTTGTTAAAGTATGTACTTAAGGAAACGAATGCAAAACTATAAATTTTTTATTTATAAACACTCTGCATACAATTAAACAATAGTAAATGATTTCAGATTTTCATACTTAAATTTAAATCTAACAATTTTGATTGATTAAATTTACAATTTTGAAATATGTCGACTGTCATTTCGTTTTTGTATATTTTTAAAGCGTATGAAATTTTCAATCAAATAATATATTTCCAACATGTTTTTATAGTATTGAATTACGTTATTATATCTGACACTTTCTTTTCTTCATACTTATTTAAGTGCATAAGGCTTAGCAAAAAGAGCCTTGGCAATAAATTGAAGCAATTAATAGCCAATACATGGATTTCTTATCCTTCCTTGGCGAAAACTATTCATAACGTATACATGTAATGCATGCATATAACACAACACGCCATTTGTAATGCATAAATAATACGTCACTTGAATTTTTGATTTTTTTGATGTTAGGTGGGGCATACACTGTGAAATTTTCTGGCTAGAGCGTTAAAAAAGTAATGCACCAAAATGTTTAAATATATCCGTCTCTTATGCCTTGAATTTTTTTATTTTTCCTATTTTACACACTAGATGGCTGCATCGGACTATTTTTAATGTAACTGCATACGTCAGCACAATCCAAATATGTGTATTTATGATATGTACTTCGGGACTTGAGGTGTTAGGTGGGGCTTGCCCCTGCAGACACCAGATGAATGGCTCTGTGGGTGTGTAACCTCTGGGCTATTTTCAGAATTATTTATTACTTTCATTAATTAATAAATTTTATTTGTATTAAAAATGATAAATAATTTATTTTTTTTGACGGAGCTCCATATTTCCAAAAAGTAAAAGATTTTTATTATTTTTCATATTTAATTCTTCATTGAAGTAGTTTCTGATGTTTAATATCTAATTGCTAGCCTATGTCACTCTGGAATAAAATAGTGAACAATTGGAAAATAATCATAAACATCTACAACAAGAATTCCATCATAGTTCTTAAAACCTGAAATTTATATTTGGCTGGTCTCCGTGAGTCTATGTTTACCGTGCACTTGAGGCGACTTTGAATTTGAGAGGATCACGGGGGAATTTTCGTTGTGGCTTAAATGTGGTTGGTATTGGAGATGATAGTGAAATATTATTTGAAAAATCATATTCATAAAACTGAAAAGATACAGAAATACGCAGCTTGCTGTGTTCTATTAAAGAAAACTGGTTTTTAATATCAACAAGTTTCGAAATCAGTTAAAAATGTTTTTCTATTTTTGACTATTGGGTTGACAAGAAGATAAAATCGATTTTTTAGTGTGAAATAAAACTCAATTTCTTTCTGCATTTGAAAATAAACTTTGATCTGTCAAATATGTTATGTTCGATGATTCTTTGGTATTTTTCTATTGGCTTTATGATCCATAAAACCTTTGGTCCTTATCAAAAAAATACTCATCTAAGTGCGATTTCAGGTCATCGTTATTACTAAAATTTTTACCATTTAAAATCTTCCTAACATCGAAATAAATGATAATCCGATGGTGCATTGTGGTGCCTTAATGTGAGCTTGCAAATTGCAAAGGAATCGTGTTCCACCACAAGGATACAATAAGCAACGAGTATAAAATTATTGGACCTGGTGGGAAGTGATGTCGCATCCCTCATATAGTCCCGACTTTGAATCATCAGATTATTTATTTCATTTTCAAAACTTTTTAAATGGAAAAAATTTCAATAAGCACGATGACCTAAAATCGCACTTGGTTGAATTTTTTTGCTGATAAGGACCTGAGAAAAAACAAGATCATGAAGTGATATGGAAAAAGGGTCATCGAACTGAATGGAATTCGTTTGACTGAAGTTCAAATTAAAGTTCATTTCCGTGCGCAGAAAAAAAAATCGAGTTTTATTTCACACTGAAAAGCCGAAATTGCTTTTTGCGTAATTAATAAAGTGGCAAAATTACAAAATACTGTTTTCTGCTACATTTCACACAATTCTGAAATATTTTTTAGAACGTCAGTTAATCTTTAACCCTGATTTTCTCCAAATTGTTGCTGCAAATATGGTCATTTCTATTCTTTGAGGTTGGAAGTGTCATTTTCTGAAATACAATTTTGAAACTTCGTGAATAGAAATTTTCTAGTTTTCTAAATAAAAAAATAAAGAAATCAACAACAAATCTTAAAATTTGCGTTCAATTTTTTTAAAATTAGTTTTCTCATAATTTCTCATTTTTGGGATACCTAACATTTTTTCGTCACTAAGCAGTAGCACCGAAAATAAATTTGCTTCATCAATTAGGATCAAAAATTGAAGAAAAAAAAACTTTTCTTTTTTTCAGATTAGTTTTTCCATAGTACCTCATTTTTGAGACACCAGATATTTTTTCGTCATTAAGCAGTAGCGCTGGATAAATTTGTTCTCTCGATTAGGAACTGTGCACTGAATAAAAATACTAGGAAAACTGTGCATTGAATAAAAAAAATACTAATTCGTGATAATCTGTATATAAATAGGAAATAATAATTTAAATTGAAAATTCGATTTTACAAACATCATATAATATAATACCTACAGAACAGATCTAAAATTAAATCGATTAAGGCATTAGAACAGACATTGTGTTACGTAGTAAGCATTTCCTCTTTAAAAAAACATTTTCCTGAGTGGATTCTTAATTGTCTTAAAACTTCGCCAAAAAAAGGAAGAAACTTGAAATAAAATGTATGTTTTCTTACATTTTTAAACTTACCACCTGACTCACCATCGTAAAAGTAGTAGCTCGCAAAACTTTTATCTTGAGCCTGAAACATTCTAACTGTTCCAGAAGTTTTAAACTCCTCATAAAACAGCTCGTAGCAATGTTATTTTTCCCAGGTGAATATGAGTATACGTAACTGGTTTTCGCAGAAGACCATTATTTACAGTGACAGTGTGGGAACCAACCATAGGCGCATCCGGATTCTAAAGCAAAAGTTTACAAAGGCCAAAGAAACGCGTATGCAATCAAAAAACAATAACGGAGAAGCGCTATAACTCTTTTTTTCGGTGCATTTTTTTTCCTGAAATTGTCTTTCCTATTTTTTCGCCAAATTCAACAAATTCCCACGTGTGGAGACTCGCAGATAACGAGGAATGGCTTAAGGAAAAAAAGGAAACTCTATTAAGCTGGTTAACAAAATAAAAAAAATGGCCACAAATATAACGAGATGGAATAATATCGTTTGCGGTAATTAGAAAAGAAATACGATGTCTGCTAGTCGTAAAAAATCGTTCGCTCTTAAAAGAAGTCTGATAAAAGAATCTTTTTCTCTGCGATAATCTGTTTAGTTGAGTTTTTTGTTATGTTTTATTAAGAACATTTTGAATTAAATAAAAGAGATGGTTATAATTCATGCAATTATTCAATTAGATTTTATCTAGATTGAATTTTTTATACCTTATGTTAAATTGCTGAATTAAATTTTTTGTTGTTTACAGAAAACGAATTCATTTCATTCCCTAGGGAGATTCAGATATGTTTTAAAGGTATTCAGAAATTTATTTATGTATGTTTTGAAAAATAAGCTTTAAAATTATAATTTTTTTTTAACTAAAAGACACTAATTTATATTCTTTTGTTCTTAGCTTTAATATTTCAAATAATTAATTGAAATTAATTTCGGAATTTTAGGGAATTCAGATTTCGTTCAAATCAGAAATTTAGTTAGTAAATTTCCGAAATTTTAATTTCAGAAATGTAAGGGAATAAAAACAAATGTGAACACATTATATTTACTTCTCGAGCGAGTGATTTTATTCTAAATGAAACAGAAAGTAATTTATGATAAATTGACAACAACAAAAAAATTCGTATTCTTCAAGTTTATGAAGAACCATTAATTTTTTTTTCATTCTAACTACATTATGACATTGAAGTTTAGTGTTACTGACTTACAACCTCAATCGAATTTTGTTTCGCAAATTTTCATACGTATACATTATATTCAAAATGAAAGTAAAAAATAAATTAAATACTTTATCATTCATAAATAATCAAATTTCCATTAACTTTAATTAATTAAACTCTACGTTAAATTTTTTGTTTTATTTGCTCAGGCTGTTTTAATAGTAATGTTACTTTATTAAATGAGCGTTAGGTATAACGAAAAATTATTAAACTGGTCTCACTATTTGTTGTGACTTTTGGGAATAATTCAAATTAGATGTAACAAAAATACAGTTATTCACACTGAAATACTTTTTAAGAACATATTTATCATATATGTCAATACAAACAAAATTCCAAAGATATTAGTAACAGAAAATGCTGCTAAAGCAATTAAAGATTATACATAATTTATGTTATAGATTATTTTATGTTCTACATTATTTTTATATCATAAATTAAAAATAATTTATGCTATAACGTTAAAGAAATACCTCCAACTAAGTTATACAATTCCTTTACCTTTACTAATTATGTATATGATACCACAATAGGCATTACATGCATATATATATATATATATATATATATATATATATATATATATATATATATATATATATATATATATATATATATATATATATATATATATATATATATATATATATATATATATATATATATTTCCTAGCTTTTTAAAATTTCATTAATTTCTTAAATTGAAATTTTTTAATCATTCTTAATCGAATTTTAATTCATTTTTATTACAATTTATAAAAAGCTAATACAAATATTTTATTTTTTTTCTTAACAATCAATGTAACGGCTAAATTTTTTTTCAATACAAATGTAAAACTCGTTAGTTCAATATCGCAACTAAGTCGATCATCAAAAACTATTTTTAAGTCTTTACTCTTTATTTCTCTTACCACAAAAATATTTCAGGTTTATACTAATTCTCACGATTTTTTTTTTGCGATTACCTATAGCCAAATTATTTTTAACTTCAAATTGATTTCGTGGGGTTAGCTATATTTTTAGCTATTTTTTCTTTCGATAAATCACCAATCATGGATCTCTGCCCATGCTCCTAACTGTTTGTTGGGAACAATTCAATTACTTTTTAATTTGGCTTTTGATTACGCTGGTCATGGGGATTTATCTCCTATGACCTGTCCTTATTGATATTATTATGCAAAGTTTCACATAGAAAGTAGTATGGATAAAATAAACTTTAAATTTTGTATCTCGATCTCTACAAATACTATTGAATAAAAGTATTCTTATAATCATGATTCAGTTTCCATCGTCCTTACTGATATTATTGTGCAAAATTTATTATTTCACATTGAAAGTCGAATGGATAAAATAAACTTTTAATTTTGTATCTCGAGCTCTACAAATACTATTTAATAAAAGTTTTATTATAATTTTGATCCAGTTTTCATCGTCCTTATTGATATTATTGTGCAAAATTTATTATTTCACATAGAAAGTCGAATGGATAAAATAAACTTTTCATTTTGTATCTCGAGCTCTGCAAATACTATTGAATAAAAGTTTTATTATAATTATGATCCAGTTTCCATCGTCCTTACTGATATTATTGTGCAAAATTTATTATTTCACATAGAAAGTCGAATGGATAAAATAAATTTTTAATTTTGTATCTCGATCTCTACAAATACTATTTAATAAAAGTTTTATTATAATTATGATCCAGTTTCCATCGTCCTTACTGATATTATTGTGCAAAATTTATTATTTCACATAGAAAGTCGAATGGATAAAATAAATTTTTAATTTTGTATCTCGATCTCTACAAATACTATTTAATAAAAGTTTTATTATAATTATGATCCAGTTTCCATCGTCCTTACTGATATTATTGTGCAAAATTTATTATTTCACATAGAAAGTCGAATGGATAAAATAAATTTTTAATTTTGTATCTCGATCTCTACAAATACTATTTAATAAAAGTTTTATTATAATTATGATCCAGTTTCCATCGTCCTTACTGATATTATTGTGCAAAATTTATTATTTCACATAGAAAGTCGAATGGATAAAATAAATTTTTAATTTTGTATCTCGATCTCTACAAATACTATTTAATAAAAGTTTTATTATAATTATGATCCAGTTTCCATCGTCCTTACTGATATTATTGTGCAAAATTTATTATTTCACATAGAAAGTCGAATGGATAAAATAAATTTTTAATTTTGTATCTCGATCTCTACAAATACTATTTAATAAAAGTTTTATTATAATTATGTTCCAGTTTCCATCGTCCTTACTGATATTATTGTGCAAAATTTATTATTTCACATAGAAAGTCGAATGGATAAAATAAATTTTTAATTTTGTATCTCGATCTCTACAAATACTATTTAATAAAAGTTTTATTATAATTATGATCCAGTTTCCATCGTCCTTACTGATATTATTGTGCAAAATTTATTATTTCACATAGAAAGTCGAATGGATAAAATAAATTTTTAATTTTGTATCTCGATCTCTACAAATACTATTTAATAAAAGTTTTATTATAATTATGATCCAGTTTCCATCGTCCTTACTGATATTATTGTGCAAAATTTATTATTTCACATAGAAAGTCGAATGGATAAAATAAATTTTTAATTTTGTATCTCGATCTCTACAAATACTATTTAATAAAAGTTTTATTATAATTATGATCGAGTTTCCATCGTCCTTACTGATATTATTGTGCAAAATTTATTATTTCACATAGAAAGTCGAATGGATAAAATAAATTTTTAATTTTGTATCTCGATCTCTACAAATACTATTTAATAAAAGTTTTATTATAATTATGATCCAGTTTCCATCGTCCTTACTGATATTATTGTGCAAAATTTATTATTTCACATAGAAAGTCGAATGGATAAAGTAAATTTTTAATTTTGTATCTCGATCTCTACAAATACTATTTAATAAAAGTTTTATTATAATTATGATCCAGTTTCCATCGTCCTTACTGATATTATTGTGCAAAATTTATTATTTCACATAGAAAGTCGAATGGATAAAATAAATTTTTAATTTTGTATCTCGATCTCTACTAATACTACTGAATAAAAGTTATATTTAATGAACCAGTTTTCATTTGAACAGTCATTTTCATTATCCTGTTTTCATCGCTATCTTCAATTATACCATGGCAACTCCGACCGCTCCGAATTTCGTCATTAGAATGCCATTTAATCTGTTTTAAAGCATCGTTCACTTTATGTTCAATTAATCCTCATCTTAATATGGATTAGTATTTTTTTTAATTGAACAACTATCACAAGCGAGCAGAAATCAATCTCGATCAATAAACTACTTTCTACGTCTGCGTTAATCATTCAGTGTAAATTCATGAAACTCCTCTATGGTTGCTAAATGCGTTATTTTTACTTAAAAGTTGATATAATTTTTAATAACTTCTTCACAGCAAACACTTTTTAAATTCGTAGTCGATAAAATCAATTAAAAAATAAAACCTAGGCAAAAATGTGTGACGATTCATAGCCAGAGCATAGATACCTTAAACTTTTTGGCGAAAAACATAACAACGTTCTCATACGTTTTCCTTTACGTTTTTAAACCATGTGGATGGGTGTTATAGGGTTTCCGGTTTGCTCAGGAACACAACACTTCAGTTGTTTTAAATTGTCTTAAAAAATTTTATGAAAAATCATCTATTCATCATTCTGGAAATCTGGATTTATTTTACAGAAATGATAATAAAAATACTATTTTGTTTATTTAATACCAAGGCTTCACATAATTTTATTTTCAATTTATTTTTATAGAGAATCACCACTAATCCAAGCCCCTTGAACAATAATTATTCATTATTTTCCCCATAAATCGACTATTCTGCCTTTACATTTAAACTCCGGATATATCGGATCTTAGGTATTATAACCCACACCAACCACTCGGGATTTATACCATTATCACACTATTATTCACTCCTAAAAAACCATTATTCATGAAAAAGTTGATTTTTTTAAAATTAATACTTGAATCTCATAGAGTTTCAAGGAACGGTTTTAGAGTGATAAGATTTTTGGGGAGTTTAAGAACGACTGAGCATTAACTATAATGCCAAACCTACTTTGAATCTTATATTAAACACACAATAATTGAATTTTGCAAAAATCAATCTTAAGTTCCACTATTTATATTCCTATGTATTATTTCCGAAAAGAAACGGAGTATTATCTGTGTCAGTCAATATTGTGTTATAGAGTAATGGAAATTTCCAAAATCGACTGTAAGTCATTTGAATGAAATAAATCTCAAAATATCCCAACCTTAAACGTTTGTCAACGGATTTTGCTTCAGTTCGTTTGTCAACGGATTTTGCTTCAGTTCTAAGTCTTATAGGATAAAAAAAGTAGTATTAAATATATTCAATATCTTTGTGCCCTCTAACATCTGAGCATTATTTATTGTCTTTTTTTATATATAACTCAAAATCCAATTTGAGCAACATTTACCCATTTTATTGGGAAGGAACTTGTTTATATTTAAACGGAGACTTAGCCATTTCATTCTTCGTTTTCGGAAAAAAAATTCTTGTATTTTACTTCTATGAATTGCACAATAGTAGGTATTCAAAAAAAGGATTTTATTTTGATCTTTTTCTACCTTATTTATTTTCTATTTATTTATTTTCTACTTAAAAATAACTTATATGCCTAAAGTATCCATAAATTAGATAGAAAGAGCCTATCGCTATTAAGCAGTGTACGTAATGTTTATTTCAGAACAAAAAATACATATAATTTCTGCACATCTTAGGCAATTAAAAGGAAACGAATTTTTTAAAAGAATAAATTCAATAATATAAAAAAGAATAAAATAATGTACACAATAATAAAATATTTTTTTAATATTGAGTACATTATAGTATCAGAGTTACATGGACATATGGCATACATAAGAAGTTTTAAATATTAAGTTAGAAAAAACTCAGAAATCAAAAATGAATGCAGATATTATATACACCCCATTTTTTATATAATTTTCTGGAATAAGGAAATCGGCACTTTTATGAAAGTGTTCTTGAAAATAATAAGATCTTTAAGGGATTAAAAGTGACCACTGTTAGGCAACAAAATTTCCCAATTTTGTCCTAAATAAGTGCATCAGATATTGGTTTTTATGTGGGTGCCCAAGTGTTTATTTGTAAATCAAGTAATAATTGACATTGACAATAACCCACTTTCATTCTGACACGTTTTTCATATTCCAGAACGTTCTGTTTAATCATTAGCCTGCGTCAGGTATGAAATCAAATTCTGCTTTTTTTTAGTATTTATCTAAATTAAAATTTATATTAAAATAAATTTTGAAAAATAATTCTAATAATTTTATGCTAAACGATCCTTCGCATGAGCAATAGTAAACAAGTTTCCATTCATTTTACTTATTTTAACGAAACTCTAACTTCCTAATTAAAATTGACACGTTAAGTATACTTCTTAAATTTAATATCAATGAATTGTTATATCCAAACTAAGATAAAAGGAAAAAAATTCTATAAATGCAAAATTTCATTCAAAAAACTTTGTGCGAGGTTTGATTGACTCTTGTAGCTTCGTTTCGTTGCCACCTCATTTTGGCGAAATTTGTTTGAAAATCACGAACTTCTTAAAAAATTTTAATTTTTATAGAACTCTATTATGATCCATTCCACAAGGATGAGTTAGAAATAGAAATCAAAAAATTTTATGAGCAAAATGTTTAAAATAATTGAAGAAAAAATATCTAAACTTTTAGCCAGAAAAAACGCGTGTAAGAACCAATTATCCACTGAATGTTATCACTATTTCAATAAAAAATATAGATGCGAGCTTTTATTTATTTGAATTGTGCGAATATAAATATCAATGTGTGATTTTTAAATCACGCGAATACGAATCTCACGATTTAATTTTAAAATAGCGTGAATACGAATCTCGATGTTAGATTATAAAATCTCGTGAATAATTCCGATGAATAATTTTTAACTCCCTTGAACACGAAGCAATAGCGGCTCTTAAATCATGTGAATACGAAATGCGATATTTGATATGAAATCGTGAAAATATGAAACACGATCCACGATCTTAAATCGCGTAAATAGGAATCACGATGTGTGATTTTTAATCGCATTTACATTGGTAAGAAAAGCGTGAAAAGGATTTTTTTTTCTCGGAAAATTTTAAAAAAGCAAACTTTCTCGAAAGGCCGGGATAGCCTGGTTGGTAGGGCACTGGACCTATGTCCAAGTGTTCGTGGGCCTCCGGCTGAAGACTTCCCGTATAGTTATTGGTGACTGATGCACGTTAAATCTGTCAAGTTGCAAAGCCCTCCAAGTTCCTATAACAAATCAATACCTCTGGAGGTACTGATCTAGGAGTTTCCTTGTCTTCTGGATTGGTTCAAAATTACAAGGCTACGGAGTTGAACATTAGTAGTCGTAAACCCAACATTGGGTCGGCTGTTCAACGACGGATAAAATAAAAATAAAATAAAACTTTCTTGAAAGAGGCTAATTTTTTTTTTCCTTTTTAGGTAATAGTAAAAACTTTTAATCGATTGTGACAAATTTTCCGCGAACAACATTCGCGCGCTCGCATACATTATACAAATCTAGTTATATCCATTCCAAAATCCAAAAATGCCTTTTAAGCACTCATATTACAACTTCTGAGAAAGCATAATATTGCATTATTTAAAAAAATATAATTCTCTGTGAAGAAAAAGATACATGTTCCCCTCTGATCAAACTCAACTGCTTACTTTCTCGTTCGTATAATCTATTTATTATTCAGATCAATTTTAGCATTTCAGAGACACAGCGATATATTTCTGGGTTTCCATCTGACAGGATTCATATTTGAGAACATTGTCTACAGATAGATAGAGAAAAAGACTACGTATGGAAAAAAAACGCACTATATCACGGCAAGCAAAAACTGTTTTCTTATTCATAGGAAAATCTCAAAAATATTAGTCTGGAAATAAAGATATATATGTTTCACTGATGCATTTGTCACAGTGATATTTTGAGATAAATGTTTTGAGTTCCATTTTCAAACTTTCTCATTTTTTTCCTTTAAAAAGAAGGAAAAGAAAACAAAAGAGGAAAGTGATGAAAAGACAAAACGAAACTCTCCTTGAAAGCTTTTGTTTTCGTCTTTATCTTCTGGTGGCACTAAAATGTGGATTTAGGCATAAAAAGTCGCAAACCCTTCAGAAAGAAAATACTTTAGAAAATGTAGAAGCTCTGACTTAAAATATTGTTAATAATATATAAGTATTTCTTTTCATCACTACTTTTCAAATGTGAAATAATTCAACAAAAAATGCATTCTGAAAACTTTTATCCCGATGGCGAACACCTAAAGAAGTTTTGTTTGCTTCATAAATTGTCTGAGAAAAATATCTTTTATAAATGCAGTTAGAAATTGCTTTGAAATTCAAAAATTAATCAATCAACTTCCGTACAAATTACCTTTATTTAAATGCTTAATATAAATTACCATTATTAGAGTTAAATATTATTTTCCTATGCACAGTTAAATAGTAGCTACTTATTAATTATTTATCAATTATGCAACTTTCTAAAAATTCTAACTTTGTGCTCGGAATTCGAAATTAGTTAAACTTTTAGTACCGTTTCAATTACTATCATAACATATCACAAATGGACATAAACCAAAATTAGAAAAATTTCAATAGTCTTTCAAAGAATCTCATAATACAAACCATTTTCACAAAATGTAAGGTACAGTATTGTATTCGGTAAGCTCAATTCTTTGCGTTCGAAATTCAAATTATTTAAACTTTTAAGACCATTTTAATTTTTATCATAAATCACAAATGAAAGTAACCAAATTTAGAGAAATTTCAATAGTCATTAAAGAAAACACATATTGTAAACCGTTTTCACAAAATGTAAGATACAGTATTGTATTTGGTTAAAATAATGCTTCGAGCTTGGAATTCTAAATTAACCAAACCAAAGAAACTAAATTTAGAGAAATTGCAATAGTCAAAAACATAAAGACATAATGCAAATTGTTTTCACAAAATATAAGATACAGTATTGTTTTTTGGTGATAGCAATGTTTCGCACTCGGAATTCTGAATTATTCAAACTTTTGTACCCATTTTAATTTTTATAATAATGCATCACAACGGAAGTAAAAGAAATTTAGAAAAATGGCAATAGTCTCTGAAAGAAACGCATAATGGTAACCGTTTTCACAAAATGTAAGATACAGTATTGTATTTGGTAAAACCAATGCTATCGTTTTATTCATTTTAAAGATATTTACTTTTTCAAAATAAATATGAAGCTTTTTTTTCCACTTGTAGCTTCACTTTTCGAAAATTGCTCACAAAATCTTTGCATACTAAGCATTTTTCAAAAAGAAGGATAAACATATAAATAAATCATTAATCTGCCTTGGAAAATGCATTAAATAAAAATATTTTGTTACAATTCCATACATTTTACAAAAATGTATTTTAAAATCTTAAAAAAAGTTTTATTATGAACCAGGTATTAAAAATGGTTTTAAAGTATTAACTTTTACTGAAAATAGTTGAAATAGATATTATATAGTTTTTGATACACTTTGGAATAATATTCTTTATTTACAATTTAAGACAGTAAATAATTTAAATTTAAAAACTGATAACACTTTAAATATTTTATTTATTATTCAAATTCAAATAGCATTTATTATTTCATTCCAAATAAAGAATTTCTTGTTTCTATTTGAATCTTGTATAAATTATTTTAATTAAAATAGTATAACTATTATTTTATTTTGAATCGTATTTTCATTTTCGGAATTGAAATATTACATTTACTTTTATGTTTAAGTATTGTATTCAGTAACTATTAAATTGAAGTATTGTTTACTTTCTATTTAATTAAAGTTATGTAAAGAAAATACTGCAAATGTTAAGCATTATTTACTTACGAAACAAAACTGAATCATTAGTCGTTAAATTACAATGTTACGAAAGCAATTTATTTTTGTATTTTATTTATTTTTTCAAATTAAATAATTATTTCCTCAATAAAGGAGTGTTGTGTAATCAGAGCGTCAACTTTATTGGCATTTTAGAAGACATATCAATGTCTAGACAAAAAAGATCATACTATATGAAATGAATGAAAACGTAGGAAAACATAATAAAATATACTTTTATTGGAATATCAATTCAAAACGTCATATATCATACGATATTGATAGAAACATAAATCTTGGAGACAGTAAATTGTGTCGATTTTTAAATAATGTATAGGAATCTACGGAGTTTTCTAAAATAATGTTACAGAAGATATATCATCTAACAGTGCATATGCATACAAAAAAAGAAGAAAAAACGAATCCGAAACCAGCAATGTCTGCCGATTTATATTCAATCGCGTTCTTCTTAGCCCCAAAGTTTAACCATAAATCACTAAAACAACAATAAAAATTGTCCAATGTGTTTGAGTTTCGCTGACTGTTTCGTAACTGTCACGGTTGCAGTCAGTAATCGATCTTTAACCCTTCTCTCCGAGGAACTCAGTTTCATTTTACATAGCTGCGAATGTAATCATCGATCAGACTACTTATTGTAATTACCGAACATTCGGTGTTTTTAGAATTGGAGGAAAGAAATACTTTTGTAACTGTAACCTACTTTTGAAAGCAAAGCTTTCTAGATCAATTCTTTAAAACACGTATCTTGAAATGTATCTAATTGACAGTGCAACTGATAAGTAAGCAAGTCTAAATTATTTTGCGTCAAGTTTGGTTGTTTGAAAGGGAAAAGGTGAGGAATAGTTAAAATTGTGAAATTTGTTTTGGTGTGTTAAACCATATAATGGTAAATATTCGAGATGACTGTTAATATTTATGTAAGCTGCTTAAATAGGAAGATTAATCACTTGTAGGAAAAATGCAATTTGTATCAGTGCATGGCAAGAAAAAGACTATAATCAAAACTACCAAAATATGGTTTAGCTCTAGGGGAACACTAAAATCCTCAATAATTTTCACCGATTTTTGGTAAAATTAACAATAAAATACGAGATAAAATTTGGTAATTTTATCATGATACTTTATCATAGCATAAAACTTATTTATTCTGTTAAATTTCTGTAAACTTTTAACATCTGAACGGAAAAATTACCAAATGAATGGCTAAAAAACCGTATATTTTAGTTTTACTAACAAGAATTATGGTTTTTGTTTCCAGAAATGTTATTACCATACAGTACGGTAATTTTATGGGATACTTTTTTCCATTCAAAAATGTAGACATAAATATACTGTATAAAGCATTCCGCACGATTATTAATTATACATTGTTACATAGAAAATCTATACATAGAATCTCGGTTTTAAAAAAATTAAATTATACTTATTATTTTTTCAACTCCAGAAATTTCAAACAGTTTATTAAATATAAAAATATCTCTGTATATAGTGAATAAAGGAAAAAAAACTTTTTACTAAGTGACATTTATAATTACAGACAAAACAATTGTTTTATTTACCCGTTAATGCTTTATTAATTCTTATAAATATAAAAATTTAATAAACACACTGATGCTTTAGAACTTCAATGATAAACTAAAACTTAACTACCATATTTAAAAACAATACACTAAATAATTCTGATGACAGATTTACTTACTACTAAATTGAAACTGTCATATTTTTAACGAAACAAGAATTCTCTATTTTATCAAGTTCTAATACAATACAGAGAAATGTAACTAACATTCTACTAAGCGAGCGTAATTATTCATTTTTTATATAATTAAATGTTAAAATATTACAAAAACTGAAAGTAATGGAATACAGAACTGTTGCCAACTATTCAACAAAAATATCTAAAATTCGTAAATTTCTGAAAACGTTCTTTCGTTTGAAATGACAGTAAACAACATCTAAAACCAACAAAGGCTATTTCATTCCATTAGCACTTTGGTTGAGCATTTTGAGTCGCTAAACAATCCCCACAATTTTGCTCACATACTCTCCAGGCTATCAAAAAACCTGTATTTAAGGATTTACATTATTTATAGCATTACAGGAGCGTAATACCATCGCAGTCCCGAATTGAAGCAGCAAGACAGATATACAGGATGCAGCAAAAAATCTCAAGCAAACAGTTTTAATATAACTTTACTAAAAATAAATAAATTAACAAAATATAATAAAAGTAGACTTTTAATAATAATTAAATTTCATTGGCTTTAAAGTAGCCACCTTTTGCTGCAATGCAGAGGCTCAAATGCATATTGAAATTTTCATCAGCAGGTTGCAAGTCCTCGACTGTTAATCTGTCCTGTTCCCGACGTTCAAAAGTCAAAACTTTCGTGTAAGCCATAGACTCTAAAATGGACCCTACACTGGGACATTAATTTTGTGATCCATCCTACCAAAATATGGTAAACAACCAAAATATGGTAAAATTTACTTTGTTTCTTGCTCCATGAGGGCCTCAAAATACTCTGTACTTTTTTCTAAAACACTTTGCAAATATTTTGCCTTTTGAATAAAATATTATTTCGTAACGGTATTAAAATGTGGTAAAACGTAGTACTTTTATCCTGATGCTTTAGATCAAGGCATAAAAACTATTTATTCAGTTAAAATTACTTCTCAGTTCTGAATTTTTTACATAATGTATGGAAATAAGAATTATAATTTTGAAGAAAATAATTTTTGGCAAACCATTGCCCTATGAACGAAACAATTACCAATTGAATCTGTTAAATACCGTATATTTTGGTTTTATGAACTAGAATTAATGTTTTTCTTTAACCAGAATTGTCATTCAATACTTTTATATTAGTAGAATAGTTTTTTCGTGCATAGTGTTCACTTACCCAAAATCATCTAACAGTTACTGACTAATTTTTTCTGATTTATTGGCAACTGAAATGTAGTTAACTTATTGAGAGCCATTAGTTTTGTAAAAAACAAAACCGAATAATTTTACCATGCTCTATTATAATATAGTAAGCATTTTTAAAGAACGTGTTCAATATGTTATTAGTTTATTATAGTATTTTAAGAACTAAAAAAAACGGAGAACAAAACAAATACGAGCAATTTAACAGTAACTAGGAGTCAATGTTTTTCTGAAAAGATACTTCTTATTTGAAACAACAATAAAACAAAATCTAAAATCAATTAAGACTATTTTATTCGTTATAATCTTTTTTGTCATTAAGCACTTTTGAGTGAACTTTTGATCACTAAACCACCTCCACAATTTAGCTGAGATACTCTCAGCGATATCGAAGATCCAGTGTTTAACGATTTCCAATATATACTATTGCAGGTATGTAAGAACAATTTTTTACCAAGCTCTATTGCAATATAGTAATTCACTGATTTTTCTAGAAGACATATTTAATCAATATGATATTAATTTATTATAATTTTTTAAAAACTAAAAAAATGGAAAACAAAACAAATACAGACAATTAAATAGTAAAGTCTGAGTGTCCATGTATTTCTGAAAAGACACTTCTTATTTGAAACAACAGTAAAAGAAAATCTAAAATCAATAAAGACTATTTTATTCTCTATACTCTTTTTTGTCATTAAGCACTTTTGAGTGAATTTTTGATCACTAAATGACCTCCACAATTTAGCTGAGATACTCTCAACACTATCGAAAATCCAGTGTTTAAAGATTTCCAATATTTACTATTGCAGGTATGTAAGAGCAATTTTTTTAGCAAGCTCTTTTATAATATAGTAATTCACTCATTTTTCTGGAAGACATATTTAATCAATATGATATTAATTTATTATAATATTTTAAAAACTAAAAAAACGGAAAACAAAACAAATACAAATAATTAAATAGTAAAGTCGTAGTGTCCATGTATTTCTGAAAAGACACTTCTTATTTGAAACAACAATATAACAAAATCTAAAATCAATAAAGACTATTTTATTCTCTATATTCTTTTTTGTCATTAAGCACTTTTGAGTGAACTTTTGATCACTAAACCACCTCCACAATTTAGCTGAGATACTCTCAGCGATATCGAAGATCCAGTGTTTAACGATTTCCAATATATACTATTACAGGTACGTAAGAGCACCTCAGTCTCAAATAGCCTATAAAAAACATAAAGACAGATATAAAATACTGGATAACTTTTTTGTCAGATTTACACTATTGAAAAAGCTGTCATCTGGAAATCCCATTCTTTTAGGAAAAAACTTATCGGATTGGAAGAAAAAAAAAGGATTTGATTTTGGAATCGAAGCGAAACGAGTAGTTTTATTTAAATTTCTGTTTTTTGAGTTTAGAAAAGGTCAGGAATAGATTTCTGATTTAGAAATAATTTTAAAGAGAATTGATTTATATATTGGAAACTAATATACGAAAAAACTCGGAGGAATAAATTAGGTATTTTGATTTTAACTATAATATGTACGTTTTTATAATGTGTACGAGTACACTATGGACAAAAGTTTTATTTATAACATTATTTAAATGTTATAGATTTGTAATTTGTTATTACGAAGTTTAAAAAATATTTATTGCCTCTTAGACGATTAGAATAATATTGAGTTTATATTACGATTCTAAAAAATTAAAATTTTAGTTTTTGAAGGATCTTATTTGGGTTCATTTTTTTTCTTTTAATCACAAAGTTTCTGAGATCACTGCTATAAATGCAAAGTTTTAAATTGTTCTAAGTCCTTACTTACTTAGTATTCTCTTACTGGGTAAATTGCATTTTCCATATTAAGAAATCGCTAGGTTGACCGTTAATGATGCCGTTGTTTTGAGTGTTCAACTTAACATGTGTGTTCAACTTTTGGTTCTTAAACTTGGATGTTTAACTTTCATATCAGCAATGGTATCATGTTCCCTTGGCAACAGGCTAACCGTGGTAGTTTTTTTGTGTTTTCCCTCACCATGTAACAAAAATGCGGGTTAGTTCCATCAAAAAGTCCTCCACGGAGACAAATTTCTTCCCATACTAGGTCCCGGAGTTCTAATGTCTTTATGATTGGGCTCAAAATTACAAGGCTACGGAGTTGAACATTGATAGTCATAAACTCAAAAATTGGATCAGCTGTTCAATATATTATAAATTTAAAATCATAAAAAAAATTTATACGTAGTCATCTTCAAAAAATTTATATTATGAAAATGAATTATGAAAAATAGTTTATGTTCAAAAAGGTTAATTTTCTTGAAATTTTAATTTTGTACTCGATAAAATTATGAAAAGTGTTCTACAGTTTCTGCTGAACATTTTGAAAGCTAAATTAACAGCATCATGTAATAGAATAAAAAGAATTAATTTACCTTAATTAAAGTAATTGAAACTGTTAGTGATGACGTGGAGGATTACATCACACCATGTGACTTTTTTTTTTAGGTTTTTATTACAAACGGTTGCCATGCTGTCAACTATGACTGCTAACTGCATAACGAGTTCATAATTTTAGAGGACTTCAAGATATTCGTAACGCGTATATACACCGAAGAGCCATTACAGTATGACAACCCAGCTAATAACATGTAGAACCACCTTTAGCCATCAAAACTGCTAGCACCCGCCGTGGCATTGATTCCACAAGGTGCTGATAGGTAGTCTTAGGTATCTGGTACCAAGCGCTCAACAACTGATCCTGCAATTTCTTCACATTACGAGGTGGTAGCGTGGCAGCACGAATTTGCTTTTCCAAGTAGGACCACAAATGCTCTATTGGATTAAGGTCAGGTGAATTTGGGGGCCAAGACATGACTTGAAAGTCACTGGAATGTTTCTCGAACCAATCCATGACGATTCAACCCTTATGACATGGTGCATTATCCTGTTGGTAAACACCATCCCCCGCAGGAAAAACTGTTGCCATGAAGGGGTGAACCTGGCTTGCAACTATGTTCAAGTAGCTTACAGACGTCAGGGAGTGTTCTATGAGGATTATGGGTCTTAATGTGCCCCATGAAAACTTTGTTCCTGGGTGAGAAACCATGAAAACCTGGGAGAGCCCATTGTTATAAATGGAGGTTGGTCATAATGTAATGGCTCTTCGGTGTATGCCTTAATTGAATTTGGTAGATGTATTCTAAATTATTTGTATTTTAAGATGCTTCGTTCTGTATTGCCAACGTTAGAGTGAGAAATTTAGATATATATATTTTTTTAAACTTTTACTGTAAATCAGAAGAAAAAAAAGTTTTAGACAAAGAATATAAAATACGTTGACTTATTTTTTCTGTTTGAAAGCATTTAAGCGTACAAAGATTTTACTATTCAATTACACTTAATGACATTTCTCCAGTTATTACAATCCTCATTCTGCTTAATATATATTAAAAAGGAAATTATAAATTAATAATCAATTGAGTAAATACATAGTCTATGACAATCTAACGCTTTAACACCTTAGCTACCATTTATAATTGATAGATTAGCAAAAAGTCACGTGGTGTGACGCCTGATGTGACGTTAGAATAACAGCTTCTATTGCTACTCAAGATTAAGAACAAAAACAAGCAATCTAAATCCTTATAATTAAAAGCAAACAATCATCAAAATATCGAAAAATCATAAATATGCGAATCTCAAGTTTAATTAAGTTCATTTATAAAACAGTTTTATCTTCAATCAAAATATAAAACTTCAACCATGATAATTAAAATTATAGTATTACTGCTTTAAGAAAATTAAAGCTAAAAAAATACATAAATACAAACATTATAAAGGCAAAGTTTTACTATACTCAATAATAAATTCAATTCAATCTGTCTTCAATTCCTACAATTCAACTCTCCCTAACTATATCTTGTTCAAATTTTCAATCCTTAATAAATTACTTTTTATTCATACACTCAAGTTCATGTATATATATTTTTAGACTTTTAGTGAATGACACTTGATGTTAATACAGTTTTTCAAATATTAATTCATTCATTAAATAGTGATGAGCTAGAAACGAAATAGAATTTTCTGATTGTCAAGCGTAAGTTATTGTTTTAAATTTTATTATAAGCGATTCTGTTCTTCAAATATTTTAAAAATAACAGAAGGGATAATTTCTAACTTATAGCTCTGTTTGAACAAAAAAATAGTTTATTGCTCACATTTAAATATATTTAATTAATTTAGATTTGCTGTGTCAGATAAATTCAATAAAGAACATTACGTGGTAGCACGTATGGTTCACGTCAACAACTTTATACTTTTACAGTTGTCTGATACCATGCGCCTTTTTTTTTTCAATTCCTACTATTAGTTCACACTCTCCCTAGATATATTTATATATCTTGTTCAAATTTTCAATCGTCAATAAAATACATTTATTCACCCATTCAATTTCATATACATATATTTTTAAACTTTTCATGAATGACACTTGATGTTAACATGGTTTTTTCAAATATCAATTGATTAATTAAATTTGCTGCTGTTATTGTTGACGTATGCCTGTTTAGGCAGAAGGGGTGCGATTGTTCTCGTTTTTCCAGTGGCGCCATCTATGGCCAAGAATTCGACTTCTGACTCACCATACGTCGCTTATAGGGCGGACCCATTCATACATCCATTCATTCATCCACAAATCGTAATTTTGACCTGAATCAGAGAATGATAGGGCCGGGATAGCCTGGTCGGTAGGGTGCTGGGCCATTGTCCGAGAGTTCGTGGGTTCAAACCCCGCCGGCCGAAAACTCCCCGTGTAGTAAAGTGACTGATGCACGTTAAATCTGTCGAGTTGCAAAAGTCATCCATGTTCTCATAACAAATCAATACCTCTGGGTGTACTGGATTGGAGATCGATCGTTTTCTGATTCAGGTCAAAATTACGATCTGTGGATGAATGAATGGATCCGCCCTATAAACGGTTGTGACGTATGGTGTGGCAGAAAACGAATTCTTGGCCATAGATGGCGCCACTGGAAAACAAGAGCAATCGTACCCCCTCTGCCTAAACAGGCATACGTCAACAATCAGAGAACGATCGATCTCCAATCCAGTACTCCCAGAGGTATTCATTTGTTATGGGAACATGGGGGACTTTTGCGACTCTACAGATTTAACGTGCATCAGTCACTTTACTTCGGCCGGCGGGGTTTGAACCCGCGAACTCTCGGACATGGGCCCAGCGCCCTACTGAACAGGCTATCCCGGCCCTATTAATTAAATTTAATTAATTAATTTTAGTTTCATATGAAAGAAAAATTTTCAATTATTTAATAAAAAGTAACTAATTTTCTTAGTTGACCTAAGTAGGCATTGACTTTAAAAAAATCCTCTTATATTACTTGTTAATATATAAAACAGTAACTATCTTTTAAATAATCAACTCACTTTGTATATAAGTCTCGTTAAAATAAATGGCTCATAGTTTTCCCCTAATTAAAATTCCGAAAAAAATGTCACTAGGGTTGTCGCTATTTCATCGTTCCTTTCTCACTCTCATAACTCAAAAACATTTAAAAGAAACAATATAAAATTTTGCGCATCCTGATATAAAAATTATACAAAGCAATGAAAAATAGCGAAAAAAAACATGAAGCGAGGGAAAGACATTTCCTTTTGTTTAAATTTCAGATTATTTTTTGAGTTATAAATAATTTTTTTGGATGTATTTTTTAGTGTTTCAATGTAAAAAAAACGCAGTAAAATTATAATTTATTGCAGCTCATTACGTATGAAGATAAAAATTTTACCTTTTTCTAATTTCAAAATAATATAAGAGTAATTAAATAAAGTGTTGGTGATTTTTTTATACAATCTCGAAAATTTAACAAAAAAATCATATTTCTTCCATCTTTTGGATAAGAGAATGAACAAGTGCACTGTAAAAAGTTCCAGATAAAATTACGGTAAAAAGTAGTGGCACCCAGGGTACCGGTATTTTTCACTTTATTTCTTAAAATCCATTTTTACCAGAACATGTTAAGGAACTAAAAATCATATAAACAGTAATTATTACTGTAAAATCCCTGAATCACTTTCATTAAATAAATATTAGTACAAAAATTATTTTATAATAGTTTACATATTTTTTTTGTTGTAAAATGCAATTTAGTGGATGTGACTTTTACCTTAATATGATTCCGAATTTTTTTACAGTGTATCTTCTTTTGAAGTATAAGTGAAATAAACTTAAATAAAAAACTCGCTCAAGAAACCCAAATAAATATATTTTCCATTAAATCAATTTTTTAAATGGATTTAAGTTCCTAAAATTCGTGATTGCAAAAATGGACGGAAACATTCTGCAAAAATGGAAGAAACTTACAGCATGCTGCAGTAAGATTATTCTTTTCGTTTTTTCCAAACCCCATTGGAAGACATTCATAAATTACACAAAGTTAACATATAATGAAAATATTTATTACTACAAAAATTATATAATGAATTTTATAACATATATCGATCTAAAAAATCATTTGATGCTTTGATTGAGTTTACCTACTCTTAAAAATTATTAAATATTCAGTATTAAATAAGCTCTTAAGCAAAAAGAAAACCTCAACAAAGTGAGCAAAGATTAAAACGAATACCCGTCAAAGAATTTTTTTTATGATGCCATTGTTCGATAATAATGATGCGAACTATTAAAAAATCAATGAAAGCACCAAGAATGGAAGAAGAATAGGATTTTTCCATGAAAATTTTTTTCTTAATGGCAACACAAAAGATGAGAGAAACCACAGATTTACTTCTCCAGATTATGCGTGGGTGCCTTTCCGGATCATTTGAGATGTTTTGTTACTTCTTCAACTGGACAATGACAGTTTTGAATTTTTTCAAATATTTTTATGCACTGTTTATCAATAGTATTTTGCGTTTGAATCGAATCTGTGGTATTTCTGCGACATGGAGTAAGTGGTTTCGATTCGGCTGCAAAATGTTAAATGTGTGGCCATGCTTAAAGAGTTGAAAACGTTTAATTGGTTAAACGTCAGAGAGCTTGTAAATTAAGTGATTAAATCGTAGATTATAAACTATTTTTATGCATTTTTTGTCCTTTTTTAAAATTATTTGGTTTTGTCTAATGATTTTATCATTTTAAGAATAAACATTCAGTGAAGTAAAGAGTTGAATTATTGATTGAATTAGTGAGAATTGTATCCGAAAAGATAAAATTAAGTAATTCGACGTACAGATATTTTTGGACACTCTAATCTTACAAACAGGTGAATTATGGAAAGTTTAAGTTCTATATATATATATATATATATATATATATATATATATATATATATATATATATATATATATATATATATATATATATATATATATATATATATATATATATATATATATATGATTGATGATATAATTTTAAGAAAAAAATTTATGAGGCCTGGAATGTAATAATTAATAAAATGTTTATTATGAAATGGATATATCAAACCTCTTTTCATCTTTTTATCATCAAATAATTTAATGTTAAAGTGTAAATAAACTTTTAATTGTAGTAGAAGATAAAGCATGGCAATATTCTCTATTATTTTCGATAACAAACAGTAGTTTTTATAGTAACTTTTTCAATAAAATGAAAACTACTCGAAATATGCATCGGAAAAATTAAAAATTTGATTGGAAGCAAGTTTGGCAGATAGGTGCAATGATAATAATCCCTAAGTTTCTTAAAATTAATATTGTAAAATCTCTCTCTCTCTCTTTCTATATATATATATATATATATATATATATATATATATATATATATATATATATATATATATATATATATATATATATATATATATATATGTGTGTGTGTGTGTGTGTGTGTGTGTGTGTGCGTGTGTGTGTGTAAAATGATGCAGTCGGACAGAGCAGGAAAACACACACAGGATTCTAATGAAAGCGAACGAAATTTATTATGTCATACTTTGTTGAGTGGCAAGAGAAAAGTGTTGTTTACTTCATTCACGATCAGTCTTTCTGGTAGGGAAAATCTGGCAAAAAATCCGAAAATGTCTCCATTTAGGGAAAAGAGGGAAATCTCAGAAATTACTATTGGTTTATGAACTAGGCTGATTGATTCCCACGAAGCTTAAAGGGAAAAATGTCTTTATTTAAATTTATGCATACTTGGGCCAAAATAGATTTAGAAACAGGATGTTGCTTTTAAAAGTGTGAGAAAGCAGTTCGATTGGAATAAATAATTAGTTAAAAATTAGGAGTTGTTTTATAACGAAGAAACTAACATAAAAAGATTAATAGAAGCTTTTTATGTTATATATATATATATATCTTTTATAGGTTCCTAAAACATCCGACAATGAAAGGTACAATTTGAAAATTTGAAATACTGTTAGTTCGGAGCACAGGGAACGTCACTGTCGACACTGGAATACTTTAAAACAAACCATTCGAGCAGGATAAGTGGAAAGCTAAATAGAATTTTCTGATTAGTCAAGCATTAGTCATTGTCTTAAATTTAATTATCATCATGAACTATAATAATGGATGATCCGCTCAGAAGTTCTGATGACGTTTTTCTTGAAATTCTTCTTGACCGTACTGCCACTAGGGCCTTCTAGCAGGTGTGAATTCAATAGATGTAAATAGTTGACACTCTATTGTACATTATGTAGCGTCGCTGTCATACTTTTATTTACTTCTATATGATTATATTTATAGCATGGAAAAATAAATAATAATTGTTTGTTGTTGTTGTCTTCGGTCATTAAGGCAAAGGGGGTATAATTGCTATTGTTTTCCAGTGGCGCCATCTATGAACAAGAATTCGACTTCTGCCACACCTATATGTCACACCCGTTTATAGGACCCATTCATATATCCATTCATTCATCCACAGATCGTAATTTTGACCCGAACCAGGGAACGATTAATCTCCAATTCAGTATTCGGGTATTGATATGTTATGGGAACATGAAGGACGTTGTGACAAGACAGATTTAACGTGCGCCAGTCACCATTTACTACATGAGGAGTCTTCTGCCGGCTGAATTCGAAATCCCGTTCTCACAAATGTGAGTCCAGTGCCTTCTCAACCAGGCTATCCCGGCCACAATAATTCATTGTGATTAATTATTTTTTTTAATGAGTTCATGCTTCATTTGAATAAATTTATTGAAATAATATTGGATTACGTAGAGTTATATTGTTTCTATCATCTTTTTTTAACACTGAGCATTTATACAGAAGCATACAATTTTCTATTCAAATCCAATATTTCACTATTAGTATAATTATAGATGCTAGTTTAATTCTTCTTAAAAACTGTTTTGAACAAATTTTCATTCACTCTCATCTTGGAACAAAAGAAACAAACCTCGATTTCGTCCCTCCGTCCAATATAATTAATAAATACATTTTTAAGGGTGTGATTTTTAAGAGACTTATTTGATAAACATTTATTGAGGAGAAATATTTTTTAATAGAGCGAGTTTTTTACTAAGAAATAATAAAGGTATATGCATTGAAGTACTAAATCATTCCTTTTATCATCTCATCAAAAAATGCATTAATTTAAATAAATTAATAATTTGAACAAACAGAATGTTTAAACTGAATTTTATTAATATAAATATAAAATATTTTTTTGCAACAGAATTAATAAATACATTATTTAGGCAGTGATTGTTTTAAAGTCGGTTTTTATTGAAAAATGAGGGTTTCTTAATAAGAAATAATGAAAGGGATATGCGTTTAAATTAGCATACTTCAAAATACACTAATCGATAATAAAATCAGCAGGAAACTTTGAAATTGTAATTTTCCATTATATACATTTAAAATAACTTTCTGACTAAAAACATATTTCAACTATATCCATTTAGTTTATTGCTAATTAAAATGTAGTGCTTTTAAATCTTAGTAAATAAATTTAAATTATTTATTTAGTTTATTGCTTAGTTAACATGTATAAAGACTTGTTAAATCCAGAGTAACACAAAACAAATTTTCCAGTTATGTTTTCTGATTCTAAGTATTACTAATACTAAACCAGTTTAATCTTTATTAGATGGCTAATAAACAAATTATTTTCCAATTTTTAACAATCATCAATAAAAATCCAAGAGATATATAAAATAACAATCATAGTAACAATCAATCTTTGCCACGAATTCTACATCCTTAGTACGTAGGAATATTTAACCCGAATTCTATTTCAATAGTTGTTGCGAAACACTTTATGGGAAATTTCTCAATATTTCAATTCACAAAGTTTGAGTTTAAATATTTTTCCAAAAACTGAAATAGATTTCAGACGAGTCAAATTACTTCTCAGAAAGATATACGCCATTTTTAATATTAGCTCGGAACATTTCAAAGCAGACGATTTTTAATCACACTGTAGATTGGTCGGCTGGGAGATATAAAACAACCAAACACGGCTTTCAATTTATTTTATGAAATATCTTCCGCGTGATTATTTTTAAAACGAATCCTTTGAAACTGGCATGCAATTTTGAAAACGACTGCGTTCTGTTTAATAAAATATATTTCTCGTATTTTTTACCAAATTGAAAACGACTATTTTGTAATTTTCGTTTGCAGAATGTTTACTCGAACTCATCTTCAATTTAATACGATTCAAAAAAAGAAAAAAATATTCACTGGAACGGAAAGCGCATATCATTTTTAACGTTTCGCCCGAACAGAAAACTTAAGGAAATGTTACAGGCGCTTTTTAAAGTAATTATGTGTGATATAGCAGTATTTAAGGTTAAGTTATCGGTTGAGGTAGCGAACGTCAATTTCTTTCCAGTTGAATTTACTCATATCTTCTTTACTATGACAAATTTCGCTTTTTTATGACAAGTTTTTTCAACTCTTTTAAAAAGACTAGTATAAATTTTAAATAAAAAAAATATTTAAGTACGGAAAATGATAATGATAAAGCATTTTACGAGTAAAAAACTTTTTACCTCTCTAATTTTTGTTTAATTTTAAAATAAGTTTTTAAAAAAAACAGTAAAATATGAAGTAAATATCTGTATAACTTTAGGCTTTCTCAGTGGCATTTTATGCGCTCTTTTTTATTCGGATAGATATTTATTTATATTCGGGGAATATTTTTCCCGTAGCACCACATTGTGCAAACAATTTTGGGATTCAAAATATAAATTTGTTTCAAACTTTACAAATTTTATGTATTAACCCAAGTTGAGCTCTTTCAAAATTTATACAGCCATATTTTTTATAGGGAACTTATATATGATTTTTAAAAGTATAATTTTTTATAACCGTAGTTGAACAGCCGACCCAATTTTATGGGTTTACGACTACTAATGTTCAACTCCGTAGCCTTGTAATTTTGAACCAAATCCAGAAGACAAGGGAACTCCTGGGTCGAGTATCGGGAGAAATTTGCCTTCGTGGAGGACTTCTTGATGCAGCTAACCCGCGTTTGCGTTACGTGGAGAGGAAGACCACGAGAACCTGCTACGGTTAGCCTGACGGCAAGGGGACTCTAACCCATGATCCGTCTACCACTGAGGATATTTCACGTCAGCACTGTGGTCGATGCAAGCGGGATGTGGAATTCGTATGGACTGGGATTCGAACCTGGTTCTCCTCATTGGAAGGCAAACGCTCTATCCCCTGAGGCATTGCGGCTCTTAAAAGTATTTAAAAAAAAAGAATTTATAAATCGATTAAAATGTTCTTTTCAAAGGAGATTAAAAGAGAAGAAAAAATTGTGATCGCCTGATTGCGATCACTGGATGCCCATTGGCCAAATGCTTTTTCTTTCTGGATTGACTCCGTTAAATGCCACAACATTTCAAATCATGGTTTGCAAAAACTGTCTCAATTGATACCTGTCGTCTGATTGGTATTCAAATCCTGCCTAAGTACGTGTTTCAAGACGTCACACAATACTTTTCCTTCATCAGTATTCATATTTATATCGAAATCACCGTCAAGACGGTAATTATGCGTTAATAATAAAAATAATATAAAAATACTTTAAATTATTACTATGTAAATACATTAAAAATGCCTGCTTGAGAAAATAAAAAGAAAAACAGCAGCGGTCGCCCTAGCAACGATTGTAATGACGACGCATGCGCACTGTTTACTATTACTCTTGAATACAGTTAAAAAGGATGATGACGTCCAAATAAGTTGCGCACGCCATCAATTCCAAAACATAACCCACTTTACCAATTGGGGGAAAAAATATGAGTTTTGGTCCTGTATTCTATTCTAGCAAAATTACCTTACTTGCATAGTAAATACATTTATGGTAAAGAAATCATAATTCTGGAAATTAAATGAAAATATACGGTATTTAAATCACTCGTTCTGTAATTTTTCTATTCTTTACGACAATGGTTCACCAGAAGTTCTGATTTTCAAAATTATAATTCTTAGTACGATGCATTTAGAAACAAATTTCAAATTAAAAATAAATTTAATATTATAAGTTATTTTTATGTCATGCTTTCGAGTATCCCAATAAAATTACTGAAATGTTCTACAAAACTGTCATTTGTTAATTTTAAGCGTTTGATGAATATACCTTTTAAATAGACAATTTTATAATCGCACTTCTATATTTTATATAAAATGGCAGTTTATTTTAATGTTTGATAGGTTAGATTACTGTTAACTATTCCTTTTTCAAATATATTTCCTAAATTATAACGAGGGAAAAGGAGACATGGAGGATGGCTTCAAATTTTTATTTTCGGTGTTTTGAAGATGTTTAACTCAGTCTATTTTATCCATCTTCAATGGAAGTAGCGGGATTTATTTACATATACATGTGGGTTTGCTTGTAAATACTTAGAATGGCTGAAAAACTCTTTCTGATTTTTAAAGAAAAACAGCAAAATTTTGAGGGAGATAGCAAAAATATGCAGATCCGAACCCACTGTATCTACCCTTCAGAGCTCTTAATGGAAAAGTAATACTGCACAGTGAGAAAGTTTCCTAAAATTTATTGCAAATAAACGAACCATACATTATTGGGGTCTCTGTTACCGCGGGGTATTGTCATTCCGCAAAACGTTCTGAAGCACAGAGAAAGCAAATTCAATATCTTTGTAGTTTTTCCCATTTTGAGCTATCTGCTCTACAATTTGACAAAAGACAAGTCATTCTTTACATAATGTATACGAGACTATACGTGTATCTAAACTAGATATATTTATTAACTAACTAAGAAAACGTTCTTCGTTCGTTCGTCCGGGGTGAAAAAAAAATTATCAATAAATCAATATTAATCAATTCTACAAAATCACTGACAAAATTGCACGAAACTAAATTAAAATTTAATATGAATGAACTTAATGAAATGTACTTATTTGATGAAACTTTTTATATACCGACACAGTTGATTAAGTTAAAAGTCATTTGTTTTTCATTTTGTTGCCCTTTCCGGTAACTTTATGTTATCAGATTAAACAAAATGCGATATTAGAAATTCATCCCTTCAAAATAAAAATAATTATACTCAGTTATTTGATGCTAACTTTAGATAGTTAAAAATTATCATAATGTTCTGTTTTACAGTGTGCAATAAAACGGACCACACTGAATAACTTTTTATCTAATAAGCGGATCTTCACATTCTAGAACACTATCTTAATAGTTCGAGGGGGTGATCTTAAATATGCTAATTAGTTTGTGCAGACGATATTTTAAGTTGCGAAATTGGACACAAAAATAAACTTTCTCTGAATAAATAGTTTTTTTTTTAAATTTGTTAGTTTTGACCATATTTTTTTCTCCGTGTAAGTTTAACACAGCTATTCTTTTTTTAGTTTACTTAAACAGTTGCAACTACAATGTTTCTAGCTACAACTTAAAAAGCAGAAGTTGAAGAGCTTTTCAACTTCTGCTTTCTGCACACACAATTCGCTTGATGCTATCGGCAAACATCATCATTAATGTGGAAACAAAGATTTAAGGATTCTAAATAGAAAATACATTTGGCATGAGAAAAATTTACTAATTCAGCAAAATGTTAACAGAATTACAATTCAGAAGAAAGTGAATCTAAGAAAGAAATCTAAGTTAGGATGTTTATATTTTTTTTAAAAAAATCTAAGTTAGGAAGTTTTTATTTGTTAGATCTCAGGTAGGCTGTATAAAAGATTATGCTACAAAAAATGAAATTCGTAATCTAATTTGAACGAGTAGTTTTTGATTGAGAACAATGAGCAAAATAAAAAACGGAACCTTAATAACTTTTGACCTAAGTAATGAATTTCCCCGTGTCATCTAAATATTTTATGAAGATTACGTTGAATATAAACTAATAAATCTATGAGAACAACATTTCAATTAAGATGTAAGGCACAAAAACTTACTTTATTTGAATTAACATAAGCTATAAGCACGATAAGGGAGTAATACATTAAAAACGTAATTCGGTTAAAAAATTTATATATGCCAAAGATTGGATTGATTATTTCCACCTCAGTCACATCAGCTCATCTTGATACCTAGGAATCTTGTTTTATTTATATGAATGTTGATTCCCTTGTTAACAATATTAGTTCTTCACCACCTCTCCATAGCGTGCGGGAATGCATTTTACCCTGATTTACCCCTCTCGACCACTGTGGTTTTTCTTGCTGTTTTTTTTTTTTCCAACTTTTTTCTCTCTCGACTACTGTAATTTTCCTAGTTTTATTCTACCATTTTTCGTTGGCAATTTAATTTTAAATCGTTTTTTTTCTTCGAATTCACTTCTGGCAAGTTTTGAAAATGGGCGCCTATTTTTGAAGAGCTTGAAACATGTTGGCTGCCTTATGCTGTTTATATATTTTTGGGGTAGAATGAAATTTTTAGTCAAGTAATATTTTACCGCTTCATTTTTTTGGGATTATTATACTATAAGGGAGTATCTGATGAAATCTTTTCAAATTCAAAATAAATTAAATTGAGCATTGTATCGTGTATAACGGAAATAATACCCCGACTTATTCCACTTTTGTAATTTATAAAAAAAATTTTCACTTTTATGTATTCAATTGATTTTGTGATCCTTAACAGTGTTTTGGCTCTCGGAAGATTTGTTCCTAGCTAACGATATAAGTCTAAGTTAACACCAAGGTTGTATTATAATGCATACATATATATATACATATATATATATTAAACAAAGTTAACAGAATGTCTTGACAAATCCTGTCAGATTTCCCTTAGAGTAGGCTACGCAAAAGAAGACCAGCTCTCATAGTCCCCCATGTAAACTTGTTCCAGAGGCAACGGTTACCTCCATCGAGGTGTGAAAGTATTACTAGGAAAGCAACCTGCCTCCTTACAGAGGGTCCCTCCGTCCTTACCCCTTAAGCAACCCCATTCCTCTCCGCTCCCAACAAACACCTTTCTCCTTGTCTCCCCCCACTCATGTAAACAGCTAATGAAGAATGACTCAAAACCCGTCTGCTTTTGTTCTTTACAGACTTATATGGTTTTGAAAAATCTTTACCTATTAAACAAGGAAAATATTTACTTCTGACGAATTCATTAAAAAATAAATATAATTTACTATTTTAACATAGGTGCATAATTTCAATCGATATCGGTCACTTAAAGATGTCACTTTAAAGATGAAGAGAAATTTGTTGCTAAACATGTTTAGAGATGTTATGATGGATGAAAGATGTGCGCATGCGTCGGCCCAAAAACCTCAGGCACTTTTCTTGTCATACAGAGGGACCTTGCTGGCCCCAGCTGCGTATCGGAGAATTGGAAACAGAGGGAAGTAATTTAGTGTCCAATTATATCAAATTGTATAAGAAAAGTCAACAGAAATTGATTTTGTACGAATCATTGAGGATTGGAAAATGGAGCAGGCAATGTTTTCATACAATCTATCTTTTTCAACTTATGATTAAATACAGATGGCTAGCACAATCTCACAAGTCAGGTTTCAAAGCGGTTCAAAAGGTATATACATGCAGGATGTTTCTTAAATATCGTCCTTAATTTGTATTTTTAAAAGTAATCCTTATAAAAAAAATTTGAAACACTAAAACTCTGCCCATTGGGGGTCGCAAATCAAGATTTAAATGGGGAAAAGAGGCTTTTGAAATCTGTCGTCAGATTTAATAAATAATAAAACGGGATCAAATGGAGATTGAAATTTATAATTGGTTCTTAAAATTCTCTGCCATCTTCTCTCTATTTTCCTTTGCAATTAAGTCTGACTTGCTATTTATTATTTTTGCCTTTATGCACCTTGATTAGTCGGATTTTGAGAGCATGTTTATTTTTTCCCAAGTTAAATATTAACTTGTGATCCCCAATATTTACTTTAAATTTGCATTTTATTGTACCTCTTTTATTTCATTCTTGACGATAGGGATTCAGAAATTTCATATCAAGGATGATTTTTAAGGAATATCTTGTGCATAGAATCATGCATATGAAAAATTAAAATAGCTACATTAAATAACGATTAATAGGATTAAGTAATAAAATTATATTTGTCGATTTTAAACTAAATACTTTCAATAAAAACTTTCTCTTCACGCATTTGTATCATCTATTTGTAATTTTCCTATTTTAGCTTTGATAAATTTTTCTTTATTTTTGTGATTTAAAATACAATTTCAAATCGAATTATTAAATTTAAAAATCTATTGAAATTGGAATCAATATATTTTACTTAAAATAAATTGTTTATCTATCTATTAAATTTAGATAAATTAAAAATTTAGACTTTAAATTATTGCTTATTATTATTTAAATTTCATTAAAACAAAAGATTACTAAAAGACATATTTCATTTTTATTGTATTAAAAAAGCAAAAAGCAGAACATTTAAAAAAATATAATTGCTGAACTTAAAATGAAACAGTAAAAAATGCGACTGTAATAAAAATGCCAAAAACGATTTAGCTTTTTAATCTCTAAAGTTTAATTAGTTATCGCACGAAATATAATATTGATTCCTGCTACACCAACGATTTACAAATAGCTTTGATTGGATAAAATGCCATTAAGAGGGAAAAAGTCAAATATAGGTATTTATATTTTTAAAACATTAATCTTATTTGCGAAGTAACTTAGTTATGCTATTGTTTCCAATAAATGGAAAATAAACTTAAAACTGACTTATCTCACTAAACAATCACTATTTTAAATTCGACAATATATGCGTTCCGGTTGTTTTTCGCCTTTATTCTTATTTGATAAATTTGTTTCTTTACAGAAAGAAAATGCATGCATATATTCGGAAGAAATCTCTCATTTCAATAATTTAATTATTATTTTAAGAAAAACTTATTTCCATAGAATTCCTTTGGAAATATAATATAATTAGAAAATACACATTATTCGAATGATTTAAGGAATTTATGCTTGGGCGAAATTCTTTTAATATGCAAAACTCGCATTAAAAAGAATGAAATCTTAAACAAAGTGCAGAAATTCATGATTCAAATTTGAAATTTCTTTATAAACTATTATATTTTTATCTGGCTATTTCAATTAAAATTGTTATCCTTAGTTTGATCTAGAAAATAAAACTTATGCAAATGATGAAGTTATATGAAAAAAGTTTTTCATAATCCAATTAAGTAATGATACTCCAGAGGGTGTGCTAAATTAATAATAATTAATCAGGATACTTTACATTATAATATAAATTTTATCTTTCGAAAATAATGTCTTATAATTTCTTCATTATTCAATTAAATTTTCACCTAAGTAAAGATTATTTAAGGGAATTTTCAAAATCGACTACTAAGCACCTTCCTTTCAAGAGTCCATACACTTAAATCGTCGTGGTCTTTTTAGGTTTAAAACAATATGCCGATTTAACTTTTGGAATCTTTAGCAATAACAACAGTTACAAAGTTCAGCAATTAACGGTGCTAAAAAAAAACTATTAAACAATGTTAAAAAAAACAAAAAAACACCATTTGCAACAAAGGTGGGCAGCCTATGAAAAAATAAATTATAGATCCATCTAATTATTGAATATAGAAAAGTCTGATGAATAACATAAAAAATTAGAGTCTTTTTTTCATTTAGTAGCGCCATCTGTATACTAGCTTTGTAACTATTATTACAACCTTTTAAGAAATGAATTTATGTTTTGCAAAGCAGAATGCAGTTAACCTTACGTTTTTTTCTATTCTTTTCCATGATTCAATTCGTCATTTATTTCTGGGTTATCGAGTAAGCACAATCATCCGAATTCAGAACACTATGGATTTCTCATGGGTGTATTTAGCTTAAAAAATTTAATATTATTGTCAGCGTATACTATGAAAACTATAGTTTTATAGTTTGAAAACTAGGGATTGACACACGGTGATGTGTAGAAAAAAATACTAGGGATTTGCTTGATAAAAATCCAAAGACTATTACTTTAAAAGAAACACTAAATAACAACGTGTTGAAAAGAAATACTAAACTCTGAACGAAAAAGCTACTTTAAACGAAGAATTTTGAGCCGCTTTTTGTAACCATCCAGAAGAGAAAAAAAATACGAAAAACACGCATTGTTGGCTATGAAATTCTCGTTTGTTCCAGTCGTGCACGCGCTAAACCCTGTATCGGCGTATAAAGAAATTTATAAGAATGCATTTTTCTTTCGTAATAATGGCATCCTGCGTTTCATAACAACTCGGAATTCCGTTAAGTATAAAATATCTTACCATTTTCTGAGTTTCCACAGCAAGCCGCGAATAAAGTATAGCTCAACAAAAGTAAAAACCATTTCCGTTTCTTCATAGTCATTTTCTATGCTTGACTGTTCAATTTCTATTACATGGCTGGGATTGAGATGTTTGTACCTGTAAAAAAAAACATGATTTGAAAAATCAATGAAGGGAACGAATTTGTGATCGTTTTGAAGTATTCCCGAATAATTGGTTTTTCTAAACTTCCTTAAATAAAACTCCTAATTTAACGATTCCGCAATCCTTGAGCTGTATTTCTACAACTTCGACAATCATTTCGACACGAAATTACGAAATTTAAGACAAAACGCGAATTCTCAAAAGTAATTGTGAGCCCAAGTCAAACGTCCGAAAAATTTCTTGAGTTAAAAAAAAAAAAAACAGTTTAAATTGAAAAATTAGAAAAAAATTTAAACAAGTTTTTTTTCTTTTTCTCAATATTTCTTAGTTTACTTAAAATATATTTAAAATTTTACACATACCTATGATGACCTGGAGAAGTAATTAAAATTTACAAATATGTATTTCTTTCTTGAGTTTATGATCAACTATTTACTGATAAAAAATTTCTATTAATCCTGAATATAAGCTTATAAAGTATCTGGCTCTCCCTTACAAACAAATAAAATAAACTGTGTTTTTTAGTTCCACCTTTGAAAATTTACTTCTGTGATCAAAGATTTTTTTTAAAAATCTGAACCTTCGATCTCCGGAAACTTCTGGATCACGATTAGCGAAAAATCCGGAAATCCAGATTTTTCTGGAGCACAATCAGCCCTGAAGGTATGACGAAAATATTTCCTTTACTCGAAACCTCATCATAGTGCATTGTCGAAGATTATTAACTATAAAGACAAAACCAGAATGTGACTATAATGAACTATAATGACTGTGACTATAATGAAGACTAGATGATCGAAAATAAAGTGACCAATCAAGTCGACTGGTGGTTAAGGATTCGGCCTCAGAACTGAGTGTTGCCACGACTGAGAAGTTGCCACGTTCGAATCCCGCTTCGAGCATGGGTGCATCTCTCTGTTCTGTCTATCCTTCTTGTGTTAGGACAACACTGATCTACCAACATGGTGCTAACGATAAAGTCATTATTTGAAAGGTTATATACTTTCGACGTGACGAGCTTTGTTTTAATTTGTACGAAATTTTCTTTCTTGAAGTGACGATAGCTATTTCATCACTTTGACGAAAGTTTTACTGTGAGCATATACCAGGAAACAGTTTCAACAGAAACGAAGAAAGTTTCGTGATATTTTACTATCTATTTTGTACAGTGAATACGTATCAATTTACAACAACGTGAAATGCGAGATAAAAAAAGTGGACGACATAACTCAAAATGTGCCTTTTCAATGTTCGACCCAAAATTAATTGAGGAATTACGTACTCTCTTTTCCTTATTTTTTCAACACTAAGCATAATCATCACGAGGCTAAGTCCCAGACTTCGGGATCAAGTTGGCTGGGTATATGACTAATTTCGGCTGGGTATATGAATAATTTAAATTTTTTGATTAGTAATGTAGTTCGTTGAGGTTTGGACTGAACACAGCTTTAATGAGATTTTCTTTATAAAAATAAATAAACTAGTAATTTTTGTTTTGAACTTGAAGAACTTTACGAAAAATATTTCTTTTTTCCAATCAATACGATACTACAGATATTTTTAGCATATTTATGTATAATACATGTTATCTAGACTAGCTAAAAAACTATTGGATAATAATTAAACAAAATTGATAATGATTATAAATATCAACCCTTTCTGGAAACAAAAGTTTTTATTGAAATTCTTCTCATTCAATAAAACTAAATATTGTTCTAAATTTCTATTTGGAAGTGTATTCTTTCTTGATCTGATGTTCTTGTGTTTACACTGTTTATCTACATTTTATGTCAATGCATTCTTGCATAATCACCTGTCTAAAAAACGACAATGTATGCATTAATTTTATTTGATAAATTTTAAGAAAAAAAACTGTAATAAACACTTATATGATTTTCTTTAAAAATACTTACATCTGCACGGCGAAAAAAATTCTGGTAAAATTATTGTTCTGCATGGTATTGACATTCTGGTAAAATATCATAATTCTAGTTAATAAAACCTAACTTTGCGGATTTTAAATAATTTGTTGGGTAATTTTTTCATCCATATGGTAACAGTTCACAGCAAGTTCTGATTTTTAAAATTATAATGCTCATTACCATTAAAAGCAATACAGAATTGAATAATTAATTTAATCGAAAAATGCTTTTTATGCCATATTTTAAGATATTGTGATAAAATTGCAAAATTTTAGCAAATTTTATCACTTTTTATAAAATAACATTTTATGGTTAGTTTTACCGAAATTATTACCAAAGCATGTTCCCTTAGAGCCAGAAACACGGCAAATTTTACCATATTCTGGTAATTTTCACTTCCACTTTTTTTAGTGTGTTGCATTTTCTAGGAGAAAGCGGATGCAATTTTAATAATAGTATTCTTTTTCCTTTTTGAAAATTCAGTAGAATAGCATTTCACTTATAGAAACTATTGCATTCAGTTCGCCTTTTTTGGTAGCGAAATGTTTCCACATTTTCTAATACAAATTCCTTTTCTAGCATTAAAAAAGTTTAATCTATACATAATAATAAATGCGGCTGTGTGTGTGTCTGTCTGTCTGTAATCACAATATATCGCCCCAGAAGCTTCGCCCAGGCACGAAACTCGGCACATAATTGTGTTTTGACATAATGAAGAAGTACTTTTTTTCTTTTTCAAAAATTTTGATTAGTTATTTAGTTATCAGTCATTTTGTAAGTCTATGCTTTTCGTCTGCTTTTTCGTCTTCAAAGAGCCATATTCAAAAAACTATTAAAAATGCATATACTTTTCCCCACTCTTATAAATGTATGCTAATGCGAACCTCACAATTGAAATATTAATTTTCGACAACTTAAACCAATAATATACGAAGGAATTAATAATTTAATTGTAAAGTTCGCATTAGTTTACATTTATTAAAGTGGAGAAAAGTTTAACTTCTGTATTAAAAATGTGGCAACATATTCGATACGTAAATAGAACGCTTCGCTTTGATATATTTGTCGCTGCTCATAATTGTTATAATAAGTTTTTCTTCTTCTTTCCACGCTCTATTTTTTTTTTCTTAAGCGAAGACGATAATTTTTATAGCGATATTGTAGTACTTTGTACAACTAAAAATTCTTTTCACAACACTTTAAAAATATTTACTTTATTTTCTTTATATATACAGAGAACAGTCGGCAAAGAATTCGATTAGGTTGAAAAACATTTCGCTAAAAAGGAACGAATTCCAAAAGAAAAAATAAACAACTTAAAGAATAAAAATGCTGATGCCAGCCAATTTTTTGAAAGTTAACTTAGAAATAACAAACCAAACGATGTTAAATAACAAACCAAACGATGTTAACAAAATGACGTAGAAAGCGCAACTAGATCAAAATTATACAAGCACAACTAGATCAAATTATAATACCTGAGTGCTTGACGTAACAGATATAGAAATAGAATTTGATACTATAAAAAATTATATAGAAATAGAAATTGATACCATAAAAAATTTATTCGTTTTCGTGTTCTTTTCATGTATTTAGCATTTTAGTTTTTTTTTCTTAAGCGTTGTAGCTATATAATTTCAAACATCCTCAAGAGCTATAACACATCTGCAGCAGAACTGGATATGAAGACAAAATTGCTGGACAGGAACACTTTAATTGTCCACTAATCTTCAGATTTCCGGCTATGTTTTAAAAAACTTTATTTGTGAAAACCTTTAGCTTGGCGAACAGCTGGGCGCCTTTGGCGGCTAGTTATAAATGTTATAGGTCGCCACAATCTCAGTTAATTTATAAAACTGATAGAAATTCATAGTTACTTATAGATTTCACTTTCTCATAATTAGATAAAAATATGTGTAAAATTTTACGAGGACATGGCGTAAAAAGTAAAATCGTTTAAGCATAAAGATAATTAATTTTTAAGAGACGTTTTTGGAAAGTAACGATATTTTTTCGATAACAACAAATTAAAAGTTTCTGTGAGTCCATTGGCAATACGGGCATTACCAGGGGTATTGGCAATACCAGGGGTCTGTCCAGACATTTTGTGAAAGGTCCGTTTTTGTAAAATTGTGAAAAAATTACTCGTAACTTGTGAATATTAGTCACATTCTTTCAACCAGGGTCCGCTTCTGTGAATTTGAGCAAATAGGGTCCGTTATTGCAAAAAAAAAAAAAAAAAAAAAAAAAAAAATTCAGGGAATTTTTGAAATGTAAAGACATACAAGATTATGCTTAAAACTGTAAACTTATAATTAAAAAAATTCAATTTTAAAAAACAAACAGCAATTGCAGCTGCTAAATTAGCGATGCAACATATAAATATTTGGTATTTAGCCTATACTGCTGAATGCAGAATATTCATTTCGTACGAATAAAGGAAGAAATGTCTGCCGAAGACAAAATTTAGTTCGTTTAAATGTCTTTCTCCCCCCCCCCTTGCCGGAAAGGGATTATTCGATTAACAAAACAATAATGAAGATAAACAAATTTGTGAAGGGTCCGATTAAAAGATAAATAATTTTGTGAAGGGTCCGTTTTTAAGTTAAAATATTTTGTGAAGGATCCGTTTTTATGAAAAGATATTTTGTGAAGGGCCCGTTAATGGACTCAGATTTCTTCTAAACAGACCCCTGGTTGCTTATGCAAAAAGTCATGAAAAAGTTTACACACTAGGCATACAAGTCAACACAAATGCAAAGACTTGCTGACAATCGTAGTTTGCTTGTTGCGTGATAACGCTCGTCCTCACATATCGCCTCAAACCAAAGCGCTACTGAAATGTTTGGAATGGAAAACTTTAGATCATCCACCCTACAGACCTGACCTTGCATTCAGCGATTTTCACTTATTTCTTAACCTGAAAGAAAAAACATCTAGCCAGGATGAAACTTTAACGACAATGATGAGATCCAAAAGTTGAAATGTGATTCCGACAACAAATGTAAAATTTCTATGACAGTGCAATACGAAATCTTGCACCCAGACATAACAAACGTTTTGAAAACTATGTCAAAAAATAAGGCACGTACCAGGAAATAATTTGTGATGTAGATTTAATCTTTTTTTTAAGTGAGTATGCAGCATAGAATCTGTACTTCTCGAAAACGCCTCGTAAATAAGAAAACTGTGAAGTTAAATTGAGAATTTGGCAAACATAAAATACAATGTAAAGTTTTTTATTTCTAAATTTTCTGGCATAAAAGTTACATTTTCAAACGTTTAGAGCATTTTATCACCTGATCACACTTACTATTTTAATACACAATTAATTTAACAATTTTGACGTAATGTACGAAGAAAAAACTATCACAAAACGTTATGCAAGTTCAGGAATATTACTGAAAATGTCAGAAATTATAGATTAAGCTCTGTACAGTTAGTAATTTGGTAGTTATGATAGTTAGTAGTAGTTTAGAAGTTAGTTAGTCAGTTATGATTGAGAAAAAGTAGCAATTTATAGCAACTGCAAATATTTTTTCTCTTTCTAGAAAAAAATATATGACATTTACCACAGCAAAAGTTTATATCACCTGTCATCCGCATTCAAATGAATACTGTAAGCTTGACTTCTCAAACGCTGGCATTTTTGTCAAAAAGACAAAAATACTATTCCCAAATGGCACTATGTCAAAACAGGTTTATCGATAAAAAATTGAAAATATAGTAAGCAACTTTAAGTCGCTTTCTTATATTGAATATTTATAGAGATCTTGTTGTCAAATACGTTAGGATTATTAAATCATGTCTAGTCAAATATTTTTATAAATAACAGTATAGCTCTCACACGTTTCAAAGCTGAATTTTGAAGAATTGAACTTATTTTAAAATTTGTTACTTTAAAACAAAATTTGATTTTAAATTATATAATATAAAGTTTCCAAGGTATCTTTTAAGCTGATTTGAACAGCTGATAGATTAATGTTAAAAAAAACTTTTGGTTAGTTTTTGGTTGTTAGGGCAAAATCCATAATGAAAAACAAGGGTTTTTAATTCTGTCTAAATTCCATTTAGCAACTTTACAAAACTCTATCACTAGCTGTACTGAGAAAAAGTATAGTTAAAACTACCAGAATAAGGTAAAATTTATCCATTTTTCCGGCTCTATGACAACACCAAAATGTTCGGTAATTTTTACTGAAGCCCTTTGGTAATGACTTTTATAAAATTAACAATGAAACATGGGATAAAATTTGGTAGGTGGGCTAAAATATGATTATTTTATCCTGATATTTATGAGCATAGCATATAAGCCATTTATTTATTTAAATTTACTTTTTAACTTCGTATTTTTTTTTAAATGTGTGGTACTAAGAACTATTATTTTAAAAACCAGAATTTATATTATTTTGTATACATATATATATATCAATTTTATTTATTACTTTAAAGAATCATTTTATTATATATTTAACAAATTTTAATCACATAAACATTTGTGTAGTAAGTTATTTTGGAAATGGTCTATTTTGAGAATAGTTATTAGCAAATCTGCTCACTCCAGAGAAAAATAACCGAAAATTGAATTAAACTAATCAAGTTAATACAATTATCTACTCTACCTTTAATTTTATAACTTCCAGTTACCTTTTATAACCGTGAAAGTAATAGAATTTTTAATGAAGTTATTTCCGTAAACCTAATTTAATAATAATTAACGTCAGCTTAAAGAATTTTTTTTACAATAAAAACACCTTACGTTCATTTGCAAATTTATTTTCTCCTAAGAAATAACGAAATTTATGAAATAAAAAACAATCGTTAAATATTTAATACTTTACAGCATTGTTTTATTAAAATGAAGTAATGACGTCATTCAAAATAAAAGCTAACCTCTTTTGTGCAATTATTTTTTCCTTTGGGTTGAGTTGTTACAAATGAGTTATTAACTTCTTAATATTTGAAAACACATATTTTAAGAGTTTCGGCATTATTTCGACACCAGGTGTTTTCTTCTAATGTAATTTACAAGAAAAGGCTTTGGAAACAATTATGAGGCATTTAATATGCAGTTTTAAGCGATACCTCATTACCGAGCACCTTAATATTATTATTTGGATAATAAATATTTGTTAGCTTTAATAAGAACGCAGCTTTAAAAGCATTAGAAAATGCAATTTAATTCCCTTTTTAAAATTAGAATTCATTTAGTGTTTATAGTCACGGAATTGTAGTTTTTTTTTTTGTTGGCTCCATTTAGCACCATTTTTTTTCTTTTTACATTTTGTAAAAATCTGTCCTTAAATAAGAATGAAAAAGAGTAGTTTCTTCAGTGAAACTATTTCCTTAAACGAGCTCGAAAAGAAAATTAAGTGAGAAACAAAATAAAAATTAATATGAAGAAGAAAAAAAATTATGAACAGGAAGCAAAATGAAAGTAATAATCCATAGCAGGTTTCTAGGAATAATTACCTAACTCCTTTTAATTCATGCTGCTTAGCCTTGCAATTTGCATAATTGTAGAAGACTAAGAATGAAAAGAATTTTTCACGAATAAAAAAAAATTATTTTTGAGTCTATTCAGCTTCGAGCAATAGTTTCTGAGGGAAAGCCTTTAATCATGGTTCTAAAAGTAAAATTAAAAAAAAAAACTCAGTTATGGTATGCGATGAATTTAAGGAATGAGAATGAGGCATTTTAAAATTGCTTTTTTGTAAAGAAAGAAATGGAATCTTATTCTTAATTTTTCTTATCACTTAGTAAGTTTATTCAGTTTTTATTTTAGTTTTTACATTGTAACATTTTTTTTTTACTTTCTATAATCGTTGTTCATTTGTTTGAAATTAAAAATTCATATTGGCTTCTGATTGGATACATTAAAAACTACGTGGTTCGTAAAGAATACAAAAAAATGTCGTTTGTAATAAATGAATTTCTTCAAAAAGAAACTCCATCAGTTAGTTTTTCTAAAAATAGTTATGGATTTAGTTTTTAATAAGTAATTTTAATTTCGTAAAGGGTCTTGTGATTCAAAAATGTAAGAACGGTATTTTAGGCAAATAATGATTTATTTTAACACAACATTAACTATAGTTTTTGTTTGTAAAAAAAAGTTTATTTTAATATATAGCAATGTTCTATTTTTGAAAAATGAAACTTTTTTTAAAACAACGTACTTTTAATGGTTCATACATTTACATCAAAATTTTCAGAGAAAAAAGTTTGTTTTCACATTAATAAAAGATATTAAATGCATTCTGAAAATTGATAAAAAGAACTCTAACTTAAAAATGTTTCAGGAATTCGGAGCAAAAAATATAACTGCAATTTTCTCTCAATATTAAATAAAAATAGTAAGAGCAGCTAATGTCATTGTTTTATCATTTTTGTGTTACATTTTGTTTTATTGCAATAAAACTATATGACTTAGCCAGCAATTAAAAATTTGTGTCGAACATGTACAGTGTGCGCAATAACTGATTTACGAATGATCATTTGATAAATTTGTAATAAAAAAATACCACGTGGATGCCCTGCAGCACACAGAAGTTTAACAACGAGCTTACATTTGACGAGCTAAAAGATAAATATTTCTGTTTAAGAGCTTGAGACGAGGTTATTTTTTTTTCGAAATTTCAATTTATTTTAAAGTTTCTGCTACATTAAATGCATATTTTTCGCGAATTTTTCTCTTTTTCTCCTGATTAAAATAATGATTTCTTTTATTTAATGGTGTAAAATTTATTTATATCACTCGAGATTATTACTTTATAAGTTCACGTCGAAAGTAACAGAAAGAGTAGAAAGCAACAGAAAGAGAGAGAGGAAAGCCTGGATGTTACGAGATATAAATATAAAAAATTTGAAATATAAGAAACTTAATTCAATTGAGAAAAACAATTGTTATAAATCTCGTCGACGAGTAAAATCCTTTCTTTCTCTTCTTATTAAATCATACAGTCTGTATTCCTAAGTTTAATTTAAGTACAGTTTATTACTTTTAAGTACAGTTTATTATTTTTAAATCTAAGCAATCTTTTATTTCGTTACGATAAACATATTACCATGCTTTTACATAAAATTATATTACATATTTATATATAATTTTTGAACGAAATATTTCTTGTTTTAGTAGTGACTGATGACTTTTAAGAAAAATGAATATCAATGGTGATGAGCTCAGAAAAGCAAAGAAGGAGTATTTTAAAGAACTAAAAAATACAAAAACAATTGTTTTAATCGTACACATGTTATATTTTTCACTATATAGATTTTTATTCATAATAAGAGCTCACAAACACACAAATCAAATATTTTAATTAATATTATTAGTCATCCAGATTGTCTAATTTTCTATTACACGTGCTGGTTAAGAACATCGTTTCACAAAGTAATTCACACTCATGGATTAAAATTCGCATTTTAAATGTTTAATAGCTTTAACTTTTAATAGCTTTTACTAAAAAATAGCTTTAACTTACACTAAATCAACAAAAAATATCTAAGAGGCAAAACTGAGGCATTTTTACCCTCAAAAATAAAGTATTTATTAGATCCGGAAAAGAGCATAATGCCAGTCTCTCTACCTAACACTCATCTACTCGTAATCTCAACTCACATTCGCATTCATTTCAGCGGGTTAAAGCATTTTTCGGAAAAGCTACATTTTCTATGTAATTAACTACAACTACTTTATTACAATTGTAGTTAACTACAATTGTAGTTAACTAAACTAGTTAACTACAACTACTTTATTACAATTGTAATTAATTACAATTACTTTTTTTAAGCGTTATGACTACAAACTACTTTTGAAATGTAATCACTACTTCGCTACTTTTAAAAGACAAATTTAACTGGAGAATTTAATCTTCACCAATATTCAAAATGATTTTGAGTGAAAATTTGGCTTAGTTAAATATGAGGAGATATTAAGAAGTTTTTATTTCGTGTTTACATGAAATAGTTTTTTTTTTATTATAAAGCACTTTTTACGAATTTGTTCCTTAAACTTTCAAACTCTAAGCTCCTCTTGACAATGAATTTAAGAAATGCTAGGAAATTATCAAATATTTGTGATTTAAATTGCTTTTTTATATCCGCCAAGAAATAAAGTACAATGAAAAAAACAAAAAACGGACTACCAATGATCGGATCTTCACATTCTAGAACTCAATCTTAATGGTTAGAGGGGGGTGACCACAAATATGATAATTAATTAATGCAGACGATATTTTAAGTTACGAAATCAGACGCAAGAGCGCACTTCTACTAAGAGTGTACCAGTTTCTGTGAAATGGAATTTTAAAAATTTCTGATATTTAAACTTTGATCTCTCAGGAACAACTGGACCGATTTCGCACCCATTTTTTAGATCATTAGAGGTAGATCTTATTAACACTCAGACAAAGAGGCATTCTCCTTGCGTACGTTGACCGAACCCGCAATGGATTTGCAACAAACAGATTCGAAAGATTTTTTGCGTTTGAACTTTATTTAACTAACGTTAAAAGTAGTAGCCAAGAATCGCTACAAACTACTTCTTTTCTTGTATCACACTATTGACTACACTACTTCTTTTAAAAAGTAGCGCACTAAGTTGACTTCACTCAAAACTTAGTTGACTGCACTCAAATATTTGATAAATGGAATAACGCTCATTGAAAAGGATATTGCACTCATTCAACATCTCATTATGTCTTGTAATTAGCACATCAAGACAATCAGTTACTAGTAGATTTTTGTATTCTAGACGCAAGTCTTTAATTCTATTTATTCAGTAATTAAATTCTCTCATCATAAACAGACAAAAGTTTGCAGAATTAGTTAGAATCATGCTGAGAGAGAACATTTTTGTTAAGTTTCCAAGAAAACTTTTCTAGCATTTAAGCCTTTTAGTGAAAGATGTAATATTGCTAAGTAATTGACTAACATTTGCGTACTTTATTCAAAAATGCTTCTAAGTTATGCACTACGAGGATATTTTTCAATGTTATCTTGCAATATTCGGACCAATTTCACTCAAATTTTATGTTTTTGCGCGCAAAATTATTTTTTTTTAAAATGATGTAAAAATTTTTAACCTTACAATTCAAAATATTTATAAGTATTAAATGAAATAATAAAAAACACCAATAAATATTTACTACAAGTCATTTTTTACAAGGAATTTTTTTTTTTTTGATAAACGAATTTAATAATTTTGTTCAAAAAATTTTCAATTCACTTAAAAAATCTCCAGAGACATTGCGAAATACGCAAAAATTAAAATTAACGTTAAGGGGTTTATACTTTGGACTGATCTCCTGACTAAACTATTGGGACCATATTCTCCAGATTGCTGCAACCCCTACTTATATTTTGGGGGTCAGAAATCCAAATTCATGAAAAAAAGGAATGCTTATTTCGAGAAAGTACTTTTTTGTGGCTGGTTTCGTGACTTAAAATATTGTCTCCAAAAATTTATTAGCATATTTGAAGTCACTGCATCGAACCAGTAAGATTGAGACCTACAACGAGAAGATTCGATCATTGGATCAAAAGTTAGTCAGGATGTACAGTACTCAGCATTTTCTAAGCAATAAAATCCGATCTTGTACCCCCAGAGTTATTGATTTCTTATGGGAACTTGGAGAATTTTGGGAGAATTGGAACTCGGAGAATTCCCGACAGGGGAGATCTAGCTTGGACCAGGCACAATTTTGTACACGGGGGGTCTTCGGTCGGCGGGGATCGAACACGTAACCTCTTTAGACATGGATCCAAAACCCTACCAACCAGGCTGTCCATGCCTTGAAATTTTTATGAGAAATATCCATAAAATTGTTATCTCAATAATATTGCTTTTCAAGCTTGTCTGTAAAGTTTATTAAATTGAATCATTTGTTTAATATTAATTTTATTGAAGCGGGACCGGTCAAAAATTTGCACTATTACAATGTGAGTCATTATTAAAGTATGAGTTCTTACTAGAAACTACGTGCGAGACTTTATATGTACAGACCATAAGAATACAGACCATGACAATATCGTATTCGATGCAAGTGTTGATTGGCTATAGTGTTGGTTGAGCAAGGATTATTCATCAAAATCCACTAAAAAGCGTAATATTCACCAAAAACAAAAAGAAGATGGTAAGTATTTTTTTTCCCTCTGGAACAGGTTTGATACATTATGATTTTATGGAACCTAGCTCATCGGCCACAATCGAAATATGTAGCAACTATGCAACTCTTCTTAGAAGTAAGAAGGCCTTCACATGGACCGCCTTAAACGAAAAATCCGATCCTTCAGTAGTCCGAACATTGCGACATCATTCCGATTTTACCCCTACTGCTCAGTTAATGCTCATAACGTGCGAAGGCCTTCTCTCTTTTAGAAAGTGTTGAACGAAGTCATAGTGATATGGTGTAAAAACTTGAAGAAGAAAAATAGTCCAGATTAGTCAAAAAATTGTCTCCTGCTTTATTGTATGATATTACCAAACCGCACACAAATGGCTGTAGAAAAACTACAGAAATTGGAAGGGAAACTTCTGCATCATCCTTCGTACACATTAGACCTGGTTTTCAATGATTACCACACTCATATTAATTTGGACAACTTTATAATAGGAAAGCAGTTTAATTCTGAAAATGATCTCAAACTAGCCTTCTAGCAACTCATTGAAGGTTTTACGCACTTCCCTATGAAACCTACAACTTAACAGCAAAACTGTTTGGGAAACATGGATGCATAGATTTTGATAAATGAAATAGCTATCTGTTAGCTGTCAAGTAACTTTTATTTTATTTTCATCGCACTGCAAAAAATTCTGGATCAAATTTTTTATATGTATGCATATTTATATATAAATGTATGTAAAAAACGAGCTACTTTCGAAAAACAAAAACTGTGTTCCGCTCCCGCTAAACCTATGATAATAACTCAGTGTTACAAAATAAAATTACAAATATTATCCTTATGAATTTATCCTTAATAATTTCCACTATTAATCAAAACCGGAAATGAGTACTAAAATAACGACCAGCGAAATTCTTTCTCCGAAGAAATTCGCGCTCAAATTTTTTTGCACAGAAAACTTAGTTACATTTTTATAGATCTAGATCTCATAGATCTTCTTTAGGCATCTGATATTCGTATCTAGACAAGTGAATTATTGTTTTCTATGTATTTTAACTCACTTAATCGGAAGAAACCAAACACAGGTCATTCCGGCTACACTGTGAAATTTTTTTTATCAAATTACTATAAAAAGTACCGGCCCTCAGATGCCGGTACTTTGTACAGTAAAATCCATTTTTATCGGAACATGTTACGAAACAAAAAAACCTGATATACCGTAATTTTTACAGTAATAATAATCGTAAAATAATGAAATCACTCTAATTAAATTAATATTACAGTAAAAATCACAGTTTAATATTATACAGTATATACTACAGTTTAGCCGGTAAAAATTGATGTTACGAATGATGCACGCATAGCGCTGATACTTTATACCATAATTCGATCCATAATTTTTCACAGTTTAACAATTTAGAAGTTAAATTTTTTTTTCACATAAAAATTACAATTTTTTGCTTTTATTTATGTTCACATTAGACATTACTACCTATACTCTGTTGCAAGTTAAGAAAAAACCATTATCCCTACTGAGAACGCCTGTTTGCATCTAAGTCCACGCCAAATGGATGCCGAGCTCCCTGCCCGAACGTATATCAATATCGCTGACTCTTGACACGAAATTGCTCAGCCTTCCTTTTACTAGCTTTTTTAAATTGTGTGAAATGAAAAAAACTTATTGAATAATCATTTAGCAAGTAAGAAGAATTTATAAAAATAATAACTGAAAATCGTAACAAATATGCATCTTTCTGTTCGCACTTAAAGAAACTGTTAATAGAATAATAAATATTTTATCTTGCAGGCGATTTTCTTGTAAGAAAGGCGTAAATTTGTAAGAAAGTTTTTCCTCCGGTCACGAAACGGGAATATCCGAGAAAGTCAATCGCTATTGCATTAAAATGACTATTTTGGCGCAATAACTCTTAATTAAACGGCAGCGTTTAATGCATTATAAGAAAGAAAACATTCGGGAAATAAATATTTATTCTGATTTGCAATACATTTTTATGTAAATAGAGGCATAAGAATCCTTAAAAATGTTTCATTTGAAACTAACTGTTAAATTCAAGCGATAATTTTATTGAAAAAGAATTTTCTCTTCTCAAAATTATAATCAGGGGTCTGTCCAGACATTTTGTGAAAGGTCCGTTTTTCATGAAATTGTGAAAAAATTACTCGCATTCTTTCAACCAGGGTCCGCTTTTATGAATTTGTGCAAATAGGGTCCGGTTATTGCAAAACACATTTTCAAGGAGTTTTTAAATTGTAAAGACATACAAGATTATGCTCAACACTGTAAAATTATAATTAAAAAAAAATTAAAAAATAAACACTTGCTGCTTCTAAATTAGGGATGCAACATACAAATATTTGGTATTTAGCCTATACTGATGAACGCAGAATATTCATTTCGGACGAATAATGGAAGAATCGTCTGCCGAAGACAAAACTTAATTCGTTTACGTTCATCTTTCTTGTTTTCTGCCATGGAAAGGGTTTATTCGATTCACAAAATAATAATGAAGATAAATAAATTTGTGAAGGGTCTGATTAAAAGAAAAATCATTTTGTGAAGGGTCCGTTTTTAAGTTAAAATATTTTGTGAAGGGTCCGTTTTTATGAAAAGATATTTTGTGAAGGGTCCGTTAACGGACCCAAATTTCTTCTAAACAGACCCCTGATTATAATGCATTCTTATTTTACTAAAATTTATTGAGACTCTTTATTTAGCCCACCACAAATTTGTAAAAACGTTTTTCCACCGGACACGAAACTGAAAGGCAAAGAAGCTTACTGTTATTGGAGGAAAACGATTGCTTTGGCGCATTAACTCGAAATTGAAAGTCAGCGTTTGGTGCATCAAAAGAAAAGAAACCTTATGGAAATAAATATTTATTTTGATTTTTAACACAAAATAATTCCTTTAAAACCAACTGTTTAATCCAAAGGACAATTATATTTTAAATTGCAGGAGAGTTTTCTCCTATCGAAATTACGATGGATTTCTCGAAATTACGATTCTAAATTTTAAGATTCTTTACTTACATGAATCGGTATGAAAGTTTTTCCCCAGCACTCGAAACAGGATGAAAACCAAATGGCATTGCAGGAAAGCGTTTTGTTTTGTCAAATAAACTCGAAAATTAACGGTAGCATTCAGTGCTTTGTATGAAAGAATAAATATATGGAAAAAAATCTTTACTCTGATTTTTAATGCTTCTTTCTACTCAATAAAAGCAAAAGTTTAAATCATTTAAAAATAAATCTATCAAAGCTGGTTTTTAAATAAGAAACAATATTTTTACTTGCAATAGATTTTTCTTATCCAAAATGAGCCCAGCCAGCTTAGAAATTTTTTAATAAGCTCGCGAGATAGTCCAGTAAGATAAGACATTTTAGAAAAATTAATACCCAAGATTTTGTTTCACAGAAAACTTGCTATTCTATTTTCGTCTGAATAATACTTGAAAACTCCCCTATATTCTCAACTGTATGATTCCATGAGCAGGGGTCTGTTTAGAAGAAATTTGGGTCCGTTAACGGACCCTTCACAAAATATTTTAATTTAAAAACGGACCCTTCACGAAATAATTTATCTTTTTATCCGACCCTTCACAAATTTGTTTATCTTCATTATTGTTTTGTTAATCAAATAAACCCTTCCCAGAAAGGGGGGGAAGAGAAAGACAGATGTAAACGAATTTAAGTTTTGTCTTTGGCAGACGCGTCGTCCTTTATTCGTCCGATATGAATATTCTGCGTCCAGCAGTATTGGCTAAATACCAAATATTGGTATGTTGCATCTCTAATTTAGTATCAGCAAATGCTGTTTATTTTTGAAAATTTAATTTTTTTAATGATAATTTTGCAGTGTTCAGCATAATCTTGTATGTCTTCACAATTGAAACTCCTTGAAAAAGTTTTTTGCAATAACAGGACCCTATTTGCACAAATTCACAAAAGCCGGACCCTGGTTGAAAGATTGTGACTTAACGTTTATTTTATATTCACAAATTACGAGTAATTTTTTTGCAATTTTACAACAACGGACCTTTTACGAAATGTCTGGACAGACCCCTTAGGGGTGATTTGTGACGAGAATTTAATTTCCTCTTTTTTGCTGAATTTGTTTTTTAGACTATATGTCCGTTTGTCTCGGAATCTGTCTGAATCTCAGAATCGGAGCGTGAAATTCAATTTGGAAAAAATACTTAATTTGCCTGTCTAAAAGAAATTTAATCTCTTCTTTCAAATCACTCCGATTTTCTTCAAAAAATAGGAAGACGTAAAATATCCTCAGTGGTAGACGGATCATGGGGTTAGATTCCCCTTGCCATCAGGCCAACTGTGGGTGACTTTCGTGGTTTTCCTCACCATGAAGCGCAAATACTTGTTATTTCCCTCAAAAAGTCCTCCACGAAGGCAAATTTCTCCCAATACTTGATCCAGGAGTTGCCTCGTCTTCCGGATTGGATTCAAAATTACAAGGCTACGTTGGTAGTTGTAAGCTCAATAATAATAATAATAATAAAATTAACAGTTATGTTACAAGTTTCAATTCAGTGGGAAATAATAAGTCTAAGTAGATGATCTGGGTAATATCAGAAGTAATTATTTACGGGACTGTTTTTGTAGATCACGTGATAAAGTGGCTGTTTCCCTTCAGCAGTTTCGGGTAAAGCTGTTGATGATAAATGTGGTTAATTAATTAACTTATTACAAAGATTAGCTTCGAGAACAAAAAATTAATGTTCGATTTTTATACAGAGCTGATAAAGCGATTTTCTGTTTCAGAAAGGATAGTATATTTCTCGAGACATGTTCCTTTTGGTATATATGATTTTTTTTATGTAGCATATCTTTTGTTATCGATTATGCATAGAAAAATCTAGAATTGGTGCCATTTATTGAAATTCTTCGGTTTCTTATCTCCTTTTTAAAGATAGAGTCAGTTCAATGAAATGGTATATTTAATTGTCGCAAAATATTATTTTCTGAAATTTTTCTGGGAACTAGTTAGATTAGCATAAAATAATTTTACAGAACTTATAAATAATTCAAATAGGCTACAAGAAACACGCAAGTTGCATTATCTAGCTGCATGGTGATCTTACTAATGACCGTTGTCACATGATTAACACTGCCTACTTTCTATTAAAATGTATTTCATACTCAATACGGAATATGCGGTGTTCTGTAATGACCACCTTTAACGAATATTTTTTGAATCCTTATCAGGAATCAAATCTAAAAAAGTATACTCCATATGGATCTTAAATTAATATTTATTCGAAGAAAGAATAAAACACTACCGAAATTCGTTGCATCACTCGTTAGAAAGTTGAGATGGAAAAAAACAAAAATAGTTTGATTGCCTACTGAAGATTGAGGTGCTTCTTATATTCATTTTTCATCTTACAAATGACCGTTGTCACATGATTAACATTGCTTACGGAATATGCGGTGTTCTATAATGACCACCTTTACCGAATATTTTTTGAATCCTTATCAGGAATCAAATCTAAAAAAGTATACTCCATATGGATCTCAAATTAATATTTATTCGAAGAAAGAATAAAATACTACCGAAATTCGTTGCATCACTCGTTAGAAAGTTGAGATGGAAAAAAACAAAACCAGTTTGATTGCCTACTGAAGATTGAGGTGTTTCTTATATTCATTTTTCATCTTACAAATGACCGTTGTCACATGATTAACACTGCTAACTTTCTATTAAAATATATTCCCTACTCATTACGGAATATGCGGTGTTCTACAATGACCCCATTTAATGAATATTTTTTGAATCCTTATCAAGAATCAAATCTAAAATGGATATCAAATTAATATTTAATCAAAGGAAGAACAAAACACTTCCGAAATTCGTTGCATCACTCGTTAGAAAGCCGAGATGGAAAAAGTCAAAACCAGTTTGATTGCCTATTGAAGATTGGGGTATTTCTTATAATCACTTTTCAAATCCTCTATTTTTGTTCCGGCAATGAAAACACATTATAAGTAGTTGAATTAATTAAGTCATTTAGAACTTTGTGTTCTATTTTTTATGATCCCATAATCTTAAAATTATGTGAAAAAGATGGTCACAATTCAACTTATAAGAATCAATTTCTAGAAAAAGTTAGAAATAAAAAGACTATTTTCCTCTTCATCCAGTTGAATAATGGAATGCAGGCCACTTTTAAAAATTGGAGGACTGAATGATTTGACAAGCACTGAGAATATCGAATATAGTTCCATAATATTTATAAATTTTTCACCAGCGCAATACAATAATTAATTTTCATAAAAGAGAAAAATTTTAAAAAATATATTTAATTATTATTATTATTATAAATCAGTTCGGGTTATCAATATTAAACCCCTTTATCACAAATGCATAATTTTTAAATGATTAGAAAATGATATTTGCAATGCAACTTACCCAAAAAAATCAAACGCTGCTATAATTAAGAAATAAAAACCCTCTTCGTCCAGTTGACGAGCGACACCCAATTTCTTCGACTGATGAATTCGGTATGTATTTAACCAACAGCTGTTTACAACTCAACTGAGTCCCATCCAACTCTTCCCTAAGAACTTACTTAACCAAAAGCCGTTTGGGTCCTAATCTTGTTTACCGCGTGGAAGATTCTGTAAAAATAAGCCAACTCCTACTCACACCTTTAGTCTAACTTTTTTTTTTTTTTACCATACCTTTTACTATCTTCTATCTATAAGCTTATCCCCTCTCTTTTGCTGGCAACCACTTATAATCGCTCTGTGTACTCTTAGCTCCACCTTCTTTTAGCCAATCTCTAGTTACCCCCCCCCCTCATATCCCTTTTGAAAACTCATAGAAAAATTTTCACTTCAAATCCCCCCCAAACGCACCCCCCGACACCCTTCATTTGACTGGTTTCAAGTTTATACCTGAAGAATAAAGAGGCTCTGCTTGTCTTTAAATAACATGAAACGAGAGAGCCAAGGGAAAAAAAAATAAACCCCCTCGTTACGTAAGACAGACAGGAATTGTTGTTATAAGGGGGCGGGGCAAAAAGCAACTAAGTTTGGGGGGACCATCACACAGTTATCCTTTACTACCCCCCGTCATTTAGATCTAGGATTTTTCCACTTGCACCACCTCTGTCTTAAAAACTTTCCGTCTATAGGCCTGCGTAAAAGTAGAGAAATATTCATTTAAGAGAATGTTCTACCTGCCATGCAGAAGGGGGCTCTAGATGTTTTTCCCACAATCCTTAATTTGCATTCGCTTTTAGGCGCGTGCACCGCGGTGCACATTTTGCACGCGACGTGCGTTATATATACACTTTGATGGTGGGCTCCCACCCTCGCCCCGTCACCTACCCCGAGGGTGGGGGGCCTAGTGCAGAATTAGGTATATGAGAAAAGAAGAGGGGAACGCAAATAGAAGCAAAAGAATGTTCGCGGAATAATATGAATACCAAAATTTACTAAAACAAAACACCGAAAAAGAAGTAAAAGAAAAAAAAAAGTCACATCTAATATTTTACCCCCTCCCTCACAAATATTTTTGCTGGAACGCTAAAAATCTCGGGTGAGCCCCTCTTCTTTCCTGAAAGTGAAATTTGCATTAAAATGCAAATGAAGATTTTTGGCTCTTACCCCTCCCCCCTAAACCCCCCAACCCACTAATTCCATCCTTTTTTAGAACTTATGGCTTATGATTAACATATTCGCTCACCCTTACTTTTCTTCATTGCTTGATGGCATGGATGATGCCATCTCGCTCAGGAAGAAAATCGGTTTTTAAAATCGTCCGCACCAATCCCTCCTCCTGGCAGTGGTGTGAAGAGATGGGGAGGCATGAAACGTTTAATCCTATTGGAAAATTTCTCACTTATGTTTACCAGATAAAGCACTTAGGGAAAAACGCATGCATCTTCATAGCAATAAATTCCTGACTGTGAAAATTTAGGAAAAGATTGACAGTTTGATGGAGAAAAGTCTCTTTTTTTTTATTTATTTTAATCTTGCTTTCGCTTTTGATAAGTTGGTTTCTGAAGCGGGGGTATCAAGCTCACATACTTCTTAATTTAATCCTAATAGGGATCAATATTAGATAAACGGTATTTGTTAGAAACTTTTTGCTTCGGAAACTTTACTTCTTCAAGGGAGAACATCAGTTTAAGTGAGAGGATATGCAAATTATATATACTGAATTTTGATGGATAAAATAATTCATTTTATTTTAGTTCTAAAACAAATCCAATGCCTTTTATAAAAGAAAAATAAGCTCCATCTGTTTTATTTTCAATCATATAATTATGCTTACGTCATGAATATATATATGAAATATAGCACACATGCTCTTAAAATATATATTTTTCGCTCATTACTTTATCAATATTAGTTTTAGATTTTCTTGACATTTAAGCTAAATTATCATATTAATATATTACTAGTGGGCTGCGCCCCCTGCTCGCTAACGCTCGACAACCCCCGAAAATTGCTACGCAATCTTATAAGGTTTGCTTCACAAACCAAGCTCGCTTCGCTCGCTACTAACTTAGGTACATTGCAAATGCACAAATTTCTAAGAATTCAAAACTATCATTCAAATCCATATAACAACTTTCTTTTTTTAAAAAAATTACATTTCTTTAGTAAACACTAAGTCATTAAAATAAATTTGAATTCAACTAAAGACTCATTGACTGAGACTCATTTTTCAATTAATAACTAATAACAATAATAAAACAAATAAATTCGTGATATAAATCAAAAATCGTCAAATAAATTCGTAATATATAAATTCGTGAAAAAAAAGCGCTTTCGACAAAATACTAGTATAGAGATCTATCGACAAGGAATACTCACTTCTGCCTAGCCTAATAGTATGAGATTGCCGCAGATGAATTGTTATTTCAGTTTCTGTTTTTAAAAGCGCTGTATGTTGAGCCACCTCAGCTAGATTTGGCATGTGAGATTTTTAGCGGCAATCATTGGTCGATTTTCTAGCGTTGACGTTCAGGGAGTTGTAATGAGGCTTTTTTTTGTCGCCGTGTAAGAGAAATATGTATATAGATTTTTAATAAATGTTTAATTGATTTTAATATGCTGTCTGCAATGTTTAATCTGACATCCTATCACAAAGATTCGACCATTATAACGAGACATAGTTTTCATACTTTTTTCATTATTTTGTATCAATGTGGGTCAAAATAAGTGAAAAATATTATATGTGGCATTTTAATAGTTTATGGTTATGAAATACAGCATGAAACCTCTCTGTCTTATTTTGCATGATGGAAATCTTCCACACACGGCTACCAAACAATTATTTTTCAAATTTGAACTTATTTGCTAAGACTTAGATCTCAGAAGACAGTTATTCATCATTAAAATTTCTTTTATTTACAAAATCAATGATGGATAAAATTTTAAATATGCATGAAACAAACATTTTTTTTTTCGAAATACTTTTTTTGGATTTTACATTTTAGAACAATTTTTATAGGTTTTATCTCACATTAAATAATAAACACTTTGAAGGTAGGAAAAAGTGAACAGGCTGTTCCCTCTTTGTGTCTCAGGTTTTTTATCCTAGTGGTCAAATCTGGTAATTTTTGGTCATAAGTAATTAATCTTGTGCATTCACGATACAACGATTTCACGTTATAACGTCCATCTTCGTTTACTCGAAAAGGGTTATTTTATTTTATTTTATCACCGTCGTTGAACAGCCGACCCAAGTTTATGTTTACGACTATCAATGTTCGACTCCGTAGCCTTGTAATTTTGAAACCGATCCCGAAGATAAGGAAGCACATGGATCTAGTATTGAAAGAAATAGACCCTTATGGAGGATTTTTTTATGAAACTAACCAGCATTTACGTTACATGGAAAGGAAAACCACGAAAATCTTCCATGATGAGCCAAACGGCAAGCAGACACTAACCTATGATCCGTCTACCACTTAGAACATTTTACGTCAGCACTGTGGTCGGTGCGAGCCCGTTTGTGGAGTTCGTATGGAACACCCATCGCCGGGATTCGAACCCGGGCCACCTTATTTGGAGCCGAACGCTCCCCAGAGCAAACAGATTTTAATAGATAAAAATGGATGTAACTGAAAATGACTTCCTTCACTCAAAAATAAAACTCTCACTTTTGACGATTCAGCAATCCTTAAGCTGTATTTCGTCAATTTTGAGAATCATTTCGTCACAGAATCACGTGATTTGTGACAAAATACGAACTTACAAATATAGGATAAAATTCTTCTTCAACTCGAAATCTTATCGTAGTGCATTGTGGGAGATTGTTAACTATAGTGACGGAATGAAGACTATCGAAATATCAGAATGAAGACAATCGAAAAAATAGTGACGAAAAGTGCCGACCCGACCGGCTTGTATTGTGGTCAAGGAGTTGGCCCCCCTTTTAACAGGAATACCCCGGTTTCGAATCTCCCGGCATGGATGTTTTACTGCTTGGATCTAGCTATCGTTCTTGTATTGTTGGGGCGACATTGATACACCTATGTGGTGCCTGCTTTAAAGTGATTATTAAAAAAATAGAGAAAGTATAAACATTAAGCACTACGAATGATGAAATATTTCTTTAATTTTCACGGAATCCGTTTCATCGAAGAAGAGATGATAGTTTAGTCACTTTGACTAAATTTTTGAGGGGAGCATGTTTAACATGAAACTGTTTCGTCAGAAATGAAGAAAATTGTGTGGAATTTGAGTATCCATTTTTTTGCAGTGCTCCTTCAAAACTACAAGTACTTCTGGTTGAAAAACATAAATCTTTTTGGTTCATATCTCAAACAAAGGGAAAAAATATTAATTATTTTTAATGCAGCAGATGGTAGAGCATTAAGAAAAACATATTTGTGGCAGTGTAACGTTATTCCGATTAGAGGTTACATGCTGAATGATAACTCGGATATTAATCATTATGCTATGACATCTCTCATATCTGTACTGATGAACGTTTTGATGTGTGAGCGTGCTCTGACTAACATCCAGCTCGCTTTGATTAAAATAATTTACCCTTACACAGAAACGATTGATAAATTAAGAGAAATTAAAATTAAAACTGGTTTGCTCTGAAACAAGTAAAATAAAAAAAAATTTAAGTCAATTCCTACATAGGTCAAAGAAGAAAAATTTTATTCTGGTACTTTTATTAAATAATTACAATTTTTGCTCTCATATAAAACTAAAGTTATTAATTAAATTTAATTAATGAATTAATATTTGGAAAAACTGTATTAAGGTCAAGTGTCATCCACTACAAGTTTAAAAAAATGATACATACTTTACGAACGAATGAAAATTTGGACAAGATATATACAGGGTGCGTATTCAAATAATTGAACAAAAAATAAGCACCTTTTAAGCACTTTTCAAGCACTCAAAAAATATTTTTAAGCACTTTAAAAAAATATCATAACTAGGCAGGGTTGGAAAGTTTTTGACAATTGACGGTTTTATCTTGTTTTAACCGTCATGTCAACAACAACAACAAAAAAAACTTTTGGCATTGTTTTTGACAATTGTCAAAAATCATGAAATTTTGAATCATGAAAAACGAATGGCGTTTTCATTCGCTACGGACTGACAATACGCCGAAATAGATAGGGGTTGAATTAATTATGGAAACGTTGCATATAACAATGTGAACTGTGACCAGGGGTCTATCCAGACATTTTGTGAAAGGTCCGTTTTTCGTGAAATTGTGAAAAAATTACTAACATTCTTTCAACCAGGGTCAGCTTTTATGAATTTGTGCAAATAGGGTCCGGTTATTGCAAAAAACCTTTTCAAGGACTTTTTAAATTGTAAATAGATACAAGATTATGCTCGGCACTGTAAAATTATAATAAAAAAATTAAATTTTCAAAAATAAACAGCAATTGCTGCTTCTAAGTTAGAGATGCAACATTTGATATTTACCCTATACCCTGAACGCAGAATATTCATTTCGGACGAATAAAGGAAGAATCGTCTGCCGAAGACAAAACTTAATTCGTTTACATCCATCTTTCTTGTTTTCTGCCATGGGAAGGGTTTATTCGATTAACAAAACAATAATGAAGATAAACAAATTTGTGAAGGGTCCAATTAAAAGGAAAATCATTTTGTGAAGGGTCCGTTTTTAAGTTAAAATATTTTGTGAAGGGTCCGTTTTTATGAAAAGATATTTTGTGAAGGTTCCGTAAACGGACCCAAATTTCCTCTAAACAGACCCCTGGTGACTCTTTGCATAATTCGAAGCGAAAATCAACATAGTAAGGGGAAAATCTCACTTTGAAAAATGGAAAATTAAGCACTTTTTAAAAACACCCAATGAAAAAAGCACCTTTAAGGGCTTTTAAAATACGAAAATCGAAAATAAGCACCTTTAAGCACTTTTTAAAAATGCTACGCACCCTGTATATAAGTATATAAAGGGAGAGTGTGAACTAATAGTAGGAATTTTTAAAAAAAATCCCGTGGTATCAGACAACTATAAAAGTATAAGTTTGGTGACGTAGATCACACGTGCCACCACGTAATTTTCATTATTGAATTTATCTGACACAGCGAACATATAAAAATAGTACGTAGAGTCCCTCCGCGCGGAAGAAGTTAAACTTCGTAACCTGCGACGTCAATTGTAGAAGAATCAGCAGTCGTAGAAGGATCACTAGTTCTATTCAACGACTCTTTTTTCTGCTCCGCTCGCTTCCGTGCTCTGTAATAACGCTAATATTGTGCATTTTTCTCTCGTGGACCTCTTGAACCAGTGACCAAAACAATATGGAAATGAATGAGGGAAAACTGGATCCTACCACTTGATTTCCCGGCCAATAAAAATGTAACGTTAAACGTTTAACGCAACCTTGTTCGAAGTCGCATAAGAAGTATAACTTCAATAATTAAATATTTAAATGAACGCAATTGGGTATAATATAAAAAAAAACACAACTACTTCCACTTAGTAGGAATAACATTTACCATGACGCAATGCTAAATTCTATGCCACTATCCACATAAATGCCACTATCCACATAAATCAATTATTAATCAAAAATCGAATATCAATTACTTTTCTTTATAATGCAATAAAATCTGGCGAGCAGCTATTTAAACGATCGAACACTTCGTTTGTTTATTTGTGGCTTGAAGTTAGGCTCGCAGAAAATGCCGCTCATGGGTTAAATTTAGTAGGAACAACACAACCTGTGACGTAGGCTATATTATACCCAATTAACTATTTTTTTTTGTTCAAATAGAGCTATAAGTTAGAAATTATCACTTATATAATCTTTAAAATAAGTGAAGAACTGAATCGCTTATTGTAAAATTTAAAACAATGACTAACGTTTAACCAATCAGAAAATTCCATCTCGTTCTTCACTCATCCCTATTTAATTAATGAATTAATACTTGAAAAAACTTTATTAACATCAAGTGTCATTCACTTTAAGTTTAAAAAAAGTATTTGAACTTGAGTGGATGAATAAAAAGTATTTTATTAAGGATTGAAAATATGAACAAGACGTAGGGAGAGTGGGAACTAATACAGTACAGAACCCGTTATCCGGAAATCAGAAAACCGGAAGATCGAAAAACCGGAACGAAATTCGATTAGTTTTCCCGCCATTTTTTAAAAAAAAATTTTTTTTCCTCATAAGATTTTAGGATTTTTCGTTCTTTTTTGAAAGATGTTTACCTTTCCATCATTTTGGAAATAATCATTAGTGTATAACTTTATCGTTTTTTCTTCTTTTTAAGATTATTTGTAATTTTTTTTTTTTTAGTTGGATTTAACTGTAAAAAAACGGCATTTTGTAGCGATTCAGAAAACCGGAAAAATCAGTTATCCGGAATATCGATGGTCCCGATCGTTCCGGATAATCGGTTCCCTACAGTAGGAATTGAAAAAAAGTGCTTTTTTTTCTATAAAAGAGGCATCATATAAAACGCATTCAATAAGCAAGTGAAATAAATATAATAGGAATCAAAATATAAAAATTGTAAACAAAACAATTTTTATCAAATTAAATATATCTCGATATTAAAAAATCGCAGCCACTAACGATGTTTTAGATGTTCAACTTTAAGTTACATCTTGTTTTACTAACAAAAATTATAAAACTTAGATATCTGAAATTTTTAAAGAGTATAAAAATGTACAGAGACTATGATAGAAAATTTAACAAATTAATGGTTTAAATACCGCATATTCCCGTTTCAGTAACCAGAATTACGTTGTTTTTTTATCAGAAATGTCTTTATAACGTACGGAAATTTTATTAGAATTTCGTTTTCAAGCAATAGTTCATAAAAAAAAAATTTGTTTGTAAACCAAAAGCACACGCAGAGCAACAACGCAGAGCGAACATATAGACGACAGACGACAAAAGAGAACAAAAAATAGTGCGTGGAGTCCCTCCGCGCGGAAGAAGTTAAACTTCGCAACCTGCGACGTTAATAGTAGAAGAATCAGCAGTCGTAAAAGGATCACTAGTTCTATTCAACGACTCTTTTTCCTGCTCCGCTTGCTTCCGTGCTCTGTTATCACGGTAATATTGTGCATTTTTCCCTCTTGAACCAGTGGAAGTGCTTGTGGTTGCCTCATCGTCTTGCCCAGGAAAATGTATTTGTATTAATAATGTATTTGAATCCGTCATAATGTAATTTCAGAAGAGAAACAATCAATTGATATTCACAAGAGACGTACCTTGACATAACCTTAAATCCGTCGCATTGTCCGTGGGATTGTTTTCACTCATTTTTTAAAATTGTTATCCGCTAAATTTGAAAATAAAAAATACTACCCTATTAAATTATATGTGTATCAAAACAAACTAAAAAAATATTTATAGAAAAACAATACTTTTATTATTTTTATGCTAGTGAGAACCAAAACAATATGGAAATGAATGAGGGAAAACTGGATCCTACCACGTGATTTCCCGGCCAATAAAAATGTAGCGTTAAACGTTTAACGCAACCTTGTTGGAAGTCGCATAAGAAGTTTAACTTCAAAAATTAGTTTGTAAACCAAAAGCACACGCAACGCAGAGAGAATATGAAGACGACAGAAGAGAACAAAAAGTAAATGCTATAGCATAAAATAATTTATTTACCGAAATTCGAAAATCAAAATTTTCATGAAAATTAAAATTTGAATTATTATAATAAAAAAAAAACGACGACATATTATTTAAATTCATTAGCTCCTTATAAGTAAATCTACATAAAAACATCTCGTGAATCTACATAAAAACATCTCGTGATAAGAGATTTCTAGCACGTTTTTAAACACAAATCATAATAAAATAACGTGATCAATAAAAACTGTTGCATGTTTAAACTGATAAAGTAAAAAGAACACAATTATTCCCTCAATAAATTAAAAATAGATTAAGTGAAGCATGCGCACACGTATTTTCTACTTGCATGATAACGCATTTAGTAGCTATGAAAAAAGGAGAATATTTAATGAATAAACAAAACATTATTACTATCTTTATTGCTTAAAGTTAAAAAAAAATTTTGAAGGAGAGTTTTAAAGAATTATAAGGAAATGGGTTTATGACAAAGTTAATTTATGAAAACTTGCAACAGCAAATCTGTGTCTGGGCTAATAGGTATGGAATTTCCCAATATAAATTTAATTTCAAGAAAGTGTATAAAGTAATATAATGTAGAAACTTATTATGCTTCGAAATATATAAATTAAGAATAAACAAACAAAAGTATAAATTTAACAATAATTTTAATAACGGAGCAATTAAACTTTTGACGCTGTTAAAATTTACTGTTGTGAAAGAACATTTTGTTAAAAATACAAGTGCAATTAAAATATATTAGGACAAAAATAAATTAACAAATAATTAATATTGTTAGAAGGTCCCTACAATTAATAAACTTATTTTCCTTAATTTAAAAGTAGGTATGAAATTTAAAATAAGAAATTTCTGTATAGCTGAAAATGGGTAAGAAATATTTTTTAAAGGTGCAGGCTCTATTTTAAAAACTCGTAATCGAATCGAGTCAGTATTTCGTAAATTTTATATACAACACCTTCTGCAACAACTAGAAACACGCTTTCTTTTCTCGTACTTAATTCAGTAGCGAAATATAAATGTCGCAGAAAACAAATCGCCAAGAATTTTGACGTAGTATGGTTCAATTTTAAAAATTTGAGTGTTTTTTGAAAAAAAATTCATTTTATGTTAGAGACATTTAAGGCATTTAAGGCATTCATTTTATGTTTGAGACATTTCAGGCATTCATTTTATGTTTGAGACATTAAGGCATCATTTTATGTTTGAGACATTTAAGGCATTTAAGGCATGAATATGATTTATTAGGGCATCAAACTTAATAAATCATATTCAGAGTAATTAGGTGCATATATGCAGGAGTCTGTTTAGAAGAAATTTGGGTCCGTTAAAGGACCCTTCACAAACTATCTTTTCATAAAAACGGACCTTTCACAAAATAATTTATCTTTTAATCGGACCCTTCACAAATTTGATTATCTTCATTATTGTTTTGTCAATCGAATAAACCCTTTCCAGGGGAGAAAAAAAAAAGACTGTTCGAAACGAATTATGTTTTCCAAGTTTACGTAAGTTTAAATTCCAAATGTAGTATTCTAAGAAAATATTTTTATTTGCGAACATCGTGCGCGCATTCTTATTGATATTAAATGATATTTTTTTTTGTAAATAAATAATTGATCAATTTGCATTTATTCATAAAATTAATTTCTGGCAATTTCTTAAATAAAATATTACAAATTTAAAAATTATTTAAACTTAATTAATGCATAATCCATTAAAAGTGATACATAACTAAGTTGTGTTATTTAAAATACGCCAATTGAAATTATTAAAAATGTGAGTGATTTTGTCTCCATTATTTGTTCGAAATGAATATTCTCAGTTGAGCAGTATAGGCTAAATACCAAATAATTTGTATGTTGCATCTCTAATTTAGTAGCAGCAATTGTTGAGCAGAATCTTGTATCTATCTACAATTTAAAAACTTCTTGAAAAGGTTTTAAGCAATTTTTGCAATAACAGGACCCTATTTGTACAAATTCACAAAAGCAGGACCCTGGTTAAAAGACTGTGACTTAACGCTTATTTAATATTTACAAATTATGAGTAGTTTTTTCATAATTTTACAAAAACAGGACCTTTCACAAAATATCTGTTCAGACCCCTGATATGTGTAAAAACAAGAGAAATTTTAAAAAAATTTATGATTCAAAGTTTTCACTTTTTTTTAATTATTTTTTTTTTCTTTTTTTTCTTAAATTCTACATTTTGCCTCCTACCTCAAACTAAGTTTTTTTTTCAACTCCAAGTACCTATTCTTAAAAATTTATAAAGTTATAAAATAATTACACAATATGAATGAAATGTACCAGATTATTCCAACTTGAGCTTTTGCAAAATGGGTATTATTAAAGTTTAAAATTTACTATTTTTGGCAGTTTTTTCACGTAGCTCCACTAATTAATTTTTAATCAATTTTTTCTAAATAAGTTTAAAACAAACATTTTATAAAAGCTCATGTTAAAGTATGCTTATGAGTCGTAAAAATAGGGGTAAAAAATTTTAAACAAATATCTCAAATACAAAAGGAACAGAAAAAATGACCTTTTTACGCTGGGTAGTATAGGGGATTCCTCGAGGTTAATGGAATAATAATCCCCTTAATGGAATGGAATGAAATTAAAAAAACTAAATTACATATAGAAAACCATTCCAAGCGTCATTACAAGATCATTGATAAATGCAAATTTCTAATATTATGTACCAATAAATATCAGTTGGCTTAAAAACACTGAAATTCAGGTAATAGCCATAAGTAAGTCCCCTAGAAATGCTATATGAAATTTCAATAATATTTAATAATCTTAATTGCTTTCCTGATGTTAACATTTAAAAATCAAAAGGAATTCAAAAGTGCTTTTCAATTTCAATACTTCTATTGCAAAATATTTTACATTCATCGTTTGAAGTCGGCGAAGTATTGTTTTATAAAGATTTAAAAATAATCAAAAAGTCATAAATGAATTATTAATTATTTATTTTAATGTTGCGATTTTTTTATCACAACAAACAATGCATTTTGTTTCCTCCATAAATAAGTTTACAAAGGACCATTTCTTTTAAATAAGAGACAGCGTTCGAATTTTCAATTTCCATGTGAAGAGCAATTAATTGAGTTTCCTGGTCAAAAGAAAAAGCAAAAATTACAATACCTTAGTCTTTAAAATTTAATTTTCTAATTACGATAATTACGAAAAGTAAATGGAAAAATTAAAGAAGATGGGAATTTTAATACATGAAAGAAAAAAGAATTTCTTAAAAAAAACATGCTTCCAAAAACTAATGAAGAATAAAACTAAGAAACAAATTGAAATTGCATCAAAAACAAAGTTCTAATTTGTTTCTTTAAAATTTGATTTTTACTAATTTAATTACCTCATCTAATTTTTTTTCTTTAGAAAAATGTACAGTTTCTTTTAAGAAAAATGCAAAAACAAAATAGCGTAATTTTATTTGCTTTTTCCACTGAATCATTAGATTATTTAATACATTCTCATCTCCCTTTGATTTAAAGTACACATTATCTTTAAAAAAGTACCATCTGTAATTTTTTATTTCTTACGCTTCGTTTATTAATTTCTTCAGAATAGTAAATATACTTTTTATTGTCTAGAACTTCATGAAGGTTTTCATAATACTTAACGTTTGTTGAATAAAAATTAATTTTTAATTTAGGCTAAATCTGAATAATTTTAGTAAATTTAACGTTAATTTTTTCATTTTATTATTTATTTACATTAATCCTAACTCATTGCAAAATAAATTTAGAATTTGTTTTCTTTTAATTGTTTTTCGACTTAGAATTCGTCTAATAAAACCACTATTTCACTAACTCTGAAAACAAAAAAGCAGAACTCACGGATTTCAAATGCCACAACTTCTTTCCTGTGTAACCATCAAACGCATTTTTTTTTTTCAGAATAAAACGGTACCAGCAAAGACGAATAATCACTAATAGCTTTCGAGATCATCATCACGGAAGCAAAAAAGTCACAGCACTCATCTAAGGTGATCATTTTTAAAAAATATTCGCTTTTCGTAACTTTCTACAAAGAATTCATAAAGAATGCCGCCATTTTCAAAGCTTTGACATAGCGTAAAAGTGAATCGTTCTTTTTCGCCAATTAATAAGTGACAATTAATTCATTGAACTTCATCCAAAATCAACATTAAGCAAATAGCATTTATTGGAATCCTGGAACAAAACAGTATAAAGCAGAAGTGTTTAATGCATTCGCCGAAAATTAAAGAATTTAAACCATGTAATTTTTCTTCTGCAAATAACTAGGTTCAATTATGAGATAAAATTAGCTTCGACTTTCAATTGTCGCCAAGCGACATAAAAAAAGAAAGCCAAAAAAAAGTTTTTAAAAAAAAAGAAAATGCTGACTTTAGTATAATATGTAATAGGAAACTCGTTTGGTTATAAATTGTCTGCTTTTGCTATATTCTTCTTTTTAAGATATTCCCCTCTTGTATTTACTATCGTTCTATTCATACTTTTGTAAGTTGTAAAGTAAAATTTAAAATTTTACACAAATGATTATATGAACTTCAAAGCACGTATTATTTATCAAACCTAAAAATGTTTAAACACAATGCAAAATGTTTCGCAAACTATTGAAAAATATTTCTACATTTCTTCCTGAAAAAAATTCCTTGTTGTGCAAGCATAATTAACGATAGTCTAAATGTACGCAAAATAGAATAAAGCATTGTATACAATATTAAAAGAGAACAAAATTTTTACAAAAGTTTAAGGAATTGTTCTCTCAAAAATAGTATTATTTTTCTTTGTCTACAATAATATTCTTGAATAAAATAAATCTTATCTGATGTTAAATACATTTGCATCTATTTTTTAACAGACGGAAAAGGCATCCAAATTCTTTCTTCAAATAGATAGTAATAAAATAAATTTATTTAAGATTGTTCGATACTTGGAGAAGGAGTATTTTACATTCAACTTCTTTTTTTTCCGACACTGTATGTTTTAAGGAAAGGAGAGTATATTGTATGGAAGCAATTTCTTTTAACAAACATATTTACGAAATAAATTTTTTTTTTCTTCAAAGTCATGTATGAAGGCCTTTGGAGCTATTTAGACAGGCAGAGATGTCCACCGAGGTTTCCAATAAGGGTCTATATCCATGGCTATTTTTAGTTTCAAAACTGCAATTAGTTATTGAAGGAATATTTAATATTTTTGAATAGTTAAGGAGTCATTTTTTACTATTTGGGGCAGGGGAGATTAATATTTAAAATCTTTTCTAGTTTAAGAGATTTTTCCAGTCTATTTCATTATATCATCAATGTTTAACTTTACAAGCGCAAAAAAAAAAAAAAAAAAAAAAAAAAAAAAAAAAAAACGCCTTTTACGACGTGTAGTTTAGTTTGAAGAGAACGGTAGTTGTTTGGGTGATGGGTGAGATTTTAAAATATTTTTTTTTTTTGGAGGGGGGGATATTTCTCAGATTTTTGCTCTTAGAGTGGATTATTCTTCCTATCCATGTTAATATAATTCTCAATTCAAAATTTGCATATTAAAAGCATCACGTGTAAAGCTAATGCATTTGTTAAACTAAAACATTAGCTTTACTGTTTTTTTTGGGGGGGGAGGGTGCTTTTTTATAGTGGGGTTATAGTATTGATCATTTTGATTGCATCCTTATTGTGTTTAAAAATGGTGTTGGAGTTTTAAAAAAAATCTAAGCTTTTAAACTACATAGCTTTATTTTGTGACTTCAATGTAAACAAATCTGTCCTTTCAAATCTCTTTTCAAAGTCACTTTTCAAAGTCACCGTTCAAAGAAATTTTTTAATTTTGGTAGAAGAATAAATTTCTCGGTACCAGTATACTAAGTATTGGTAAGTAATACCAACATTAATGACGTATAGTATCTTAATCAGGATATAAGAAAAAGATTTTTCTGAACATTATGAAGAAGCAGAATTAGAAACAAAAATAGAACTGAGGCACACGTGAATTTTGAAAAGTTTTATGCGTATAACCACTTTACTTAACCAACCACTTCCTTAGTTTGATATTTTTTTTAATTTCTTCGATTATGAACAACATTAACTGTTACAAATTGTTAGACGGAAAGTGCTCTAAGCAAAATTAAACTTATAAAATCCATCATGTTTCAGAATTAGTATTCAAATAGGTAAGTAAAAAAAAATAACAGAAAGAAAGACAAGAAAAAAAAGGAATAAAAAATAAAGCGTTAAGAAAAACCACAAATAAAACCACATCGTAAAGCAACGCAACGAGCCTGAACTAATTACATATTATGAATTAATTATACATTATTTTAAAATTAATTAACGCTATAAGGATTAGTTTATTGTTCGCAGAAAGGATCATTTTTCCTTTCGCACTTTTTAATAAATTTATTTCAAACTCTTTATAAGATGTTTAAAAACTTTCGAATATCAATATATTAATACTTATCATATTGTGATATGATAATCATAAAAAAAATTATACTTTTCAAGAAAATTTTTTTTGAAAAAATGTATACTTTGATGAAAAATTTCATTATTTTTGTAAATATTTTTTAACTTATCATAAGATAAAAACCCAGAGAGAGAGTATTGCTAATTGATGCATAATATATATGAAAATATATTATCGTAGAAAATATATAATTGCAAAATATAAAATTTTAAAAATTTCTCTCTTATATCAAATTAACCCTTGCAATGTCAATTTTTAAAAAAATATATACTTATGTTTGAACAAATGTTCAATTTCATTAAATTTGAGCTGAACGTTCTGAATCTAATTGATCGCTAAATTCGTATAATATTTAATTAGAACAACACATTACCACTTTGTATTGCACAGTATATAGTTAGGGAGACTTATGAGATATAAAATAAAGTAACATCAAAGTCACATTTTGACTTTCTTGGGACAAGTCACCTGTGACTATGACTGCTATCACCGGTTTTGACTTTATTATGACGTCACAGTGGCACTCAGTGCTATCTAGAGAGAAGCAAATTAATGAATCTAAAAATTAATGAATGAATATTTCAAGAAATGCACGAATTAACAGAGTTTTGAACCATGAATTGGTGAATTGATAAATCAGTTTATCTACAAATGATCCGATTTTTTCATCCGTAAATCAATGAATAAGTATCAATTAAAAGATAAATAAGCATTTACAGTTTTTATCAAAGCAATGAATGGCCGGATCAACTTTTTAACGAAACAATAAATGAGTGAGAGTACTAACGAATCAATGAAAAAACGATCCATAAATAAATGAATCAATAACTCAAAACATGAATTAATGAAGGAATTTATAAAGCATAGCGAAATCAAGAAATCAATAAGAATATGAATCAACGAATGAGTCAATTAACGAATCAATTTGTATCGAAGTAAAATAATAAATCTGAGTATCCATTGATGGGAGTATCGGATAATCAATTTAGAAGAGACTCGACTAATTAGTGAATCAATGAAAAACTGAATCAATGAACCAGAGATCCAGCGAACCAGCAAACTATTGAAAGAGTGAATCACACAATCATCAAATTAATGAATCAATCATTCTCCAATTTTTTTAATCTCTTATTTACTAATTCATTGCTTTATTGTCTCATTGACTCGCCCATTCATTAAAATGTCGGTTAGTTGATTTTTTTTTTCTGATTTACTGGTTATCCACTTATTCTTTGGTAGAAACATTCAATTTATACATTCATTTTTCGAATATTCATTCATCAACTCGTTTATTCGTCTTTGCATTTTATTTATAATAAATCTAAAAATTAATTTTCATGTGTAATAATTGGTTATTTTCAATAACATTTTTATTAAATACACGCTCTCGCTAGTTCAGATAAAGTTTCTACTTGAGTCTTTTGTTACCTGCATTGTAAGAACGCGTGAGAACTCCAATTATCCTAAATGACTATTGATCCTAGGTACTTTTTATAACTTTTTTTTAACAGTAGTCTTGCGTAAAAACGAATTCCGATTTTTTTACACGGTAAAAAAATAAATAATCATGCAACTTTCTTCGTTTTTGACGAAATTGTTTCCTCGTATATGCTTCAAGCAAAATTTTCGTAAAATTGAAGAAATTACTATTTTGCTACTTTGTCAATTCCAATATCGTCAACGAATGTAATGACGTAAGTTTTGTCACTCTATTTTTTTTAAAAACATAAAAATTTCTCGTAGAGTCGATTGTATCTAACATTTCTAATAATAATTTTATAATGGTCACCTTATAGATGGATCAGTGTTATTTTAAGAGTGTACCGTAAGATAAGTATTCTTAAGACAATTGAGTCAACGAAAATTTAATTCCGAAATATTTAGTCAACAGTATCATAGAAACAATTATCTCAAAGCAATTGTTCACACATAATCAGCACAAAATGCATCATCATCAGTGATCGACATATATTTGTAGAATACTGTTAAGAATACAGAAGAGAAAGATATTTTGGTACAAATACAATGACAGCCTAAAGTATAAGAGTTGTGTTATAAGGCATTTCCTTCTATGTTGCGATCCAGAAGTGGAAGAAAAGAAAGAAAAATGCCAGAAAAGGAAAAAAGAGTATCTTTTACCGGCTGACTGGCAAAAAGGTTGACTTTCAAGAGATTACAGAGACAACAGATAAATGTAGTTAATGATCTCCCTTTTCAACAGACCTATCTGCCCGCAGACCTCAAGAGACAGGAAAAAGAGATTAAATCTGTGGCTGGTTGATAGAGAGTTTGTTTAGAATTCCGCAAACAAAAGGTTCTAAAATCCGAGAGATACCAAAAATCTCCGCTTAAACTTCCCATTGAATTATGGAGCGAGATCATTGAAGAAATAAACTAAGCACAGTTAATCCAAAAATTCATTTAACTTTCCAGTTATTTTTTTACTGCGCTTTAAAATGAATTACTTCTTTGATCGAATTTGAATATTTATTTCCAAGGTAAATAATAAATGTTTCTATTAATGGCAAGTATATTTTTGAAGTCAGGGGTATTCATAGGGAAAATGATAATGTTGCGTCGTAATCAAAATAAAATTCTTAAGCTAAGTAAAACAACTCTATTTTTATTTCATTTAATTAACAATCGAAACATCATTAAGAGGTCTCTTTTCTAGCAAATTAATTCAATTGTTGAAAAGGGTAGAGACAGGGAGAGAAAATTCTAAATGTGCTTTTAATCCTTTTTATTTACTTTTCACAAATAAGCTGATGATGGATATTAACTCTATTTGGCAGAATTTTCAGATACATGCATAATGCGAGGCCAACAAAAATACCCAAAACCCAATCACAATCACAATTTACCCAATCCAATACCAAAGTACCCAATCACAATTTGAGATGTAATGTGTGCGGTATTTTGGTTTCTTTATTTTTTTTTTCTGACAGCATCATGCCAATACAATTCTGAAATCAACAACTTTTGATAAATAGTTTAATAGTATGCAGTTGCCTTTTTTTCATATTTTTGATTTTAAAAAAATTTAAAAGAAAAGAAAATTTTATTTTTAGCGTCATCTAAATCGGTTTAACATCATTGTAACACAAACTGTAATAAAATTATATTTTTACAAAATTTGAAATTTGAGAAGCGTTATGTTTTAAATTACTTGCTCAAAACCACAAATCGCATCGCTTACTAATTTTTTATTGCTTTGAAGTTTGTAGGAAAATATCGTAGAAGTTCGCCAAATTTGGCGATAAATTGTGCTATTTGGTAAAAAAAAAAAAAAACATTTTTAAACGTTGTTAACAGGCTTTCACAACCTTGGCAATGTTTAAAAGTTAGCTTCGATGGGACTAGTCTTCTATCCTATTTAGTTTTAGGCAATATAGTCCTCCAACAAAAACTATCTGCCCAACTCCGTGCAAAACTATTTAGCTAAAGTCAGATCGAAATTCTCTGAGAAATAAAATCGGTTTATTCCCCTTTGTCAAAATTTGAAAGCTTTTTAGTAATTTACTTTTTAATGTATGAATAATATAAACATTTAACTCCATTGCTTTACCCAAGTTTTCTTCGCTTTTCTATAGAATATTCTTCTGATCAAGTTACCAAAACTGGGTCAACTACTCTTAATTTGATATACAGAAACAGCGCCGAAATATCTAAGACATATGATCTCATTTTATTCCTAATTGCCACTTATTGTTTCATACAAGGCTCCTACCAAAATGGCCTTGTGCTTTTTATCATTCCTTCAGCTTATTTTTGCTCACAGAAAGTATACAATAAATCACAGATGAATATTCTTCTATCTCTCCGAGTAACTAAATTCGTACGAGAAAGCGAAATATTTCTGTAATGGTGCAACCGCCTGTCACGTATAAATAATTCACTCAGAGGGTAGTAAAGACCGGGCATTAACTTCATCAATTGCATTTGCTTTGAATCGATATATGCATTTCTAGAATAAGAAATGTGCTTTCGGTGAAGAATAACTGTCAAATAAAATATGTGATTTAAGATAAGATTGATTATTCAAATTTGGGACGTTTAAAATCGCATTGAAAGAAAATTTTGATGCATGAAACAAATAAAAAATTCAATAATAATAGAGCTATTTATTTACTAAAAAAGCAATTTTTTTTTTGTTTTTTACATGTAACATCTAATGAGTTGATATTTGATGATGGTGATTTACATTAAAATTCATTTGCATGCTAATAGAGTTGTTTTTATTTTTTTTAATTAAAATTGATAGTGAGAAAATAAGGAATAGTATTGAAAATTAACATACTGATGAAACTAATTAATCAAAGTGATCGATGAACAACAAGTGATCTGTACAAAGAAAATAATTAAAAGATTTCTATTAACGTAAAATACAATTTAGTTTTATACGAATACTTTTCTTTTCAACGGTTTTTTTTTCTCGGAAAATTTAAGCTTCTTGTTACGATATTTAAATCTTTTTTCGCCTTAGTTTAAAACATTTTCAGCGATTCTTTTAATCTGTATTATCTTTAGGTAGTATTCAATTTTGAATTAATAACAGCACGAATCAAGAACAAAATATAAATTTATAATAAATAATGGGCTTGAAACATTTCTGAGCCTTAATTTTTGAAATAAGAATGAATTTTAGAATAGAATTTTAATTTTTAAATGGTTACTTAAAACCATTTATATCAATGCCCCTGTGATTTATATTAATGACTTCGAAAAATTCGAATTTTTGAAAACCAAAATTGTTCAAAAATCAATCTGATTGCTGGAGTAAAATATCCACTGTAGTAGATGAAGCATATAAAGCACCTTCTGTGAAGCACCAGTGGGAATATGTCCCCCTCATTAATTGAAAATCTTGAAAAGTTCCCCTCAATAATTCAGGCAAATAAAGAAAATTTTCGTTAATGATTGTTCATTCAAATTCCTCAAAGCTAAAAACAAGAAAGAAGTAAAAATAATTCATCTCTTTGACAGTACTTAGCACAATTAAGAAAATTCTTTTCTTATGTGTGATTTCATGTAGTCCTTTATAAAAATTGGACACCTGCAACGCCCATGGCATATACTTTAAGAAAGAAAGGTTTCTTAAAATTCAGCAAAAATATGTCAAAATAGCTCCAAAACAAATATAGTCGTGTTTGGAAACCCCATGTATTCTTTATGGAGTATAATGATATGCTTAAAATTGAATAGTCTCAAAAAGCGACAAAACTTATCAAAATTACCAATCTTTCTCAATTATGAAAGTTTAAATTTTATTAGTTCATAGTGATTAAATAATTTGAAAAGAAAATCTTATTAGATTGAGTGTAATCTGCTTACTGTCCTTTCAAATTTATTTCACGGATTAAAGAACATCTTCAAATCAGTAAAACTGTGTAACAATATTTTTTTTTCTGTTGCATGAGATTTTTAATAGGTCTTAGATATTTTCGTTTCATAGATTTCAAATCTGCAATTAGTTTTTTCTATCCAAGCTAAAGTTTTTATTTTACAATGACATTTTTTGACGACATGTACAAGTTTAAAAACGTTACTGATAACAGGAGATCACAAAAATGTAGCGTCAACTTATAAGGGACTTAGGACACATCATCAGAATTAAAATTGCCTAGGAAACTATGTCTGAAATTGTCGTCACACGCTTTAGAGACGCTTTACTATTTTGAACCGTTTCTTCGTGTGCTTCTAAACAAGTCATAGTTGGGAAGTATCCGTAGCCGTGTACGACAACATTTCCGGGCATGGGGTTCCGATGCGATTTCAACCCTGATGATGTGCTCTAACTCCCCTAGAAGTCCGATGCGATTTCAATCCTGATGTTGTGCTCTAACTACCCTAGAAGTCCGATGCGATTTCAATCCTGATGATGTGCTCTAACTCCCCTAGAAGTTTATTGCAGCATTTACGTGACCCTCTTTTACATATAACGCTTTTAAACTTGTACATATCGACAAGAAATGGACTAAAAGTGTCATTTGGAAAAAAAAAACTTGTAGCTTAAGGAGCAAAACAACTTTCAGATTTCAAATCATCCCACCCAAATTTGGCAAGATCATACATTTGAATAAATGCAATTCTCTCTTACTTTGCTGCCATGTTTATTTATAGATGAGTCGTATTTTCATAGCTGTTTCAATTTTGAACACGTCATTATACTCAAAAACATAAACATGGGATTTTCAAATCCAACTATATTTGTTTCAGAGCTATTTTGAGACTTTTTTGATCAATTTTGAGAAACTTTTTTTTACAGTGTAGGTCAGAATTTTTTTTTTCTCCATCAATTGTGCTTTATCTCTCCATACAGCGTTCACAAGAAAAAACTTACTTGAAGTGAATTTTACCCAATCTTTGATCAAGAAGTTTAGTTGTCTTCAGGGTTCCAGTTGTCTTCTTACTCTTTCTAACCCTTTTGTCACATATTGTTGACTTAGAAAAACACACAACTCTGTTGTATTCTCTGAATTCGTAGTATGGTTTGAGAAGAATATCTTTCTTTTTTTTTTTTTTTCTTTTCTTTTTTTTTTTTTTTTTTTTTTTTTTTTTTTTTTACTAACAGCATAGCAACGATATTTTTCGACGAATTTTCTCTTACCTTACACTTTTTTGTTAATTAACATATTTATTTTTTAAAAGAAGTCAAAAAAGAATTATGGCTGGATGTATTTTATCCAATTAGTCATAAAGTATTAGGGATCCTGTTGTTTCATATCGCTTCCGAAAAAATTCAAAGGAGAAAGGGTCGTTGTGGTTTTGTTGACGTCAGCCATTAAGACAGTGAGGGTGCAATTGTTCTTATTTTCCAGTGGTGCCATCTATCTGCCATAGCAATACGTCACACCCGTTCATAGGTCGGAATCATTCATACATCCATTCATTCATCCACAGATTGTAATTTTTGATCTGAATCAGAGAACTATCAATCTCCAACTCCGCACCCCCAGTGGGTATTGATTTGTTATGGGAACATAGAGGACTTTGTGACCCGACAGATTTAACGGGGACCAGTCACCATTTACTATACGGGGAGTCTTCGGCAGGCTGTATTCGAACTCCCCATCGCACAAGCGTGAGTCCAACCAGGTTATCCTGGCAAAGGGTTAAGTATATTATTAACGCACATACCAAAACACAATTTCAAGAGGTTATATTAGACGAAATTTAAACCTGTTAACGGCTTTTTACAAAATTTATTTAAGTGAAAATGGATATTTAACAAGAGACGAACCGTTACAAATTAGAGCCTCACATAGATAATTATTAGAATTTAAATTTAATTTAAATTCTTAGAACTTTATCTTCTTATCGTGCCCGTCAATAAATATTATTTATTTCATAAACGAACCTTTTAGAATTATTTTCCCTTTAAAAAGGGTACCCTAAACAAAATTCTTCTTTTGTAAAGCTTATTCGATGTCGTTATTAATTCATCATTTTAAAACAATTTTTTTTTCGAGGGACACAGTTTTTGTGTTTTTCCTTTCCTCACAAAAGCAGGACTCTGGCAGAAAGAATAGGATTCAGAAGTAATTTCAGATTCAATTTAGCATGGGTAGAAACATCAAAAATTGTCACAAATAGGGCCTTTCCCAAAAGGCGTCTGAATAGACAAATGGGTTCAGAATTTTTCAAAAAATACGAAAACTGAACCTATTTTCGCAAAATTAGAAGCAATTGTTCCACAATTTAACGAAAGCAGACCTTTCACAAGAAGTCTATATTATTTCTTGAACTCACTAATTCTAATGGCATTAATATTTACCAATAAGAATAAGGGGTAAAACTGTATGAATAAGAAAAATATCTTAAAACTATCATACGTTAACAGTTCTTAACTAAATTGACTGAATTAAGACATAATTTTCAATAGAGAAACCGCAAATGCGTGCTTTGTTACTTTAAGTAAAAAATTTAACAAGTCGATTATAATGTGTATAATGTACTGCTAATTTTTAAGCATATGTCCAATTTTTGAATATTTATTTCAGTCTTAACGATAAAGTATGATACTCGAGGGATGATCCCACACATCGTTTTCCCGGAAGTTTCGCCTGACTTTACTACCTCCCAGCGCCTTCTAGTAACACTTAACGGAAACAGTTAGTTGATTCAATGGCTGTGAATAGTTGACACTAAGGGTTTGCTATGTAGTGCCTCTGTCACATTTTTATTTACTTCTGTACGATTATATAAGTAGCATGAATTAATGAATAATAATTTTGTGTGATTTATTGTCTTAAAGTTTTAGTTTTATGCTTTATTCATTTCATTAAATATTTTATTTGTAATCATTTCAATAAAAATATTGAATTAAGAGTGGGATAACGTCGATATTAACATTAGCGTTTTGAATTTTTTTTTCATATTTATGCAAAAGCATAAAATTATCTTATAAATTCCATTTCTTTTATATATTAGTTCTATTATTCGAAGAAAAAAATTATTTCTGCCGTATTTTATTTACTTTTGTTTTGTTCATTCTTTAATAAATACTACTTAAACAGAAAAAAGAAAAAAATTCGACATTCTTAACAATTTTTCCGTATTTATACTCCTATCAGTTTAAAAAAAATTAATGAGCAGATCATCCAAATAAATATGCATTTTATTCTGCATTAAATATAACAAAAGTACATGAAAAATTTTGAGAAAATAAATAAATGTAATTTATTTAACAAAAATGTGCTTTTGTGTGCATTAAAATATCCTTAAACAACTAACATCTAAGCATTTCATAATAAAATAAAACAAATAACCAAACGATAACAAAGAACCTCATTAATTCAATTGGATATAATATAGCCTACGTCACAGGTTGTGTTGTTCCTACTAAATTTAACCCATGAACGGCATTTTCTGCGAGCCTAACTTCAAGCCACAAATAAACAAACGAAGTGTTCGATCGTTTAAATAGCTGCTCGCCAGATTTTATTGCATTATAAAGAAAAGTTATTGAAACTAATACAACTAAATAAACAACAACAACTAAAACAAATAACAAAACTACTGATAACAATAACTAAATAAACAACAACTAAATTCCATTCGTTTAGCAATTGCGTCATATGTTGTTCCTACTAAATCGAAGTAGTTGTGTTTTTTTCATATTATACCCAATTAAAAATAATAAATAAAACGATAATTTTTTTCAATCTATCTAGTAGTAAAGCTTTTTGCGTAACTACCTGACGACCTGAGTGTTGCTATTTTGGGCGTGCATCGATAAAAAAATTCAATGTTTTTTTTTATATACTATAACATTAGAGAGTTAATTCTTTACATCTTTCTCTGTGGTCTCAACAAAACAGTCCCAGAGAATTTTTTCTAAGCATTAAGCTTTGTTTTCAGATAAGAAAATAAAAGTTAAGACCCTGAGGATTTTCTCTGTATAAAAATCGCGCAATTTCGCTAATAAACATAAAGGTACTTGTTCGTTATGGACAACAACCAACTTAAAAAATATGAAAACTGTTACAAATCCACAATCAATATAAAAATTTTATAAAGTCACTAGTAAACATTATTTTATTTTATGAAAAAAGAATCGAAAACGAGAACAAAAAAGAAAATTTAGAATAAAAAGTCTTATTGATTTTTACGACGAAACCAAAGTGAACATAACTAAAAAAAAATAATTTAAAAAATAAACAATTTGTTCTTGAAAAGCCTACTCAACTTAATACGTCATTAAAATATGATAAAAAGAACGAAATTAAAAAGGGTAAACTTCCTTTTTTTTTTTTTTTTCAATATTTGCCCATAAGAAAAAGGGGTGTTGTTGCGCACACTTTTCAACACTTGATCAACTTCAGCATCAGAATCACAAATAAAGGGTTTTAAGAGTCACAAAAAGTCAAGCAAACATAAGAATTAATTTTAAAAAATATAATAAAATAAAAAAAACAGCAAGATCAAATAAAAAAAGCAGATGAAATGTTTGGAACTTCTTGAAGTAAATTATTTTCAAGACTGGGTGTTTTTATTTATTCATTTTTTTTATTTTTCACCTGCGTACATTGTTAATGTTTTTACGTAACATTAATTTAAAGCCTTTTAATGTTTTTATGATTAACTTATTCATAATTACAGTCTTGGCTGTGATTTTAATATAAATGTCACGGGCAATGTAAATAATTGGGCATTGTTTACAATGCCCGGGCAATTTAAAAAGTGCCCACAAGGATATGACAAAATGATAAATTATGTTGCAATTATTACATTGCCCGGCCATTATGTATAATGCTAAAAGTCAAGTGGGCAATTTGTGTCACACACGGCCACAGGGTGTCCTAGGATATTCATCCACTTTTAAATGCACCTGGATAATTTTTTTTAAATTTTTTCCCGCACATGCGCTGTATAAAGCAACTACTTCAATTACTCTTATCTGGCGCAGTTTTTATTATTATTTTTTTAATTTTAAAGCAATAATTTCGGTATCAGTTTAAAATTGATTCAAACGCTTTGCTTAATTTTTTTTAAATATTTAAGCTATAGCAAAAGTGGCACTAGACCCAGTATATATTTCGGGCATTTACCAAAGGTCCAGTCATACTAGGTCTGGTTAAGTGCCATTGCCCGGTATACATTTGCCCGGTATATCCTACACTGATGTTTTTTTAAGGTCAAGTGCCACTGCCCGGTATACATTTGCCCGGTATACCCTACACCAGGGATGGGCAAACTTTTTTGATCGAGGGCAAAAAATCGAGAGAGAAAATGTTTGGTGGGCCAGGTAAAAACTTCAAAATTTTAAAAAAAAGTAGATATACAAGTTTTAATTTAAATATTTAGTGATATGAATGAAATTGCGATTTCATTTTTAAAAGTTCCTTAAATTGAGGTTCGAAGTGAGATGTGCATATGTTAAGGAGCGAGGCTAAATGCTTGTCTTTTAGTCTACTTCTGAAATTATTTTTTCTGAGGCTCATAGCTGAAAACACTTGTTCACATACATAAGATTAAGCAAACATAACACTGATTTTCTGGGCACGAAATATTAGATTTTGGAAACTAACGTTTGGTAATGATTTATAAAACTCAAACTTTGGCATATTTAGAAACCACTGCTTCAGATGATTGTTAGATTGTCCGCTCCTTGGAGCTCAAAATGCGCAGTCTGCCACATGTGAAGTACGATTCACGCTAGTTGGAGCCAATCTACGGCTATTCTATAAAGAACTTCTGCTTTCAACTTTTTACCAATTGAAGCTGTTTGTGCTAACTATTTCCATCAATTTATGTTTTTTAGAACAAAAATAGAGAAAGTAAAAAGGTCATCGGTACTTTCTTAAAAAAGAAAGAACAGAAATAGTTTTAAACAAAGTCGACAAGAAAATGGATGTGTACTGTTTATATTTGACACGGATCGGCAAGTTAAAATTTGATCCGCGGGCCGGATAAAACCTTTCGGGGGGCCACAGTTGATCCGCGGGCCGTAGTTTGCCCATCCCTGCCCTACACTGATGTTTTTTTAAGGTCAAGTGCCATTGCCCGGTATACATTTGCCCGGTATACCCTACACTGATGTTTTTTTAAGGTCAAGTGCCACTGCCTGATATACATTTGCCCGGTATACCCTACACTGATGTTTTCTTAAGGTCAAGTGCCACTGCCCGGTATACATTTGCCCGGTATACCCTACACTGATATTTTTTTAAAGTCAAGTGCCATTGCCCGGTATATATTTGCCCGATTCTCCAAACACTGATGTTTGTTCTAATCTATCGTCAGTAAGTATTAAAATATCAAATAAATGTAATTATGTCCACGAATAAATTAGTATCAAATTGGATGTAATAAATATTTCGGACTTTCACCAAAGAGACTAATTTGATTGTAAACATTCACCGGTGAACATTGGCCAGCCAGAATCACACCACACGCACGTGGTTGTCCCATTGCTGTCAATTAATCAAAGTGCCCAAAGAAATAATAGTGGTATTTATAATGACCGGGCAACGTGAGAAATTATCATAAAGTAATTCAAATTTATCAAATTTCCCAATTTTAATGGTCATTATTCATGATAACTAAGCATTGTGAATACTGACCTAAATAATTACATTTCCCATAACATAAATATGAATACTGAGGGAGGTTAAAGAATTTTGTGACGTCTTAAGACGCATTGGCTGGAATTGAAAACCAAATTAGCCTATTGGAAGACAAGAAAACAAATATCAATTGATGCAGTTTTTGCAATTTATGCCTTGAAATGTTGTGATGTTTATGAAGTCTATCCAGAAAAAAAAATCATTTCACCAATGAGCAATTAATGATTTCAATAATGCTATCACAATTACTAATATATCAATCATTACAATTAGATTAATTATTTATTAGTAATTGGGTACTTGCAATTCGAAAAGATTATGCCTAACCATGTGATTTAAATCCAATTTCATTGGAACTCTGTAAGCGACATCACGCGTGTACGTCGAACCTCGTGATTGGCTTCTGAATCAACAAAGGTCGTGATTTTCCTACAATGATGTCACTTGTTGGCATCCAAGTCCTTAAAATGTGTTGCCAGAATATCTTATAAAACTTTTAAAGAATGCAGATGAAAAGGCAGCGGTTTATTGCAGAATTGTTTAAATTTCGTTCAACTACAAGAACATACACCTGTCCATAGAAAAATTCATGAAAAGAAACTTAGACTTAACGGAAATCTTACGTCTAGAAATTTCAAATAGTTTTAAAAATTAAAGGGAAATTTTTTTAACTACTAAATATCATTATTATATTTTGGAGAATCTTTAAATATGAAGATTTTTGTTTAAATGATGTTCTTTTGAACACAATAATTTTGAACATCCTCGTCACCCTACCATGGGAAAACATCTAGCCCAATTTTTCGGGTTCTATCTTACAACGGGCATGGTAAAAATGGTTCCATTCAGACGACGAGGACAGCGCTTCAGCTGGTACCCCCTCCACAAACTTCCAAACTAGAGGACTTTTAGCCACGACAGACTTAATGTGAACTTTGTCAGCCTTCAGGATCGAATCCACTACTTCCAGTTTTCCTACCAGAGGTGAGAGCGACGCCTTAACCGACTAGCACCCTAAAAATAATTTTATAAATTTGAACATGCACAGATATTTTC